>NC_084800.1:7756250-8067222 GCF_963169125.1 Humulus lupulus
TACATTGAGTCATTAATAACAATACAGTAACTCTTTTAGATGACTAATATTCTGTGATTGTGTGTGTGTTTCTTGTTTTCTTTAATCAATTTACTGAATTAATATAGAGTAATATCTGTGCATGTTTAATGTTGTATATTGGTCTAGCTGAATTTGTAATTAAAGCGTTATGGGTACCTGGATTGGTAGAGCGTCCATATCAGCTCTAAGTGCGATAAAAGGTGGTCCACCAGTTCCAACCTTGCCGATGACACCTGTTTCTGCGACAGGGTGTGTATATGGAATGCCTAAATTCTCCAATTCCTTTCTTATCAGCTTACTAGTCTCCACTTCCTCATAGGCCAGTTCTGGATGTTCATGCAGTTTCCTCCGGATTTGGACCATCCAATCAAACACCTCTGCTTTCTTGGCATGATCGAGGAACTTTGAGCCGAGTGAATTGGAGTCTAACGACAATACGACTGTTGATACAAACATGAGAAAGAAAAAGTAAATCAAAAAGACCCACTTGGGAAAAGCCATAATATAATTTTTGCTATAGTAAACGGGTCGAGAGTAATTGAGCTAGTTTGATTTGGGAATGATGGGTGACGAGAAACAACTAAGGTGATATATATACAGGGGAACAGATTGGTTGGGTTGTGAAATTAATTTTTTATTTATTAGAAAGAAAAAAAAACTGTGGTCCAGAACAAACTGATCGATCAGCCACACGAAATTCATTTAACCACGTGGGAACATTCATTTTGCAGGAATTAGTTTGGTAAAAATGTGTTGCAACATATGTTAGGCATGCATTATGCATGAAGGTAGGTGGTTTTTCTTCTTCTTTTTGTTTCATGGTTTGGTGTAGGACGTTTGTCCAATAATGAAGATAAGGGCTACAACTCTACATTACTTTAGGGTGACAGTGCAAGAAGGTGAAAAAATATCTTCGTATTTTAAAAAAAAAATTAATTAAATAGTAATGAGTAAAATTGGAGGTATATATTAGGAGTGCTTATTCGATTCGATTAGATCCTGTCCGATCCGATCCAACTTTTTTGTCTCTAACCTAACAAATCCAATCCAATTAAATGTTGAATATTGAAAATAAACATCTAATCCAATCTAATTTGTTTTCAAAATCCAATCCAATCCAATTATAACTGAATTGTAATTGGATTGGATCAATTTTTTTAATCATGTTTTTTTAATAATAATAGCATCTACGTACTAAATGACAACCAATATAAGCTAACATAATTAAATGTATTTATACTTAATATAATATGTATTTTTTTAATTAAGGTTGAGTTGGATGAGCTTCTAATTAGATTTTCAGAGTGTCATCCAACAACCGATCCAATCAAATTAATATCCAATTTTTCAAATCCAATCCAATCCAATCCAATTTTTTTAATAATTAGATTGATTTGGATTGATTCAGGGTAATTGAATTAATTTAGATCCTGAGTACCTATATATAATTAATCAACAGATAGAGCATAGTTTTTTAAAGATTCAAACTATAATCGGCACATATTTTTTTCTTCACATATATATATTTTTAATTTGAAACCATAGATTTATTTATTAATAACACCCTTTTTCAACACATCTAGTATACATATATTAAAAAATATATCAATTTAAAAAATCAAAATTGTGCAAAATATAAATATAGAAAATAAAGATTCAATTTTAATTCTCGTGAGAAAATATTTTTATTATATATTAGTATTTATATTATATTATATATTTCATATGAATATATTAGATTAGAAAATAAATAAAGAATGGACAAAAAATATTTTATTGTTTTGGCCCCCTGTCTTTCTAATTAATTTTTTTATTGTATTCTGTGTAATTTGAAATTTGAAATGCATATAATAAAATGGCACCCTCTGATCGACTTCTTAGCTTCTGATTAGTCGATAGAAGATGGGAGTGGGTGAATTTGTGGAAGCCATTAATGGAGGATGAAGAGAAGGGTGAAAGGTAGTAATTATGCATATGTAGTTTGTCATTATTTAACTAATTATGCACGTATATTATTTCTATTCTCCCAATAAATACACAATCAAATTAAAACCACAAAGCATACTATAATGTACACCATATATAAACAAAAGAAATTGAAAAAAATAGGATTATGGAAAAGATCAATGATTGGAGAACAAATTAAACTGCAACGATCTTCTCGTGCGTTTTGCGTATCTTGGCGGCACCTAATAAGAAGCATATCAACATGGGCATCATAATTATAGCATGTGGGGTCTGCTGGGACGTATATAGAAAAGTTACAGCAAGGAGTGATAGAGAGTGGTCTGATATAGATATAGCTAGGTGTAAAACACATATATATATATATATATATATAGTATTTCCCCACAAAGAGTAGTACTTTGTAAACTCCATCAAGGATAAATGAATAAGAAGAAGTTGCTCATTGTGTGCATGGGTTTATTCTTGTTGTTTTCTTTGATTAATTCACTAGGTTAACTAAAATTGCGAGTCCTAAAAGAATGTTTTTAGGACTCGCTTTATGTGTGTCCTAAAAATTTGAATTTTAAAAAATTTCAAATTCCCTCTAATTTTTTTAACTAAAATTAAAACTTATGTGTGTTTTAAAAATTTGAATTTTAAAAAATTTCAAATTCCCTCAATTTTTTTAACTAAAATTACAATAATGTTTTTAGGACTCATATGTGTCCTAAAAGTTTGAATTTTAAAAAATTTCAAATTCCCACCTATTTATTTTAACTAAAATTTTACTATTTATTACTTCACAAAGAAAAATATAACACAACATCCCATTCTCTCTTTCTCTCCTTGCTCTCTTCCCCCATTTATCTCTCTATCTCTTTCTCTCACGAACTCCACAACCAAGCCACGGACGGCGGCGCTCCGGCCACCCCCTTCCTACACGCGCCGGTGCAATGGATGTAGAAGGTCGGCGGCCTTCGACCCCCGCGAGCCCAACCCCTCACGCACCGCCCTCCGTTGCCTAAAGTCGTTCGAAGTCGCGGTGGTGCTATTTTTCCCAAACTCTTCCGAGTGTTTTCCGACCGCCTCGAGCCACCCTGACCCAAACGAACACCACCAATACATTCCTTGTGCTTTGGGCATCAAAACCCACTAAAGGATTGATCATTTTCCCGAACCACCACCGTGGGGTGGTGGCGCCGCCATTAATGTCGGAGCTCCGGCGGGAGCTTTGGCTATCAATTAATTTTTTAAAAATTAAAAATAAGACTTTTTAATGCGAGTCCTAAAAACATTCTTTTAGGACTCGCACTTAAAGGCACTCAACGAGATTTTTTTAAGTCCTAAAAAGCCTTTTTTGTAGTAGTGTTAGTTTGGTACAGTTATAATGTGGGGAAAAACAGTTGTAGATGTGATGAGAGGAAAAAACACACTATTGCATGAACATGCTTTTAGGACACTTTTTTAGGGCACTCACCTAGATGCGAGCCCTAAAAACAACTTTTTAGACTTTTTAGGACACTCATTGAGAGTACTTTAAGAATTTCTTTTAGGACACGTGGTGTGAGCCCTAAAAACTGATGCGTGTCCTAGAAGTTTGAATTTTTTTTAACAAAAGTTCATGGACATTTTAGGACACTCATTGAGAGTCCTTAAAGAATTTCTTTTAGAACACGTAGTCTAAGCCCTAAAAACTTATGTGTGTCGTAAAGTTTGAATAATTTTTTTAACAAAAGTTTTATTATTATTATTAAAACAAAAAATAAAAAAAAATCACTCAGCCCCCTTTTTTTTTTCCTCTCTCTCTCTGTCTCTCTCCTCGGATCTCTCTCTCTCTCTCTCCTCGGATCCCTCTCTCTCTCCCTCTCCCTCTCTCTCTCTCTCTTCGCGTCATCTCTGCCATGGTGAACGACCGCCCTCCCGTCACCGGCCACTGCCACGCGCCAGCCCAGTCGACGCACCGTCCCCCGAAACCCCCAACCGCCGAAGATTGGCACCTCACGCGCGGCCTAAGGCCCTCAACGGGGCATTTGAAGTTCTGCGATTTTGGGGTTCTCCCAAACTTTTCGAGCACTTTCCGGCCACCACGAGGTGAACCACCACCATACTCCTTGCTTCTTGGGCTTCAAAACCCACTAAAGAATCAGACTCAATGGTCACTGGAGTTGGAAGTCAATGCTCGTCAGAATCCATGGTGATTTCTGAACCTTCAAGCGTAGATCCGAGCTTTTCTGAGCCATTCTAAACTAAACCACCGCCACCACGACATTTCCCTTGGCTTGGGCTTTAAAGCCCAGTAGTTTGTTTTCTGAACCACCACCTTTGAATGGTGGCGCCGCCACCGTCGCCTAAGCCCTGCTGTCGCCGACCACCACTATGCTTTGGGCTTCAAAACCCACCAATTAATTTTTTAAAAATTAAAAATAAAACTTTTCAGGACTCGCAATGCCAGTCCTAAAAATCTTCAGTTTTTAAGGCTCTCAAATAGAGAAATCGCACCCCGTGAGTCCTAAAACTGTTTTAGGGCTCGCCTTTTTTTGTAGTAGTGACAGTTGAAACTGTGTTGTGGGAAAAATATGTTGAGATTTTAGTAAATTATAGATTTTAAAGTATTGTGAGTTAGAAAAGATTGAGTGTTTCGTAAACAATATGATTAAAGTGTTGTTAAATAATAAAAGACTAAAATAAATATGACATTTATTTTATTAAAGTAAATTCACACATAATAAATAAATTTTAATAAAAACATTGTACTTATTTAAACATGTTAAAATTAAAATATATATTTTTGATAAGACACTTAGCAAAAATGTTATATTATATAATATACACATATAATTGTATATATATTATAATTAGTCAGTGTAGCTAAAATTCTAATTATAATGATCATAGTATAATCTCGTCATGATATAATCACAAATATATTAATAAAGCTTAAGTTATGCAAAACTCACTTTTTATGTTTTTAATTATGTTTTTTTTTTCCTAAATCATGAAATTAATATGTGTTTGATAAATTATAATTTAAAAATACTATGAGATGCAAAAATAATATTATAGTTGTACGCCCTAAATATCCACGGGTTATTAGCGAGCTGGAAAATGGCGTAATTATATCAACCACGTGGAAGCCACCTACCCGGAGCTGCTGTTACAAGGCTCCATCTTTTTAGCTCGAGATAACCAAAGGTTTATTGAGTACTAAGGCATCAGGTCAGCAGTGTGGACACCACGAGCTGGAGCTGACACCTCTGACATTTTGTAAAGTCAACCACGCAATATAAACGTGCATATATCAGACATCACGTGTCTACTCCATTCCTGAATTCTCGGACACGCATCATAAACATGCATGTTCAGGCACCCACAACTGGGTTGGGCCATGCGGCCCATTATCCCCCTTACCTATTGATTAGACCACACTTCATTATCAAGTTTTAGGAATTAATCATGAATGTCACAGAAGTGACATGATGGGTAAGAAGGTCACGGGATGACCACCCTTGCCAACACCTAGGTGCCCTCTCCCTATAAATATGGAGACTCTGGGAGTTGCAAAGGGTTGACTTCTTATTTGTAAAGAAATATCCTATAAAGAATATCAGAGATATATCAATAATATTGGTTGGTGGACTAGAAGGATTTTAACCTTTGAACCACCTAAAAAAGTATTCGAGTTATAATTTTCCTTTGAGATCATTCATATATTACGGTTCATTATTTAGCACTAATCCCTCTCCTTATTCATATAATTATTTGTTGCCGAAGAACCGCGTCAACAGTTTGGTGCTTTCATTGAGAGCTGTTAGATTGGTGCTATCGCAAATACCCAACCATGGTAGTCACTCGCTCAAGACATGGTAACGAGGCGGACCAACGTGATGAGCAGGAGGCCCACCATGCCGCCATGTCCGATGATCAGTTTCCTAAGGTTCAGCAGCGGCCGGGCAAGCAGCCAGTGGGCCAAGACGACACTGGAAGTTCGGCTCCCTGGCCACCCAATCCGAACCCGGATTTCTACACGGCGGTGGAAATGGAAAATGCACAGGTGAGGAGTCAGCTGGCGAAAGCAAACCAGCAGATTCAAGAGGTTTTGGCCCGATTACCCCCTCTGACAACCGACGCTAACGTCGAAAAGAGGCATGGCGAGACTCATAGGTCCCGCCGGGGTAACCGGTCCAGGACCAGTCGGTCGGTCAGACCCCCAACATCAAATTCTACTCTCACATCGCACCACCGGGAGACCACATTTGAGGAACTTCCTAGCGCTGAGCAACAGTTCAGCCGATCGGTCCGGACCTTAACTCCTCGCTCACTTCCGCCCTCGAGCGCACCTAGGAGGGCTCGAGGAAGCTTGCGAAGGAGATCCGGGGAGGGCTCGCGACGACAGATCGCCCCGACCAACCGTCCTGCACCCCGCTCAGACCGCCGAGCACCGGACGCGGAGGATGGTAGAGCGGAGCGACCGCGACCTAGCTTGATCTGCCCTGACGGGACTAGAATCGCGTCCCCAGTCAGGCATCCTCCTTCACCAATAAGATACCCATCTCCTCCCTGTCCAGTTCGAGACATTCCGGCTCATGGGAGAAGTAGGAGAAATCCTCCTTCGGTCGAACCTTCCCATCGTAGCCGGGGGCCCAGAGAAGTCCCGGATCCTCACCCCCAGCGGCGGGCTCCGAGCTTTTCAAATGGAAGTTATTGGACCGGAAGTCATCGAAGTGACATGTCCGGTGGAGACCTGCGCCATCGTTTGAGCTCAGCTCAAAGCCCTCAGGCCGTCCTGAGGGGTGACCTCCGAGATCGTTTAAACTCTCAGAGAGGAGACCCAGTTGGAAATGGCAGCCGCGCTCGCCAAGGGGAAGGCCTGTCTGAAGTACGTGACAGCGGGAACGTCCCATATAACCTATCTCAAGATAGGAGGGACAATAACCCGCCTAACACGTACCATGGAACCGGAGCTGTTTAACAGCCCCGGAACAACCAAGGAAGTCAGGGCCAAACCCTTGAGCGTCTGGCTCAGATGGAGGAGCTGATGAGGAAGCTCTTGTCGGAAAAAGAAAAAGATGAGTATGATTCAGGGGACGAACTCGAGCTCTTTGCCCCCAGCATAACAGCTACGGCGTATCCACCCGGTTTCCGTATGCCTCACTTGTCCAAGTTCAATGGAGACGGGGACCCGTCAGATCATCTGGGTATGTTCAACTTGACTGGCTGGCCAGGCAATGGTTCAAGCAGAGTAAAAAGCAATCAATCAGCTCGTGGAAAACCTTCTCTGCCGACTTCAAGAGAGCATTCTGAGCTTCTCAGGCTGCCCACGTCAAAGCCGACACCCTGGCGAACGTAAGGCAGCAGCCCGACGAGCCTCTGATAGCTTACCTGAGTAGATTCGCGAACGTCGCTGCTCGAGCCAGAGACGCAGATGACAGCTCCAAGCTCATGGCCTTGAGGACTGGGATCCTCGTCGGAGGCGGACTCTGGGAAGAGATACAAAGAAAGGGAGTCAGCACCGTAAACGAATTCCTAAATAGGGCCCAGGGATGGATCAACCTGGAGGAGGCGCGAGCATCAGCTGCGGGAACCAGCCAGGCCCCTGAGCAGCCCGCTGGATTGGGAACAGATGTTGTGGCAGCATCACAAACCGTTACACAGAATAACCAGTTTGGTGGAGGCAAGAGAAAAGGGAGCAGCGAGGGTGGCCAGCACGGCCCAAAGAAGAACAAGTCCGTAGAAAAATTTAAGTCGGTCTACGTGACTTATACCGAGCTCACACACACTAGGGAGAACATTTTCCTAGCAAACTCTGCTCGCCTCCCCTGGAATAAGCCAGAACCGTTGAAGCACCATAAGGCTAAGCGAGACCCCTCCAAGTTTTTTTGGTTCCAAAACAACATTGGCCACAACACCGATGATTGTAGGCACCTTAAGGATGAGATCGAGACTCTCATCAGAGCCGGACCCTTGGCTCAGTATGCGCGGAATAGAGTTCCCGCCGGCCATCCAGCTCCGGAAGTCCCGATAAGTCAGCCCGGGTCTCGGGTAGATCAGGACGTCCCTCCTCCCGTGATAGGAGGAGAGATCTCCACGATCTCCGGAGGCCCCCATCTGGCTGGCACGAGCAAAGGTGCCCAAAAGAGATATGTTAACGAACTTAAGGCTCATAATGGAGTGGAGTTCGTCCCTGAGTAGCATCTACCCAAACAGCAACGATTGGAGAGGCAACCAATCATATTCACTAAAGAAGATGCCAGCTACGTCCAGTTCCCTCATAACGACCCTCTGGTTGTAGCCATTTAGCTCGCTAACTAGAGGGTTAGGAGAGTACTGGTCGATAATGGGAGCTCGGTAAACCTACTGTTCTGGTCAACGCTAGAAAAGATGGGTTTATCTGTCACCGAGCTGAAAGCCACCTCCATGATGCTATACGGATTCTCTGGAGAAGGGTTGCCGACAATAGGAACGATCGAGCTGGTGATCACCTTGGGAGAGGGACCTCGGACAGTCTCAAAATTCCTCGAGTTTGTGGTCATCGATTGTCCCGTCGCATACAATGTTATTTTGGGCCGACTTACTTTGATAGCGTTTGAAGCCATAACTTCCATTCGCCACCTCGCGCTAAAATTCCCCTCTTCCTCGGGGATATGCACGGTCCGAGGTGATCAGCTTGCTGCCAGGGAATGCTACAGCATTTCTATGAAGGGAAAATTAAAACCCGGGCAGTTAACGATGACCGTCCAGAGCGGGAATGAGGAATCTCAGGAGCTTGTGCCTAGTCCTGAGATTGAAAAACCTCAGAGTGACAAAGGGGAGAATATCATCTTAAATAATGATATCGACCTCAGAATAGGCGACGATAGATCCGAGCTCTAGGCCATCGAAGAGCTCGAGGAGGTAAACATTAATCCACGAGATCCCTTGAGGGTGGTAAAAATCAGGAAAAATCTATGCAGCGAAAGGAAGGCGGAGCTGATTAAGTTTCTGCAGGAGAATCTAGACGTGTTCGCCTGGTCTCATGAAGACATGGTAGGGATCAGTCCGAGCGTCATCATGCACACCCTCCACTTAGATAAAAGCGTGCCTGCGAAATCCCAGAAACAAAGGCGCCTAGGAACAACCCGAGCTGAGGCCTTAGAGGAGGAAGTAGCCCTGCTCTTAAAGTGCGGCTTTATCCGTGAAGCAAAGTTCCTGATCTGGGTCGCCAATCCTATGTTGGTCCCGAAGCCCAACGGGAAATGGCGGACCTGCATGGACTTCTCCGATCTGAACAAAGCCTGCCCCAAAGATTGCTTCCCCTTGCCAAGGATCGACCAATTGGTAGACGCCACGGCGGGGCACGAGCTCATGTCCTTTATGGATGCATACTCGGGCTATAATCAGATCTCCATGAATCCAGCGGACCAGGAACACACTAGCTTCATGACCCTAACTAACGTTTATTGTTACAGGGTCATGCCCTTTGGGTTGAAGAACGTCGAAGCTACATACCAGAGGTTGGTAAATAGGATGTTTGCCAACCAGATCGGGAAGAACATGGAAGTGTATGTTGACGACATGCTGGTCAAGTCGAAAACTGTCGATAACCATGTTTCTGATTTGGAGGAATGCTTTAAGATATTAAGAGAATACGGCATGAGGCTTAACCCCCAAAAATGTATTTTCGGGGTCGTGTCGGGGAAATTCCTGGGTTTCATTGTTAATACATAGGAACAGAAGCAAACCTCGATAAGATCAGGTCGCTACTCGAGATGCCCTCACCCCTGTCGCGAAGGGACGTTCAAAGTCTAACAGGAAGGGTGGCAGCCCTTAATCGGTTTATTTCTAAATCTACCGACAAGTGTCTGCCATTATACAACCTACTCCGGGGGAATAAGAAATTCGAGTGGACCGAGGAATGCGAACGTGCCTTCCTCGACCTGAAAGCACATTTAGCTGAGCCGCCCATATTATCCAAACCAACGGCAAGAGAGCCTCTTTTCCTTTACCTAGCTGTCACGGAAGATGCAGTTAGCGCCGTCTTAGTCCGAGAAGAGGACTGATCTCAAAAGCCAGTCTATTACATCAGCAAGAGGCTTCTCGGAGTTGAATCCCGGTATCCGTTGATGGAGAAGATGGCTTTCTGTCTCATTACGACCTCCCGAAAGCTCAGGCCGTATTTCCAGACCCACTCAATACATGTCATAACCGATCAGCCTTTAAGGCAGGTCTTGCAAAAACCTGAAGCATCGGGACATCTGTTGAAGTGGGCTATTGAACTCAACCAATTTTAGATTTTGTACATACCGCGAACTGCAATAAAAAGCTAGGCCCTGGCTGATTTTGTGGCAGAGTGCACGGGATTCCGAGAAGATCCTGTAGAAGAGTCAGCCCAGGCCTCCTTAGACCAGGTCTCCTGGAAGGTCTTCGTAGATGGCTCGTCTAATGAGAACGGCTCTAGGGCTGGAATCATATTGATATCCCCAGAAGGACATCGATTCCACTCGGTGTTGCGATTCGGGTTCAAACCATCCAACAACGAGGCTGAATACGAAGCTTTACTGGCCGGGCTAAGGGTGGCCCAGGAGCTGAAGGCTAGCTCCGTTCAGTGTTACAGCGATTCCCAGCTCGTGGTAAACCAAGTGTTAGGGGAATACCAAGCACGGGGAACCAAGATGGCTGCTTACCTGGCCAAGGTAAAGAAAGAACTGTCTGCATTCGAGCGTGGCTCAATTGAGCAGATACCTCGGGAGCAGAATGCCAACGCGGACGCCCTCGCAAAGCTCGCTACCTCCGGGGAGGCGGAGACTTTGGGGTTAGTGCCGATAGAGTTCTTGGAAAGACCAACCATAGAGGAAGTCGGGGCGGAGGTCGAGATGATCGACGCTAGACCGACCTGGGTGACCCCCATCCTCGAATATCTCACAGTAGGAAAGTTACCCGAAGAGCGAAATGATGCAAGGCGGGTACTTTACCAGGCACCAAGGTATACAGTGATAGATGGGATATTATACCAGCGTGGACACTCTTTACCTCTCCTACGGTGTGTTTTGCCGGGCGAGGCGAAGACCATTTTGCAGGAGGTGCACGAGGGTTTTTGCGGAGATCACATCGGGGGGCAAAACCTGGCCCTGAAGATATTAAGGCAAGGATATTACTGGCCCACTCTTTCAAAGGACTCGATCTCCTACGTCAAAAAATGTGACAAGTGCCAGCGATTTGCCACAGTTGCCCGAGCTCCCTCGGTCGAGCTGAAGATGATCTCGTCCCCGTGGCCATTCGCGATCTGGGGGATTGACTTGGTTGATGCCCTCCCTACTGGAAAGGGAGGAGTTCGTTACGCGGTGGTAACTATCGACTACTTCACCAAGTGGGCAGAAGAAGCGATCACTTCAAAAAGAGTCCTCGACTTCATGGTCAAGAGCATTATCTGCCGATTCGGGCTACCAAAGAATATCGTATCAGATAATGGAACGCAGTTCGATAGCGACCTCTTTACCGAATTCTGTGAGAGGCACGACATTGTTAAGAGCTTCTCCTCCGTGGCCTATCTCCAGGCCAATGGGCGGGTCGTGGCCGTCAATAAGACGCTAAAGGCAAGCCTTAAGAAAATACTGGATGAAGCCAAGGGAGTCTGGCCAGAACAGCTCCCCCAGGTACTGTGGGCATACCGGACCTCGCATCGAACGCCGACGGGTCATACTCCTTTCTCCCTGGCTTTAGGGAGTGAGGCGGTCCTTCCTGTCGAAGTAAAGGTAGCCTCGCATAGAGTCTAGGCATTTGACCAAGACCGCAATGACGAATTGCTATGCGCGTCCCTCGACCTGATTGACGATAGACGAGAGGATTCACAACTACAGCTCGCGCATTATCAACAAAATATCACTCGTTATTTCAACTCAAAGGTCAGGAAACGCACCTTTAGCGTTGGCGACCTGGTCCTCCGAAGAGTCTTCCTAGCCAGTAAGGATCCCAAGGACGAAGTATTGGGACCGAACTGGGAAGGGCTCTACCAAATAACCAAGGTCATAAAAGAAGGAACATACAAGTTAGCTCGGCTTAATGGAGAAGCAGTCCCACGAACTTGGAACACTATCCATTTGAAGAAATATTATCAATGATACATTTGTAAGGCTTAATCAGAAAAGCCGTCTTTTGTTTATTAAGTAATGAGAATTAAATATTTTTACATTATTGTGTATATTTGTGGATGTAACGTTAAGTAACTACGAAAGACCCTTTCCTAATTACTTGGGGGAGCATATGTCCTGGATATAACCAGGACGTACTAAAACTTAGAAGTTAGTTCAAATTGGTTGATCGATGTTTTTCTTAAAAAGCACGAGATATCGATAAAGGATTAACGCGAACTAAGTTGTATCCTAGATATAACCAGGTCGTCCTAAAAACTTGGAAGTTAGTTCAAATTGGTTGATCGATGTTTTTCTTAAAAAGCACGAGATATCGATAAAGGATTAACGCGAACTAAGTTGTATCCTGGATATAACCAGGTCGTCCTAAAAATTTAGAAGTTAGTTCAAATTGGTTGATCGATGTTTTTCTTAAAAAGCACGAGATATCGATAAAGGATTAACACGAACTAAGTTTTCAAATTAATGTCCTGGATACAAACAGGTCCTAAAACTTAGAAGTTAGTTCAAATTGGTTGATCGATGTTTTTCTTAAAAAGCACGAGATATCGATAAAGGATTAACGCGAACTAAGTTGTATCCTGGATACAACCAGGTCCTAAAACTTAGAAGTTAATTCAAATTGGCTGATCAATGTTTTTCTTAAAAAGCACGAGATATCGATAAAGGATTAACATGAACTAAGTTTTCAAATTAATGTCCTGGATACAACCAGGTCCTAAAACTTAGAAGTTAGTTCAAATTGGTTGATCGATGTTTTTCTTAAAAAGCACGAGATATCGATAAAGGATTAACACAAACTAAGTTTTCAAATTAATGTCCTGGATACAACCAGGTCCTAAAACATAGAAGTTATTTCAAATTGGTTGATCGATGTTTTTCTTAAAAAGCACGAGATATCGATAAATGATTAACACGAACTAAGTTTTTAAATTAATGTCCTGGATACAACCAGGACTTAAAGATGTCAATCACAACACCATCAAAAACTAAGTTATCACCAAATGCATAGAAGAGAGGTAGCCATAAGGTCGGGGCAAAAATATGTAAATAAATTGAAATAAAGTTGGGGAAACCAATTGTTTCAAGGATAAAAACCTCATAATATAAAGTTACAAATAAAAAAAAAGTAAATGATAAAAGGAAAGGAGAAAAATCCTAAGCCCCGCCAGGCTGCTCTGATGAAGTCACCCCCTCGCCATCCTGCTCGGTGGTAGTGGAAGTCTCCCCGGTCTCGGAGGGCGCCTCTTGTTGAAGACGAGCCTTAAACTTCTCCAAAAAGGACCCCCACACGTCCGGCCCCAGGAAGGAGAAGTCACCATCCGGGTTGAAGACCCAACAGTGGTACAGCATGGCCTCCATGGAGGAGCTGGAAGCTGCCCTCTCCGTCGCCAGAGCATCCTTGGCCTCCTCGACCTCGACCTTCGCGGCGTCTAGGGTGGCCCGAGCAGCCTTGGCTTCCTCAAACTCGATCTTCGCAGTGTCTAGGGCGACCCTGGTGGCCTCGGCCTCCTGCAGCTTGGTCTGAGATGCCTCCAGCTCGGTCTGCGCAGCAACCAAAGTGGCCTGCGCGACCCTCTCATTTTCTCGGGCGGTTGCCAGGGCTGCCTTGGCATCCCGCTCCTGTTGTTGAGCAGACGCAAGGGCAACCTGAGTAGCCTGATGCTCGCCCCTGATCTCCTCGATCTTGGTCCGGGACCGAGATATGCTCCGGTGGAGGGTCAAAGCCGCCTGCAAGACCAAAAGATAATAAGGCAAGTGCCTTAGAGAAAAGAAAAAAAAAAGAGAAACAAACAAACAAGAAGAACCAGTGGAAAAGCCAACTTACCATGAGGGTCATCCCCAATGAAGACTCCATCACGTTCTCGAGGCTTCTTGTCTCGATCTCCCACAAATCCCTCGAGGTGGCATTGTAGCAGTGGTCCACCATGTAGGTCGCGGTTTCGTAGACCGTCCCCCTAAAGACCTCGGGGACTTTCTCCAAGGCCTGGGGGTTGACCGGGACGCGCACACGGGGGGTCGGAGCTGACAAGATCCCAGTGGGTGCCTCCTGTTCCAGTGTCGAGACAGGAGGTCGCGGGGGAGGTGGATCCATCATCTTCTCCATTGCAGGAGGGAGTGGAGGTACTTTCTCTAGAGTAGTAGGGGCTTGGTTTTTCCCCTTAGCAGGAGACTTGGAGGTAGTCCCGACAGCTTTCTTCGCCATCCGGAGCCTCTTCACCATGGGCCCGGAAGACCCGGAGGAAGGGTTTCCTCCATGGAACATAGCTCGAAGAGCATTGCCCCCGGGCTGCGACATCTCCTCGTCTGAAATAAAGACAACAAAGCATTAATATACATGTAAAAATATTTGTGCAAAAAAAAAAAAAAGAAAGCAGAGCTTAAGTATGTATTGAGAAGGGTACTACCCTCCAAGCTAGAGGAGGAATCTATTGTCACGACCTCCGGCCCTGGAGCTTCTACGCGGGAGTCTAAGATAATGACTTCACGAGCTAGAGGAGGCTCTGGGTCCGGATCCGCCTCGGGACTGGACTCTTCTAAGTACTGCCTAAGACCCGGAGCTACTACACCCTCCAGGAGGGAGGGCCACGATCTAAGATTGGTCATGTACTCCTCAAAAAAGGCCGACCTAAAGGCCAGGGTGTTATCTACTACTACGGTCCCCCTAGGGCAGCTCAAGTCATAACACAGCACGAGCTGGTCAACACATTGGAGTAGGGTGACATCGCGGTCTGGGTCGTTTTGGTGGCGGTGGTGAATGGGTTGGCTGGGGGTTAAACCTAGTAAGTCATAGGTCTACAGTGACCCTGTCTAAGTCCCTAAATAAATAAGGGTTACCTTGGTCGAAGGGGCCAGCTGCTGCCCCGGACTGGGTCCTCTCTGCATTGACTTCCTAGGCGACCTCCAGAGCCCGCTTCCAGCGCACGAGGGGCACCTCGTCCTCCTCGTCCTCATCCTCATCCGTGGCTTCCTCCTCGGGGATGGGCACCATCTCACGAGCAGTGGGGATGGTCCGCGGTCTCCTCAAGGCCAGAGTCTGGCCCGGGGAAATTAACTTACACATCAGCATCATTTCGTCAGACACGAGCTGGCGGTAATCTTTTTCACTTGGGGGGAGCCCCGCCAAGGTTTCGTATTGACCCCCAAGGGTGACTGACTTGGCCGTCCTTGCGAAAATAGCTGCATGATAGTTTCTAAGTCAGGAACAAATAAAAAGAGGCTAATCAGCAACCAACTTACGAGTTGAAGATAGAAGGAACTTACGAGGATGGTTGAAGTAATGGTATTCGTAGTTGCGAAACCCCTTTGACATGAAGAATTGATCCTTGAAGTCATTGGGGTGGCTGGGCAGCTCGATGACCGCAGCCGAATTGGGAAAACGGGTCAGGTAGTAGAACCCATCACCTCGCCCCCGTTGCTCTGGGCTAGCTTTGAGGCAAAAGAAGTAAAGGATGTCCGCCGGCGTGGGGACCTCCCATTCCTGCTTCAGGAATAAATACTTCAACCCCGCTAACAGATGGTAGGAGTTAGGGGGAGCTGGAAGGGGGCCAGCTTCACGTAATTTAAAAAATCCGCAAAGTACTTGTCCAGTGGGAGGAAGGCCCCAGCCTTGAGATGCTCATCGCTCCAGGCGGCGTACTCCTCGTCGAGCGGCGCGTAGCTCCGCTCGCCCTCAAGGGGAGGTCGGGCGTCCAGAGCGCCCCTCCCTATCTCAATATTATGGGAAATCATAAGTTTGTTGACTTTCCCTTGGGTGGTGACCTTCGAGGCGATCCTCTCGGCCTCGAAAAAGGCATCGGGCCCCACCTCGACCTCCTTCTCCACAGTGGGACCAAAGTTGGGGATCGGGGAGTCTATGGCCACCTCTTTCCCCTTACTGGTTTGCTGGGAAGACGATCTGCCAGCACTCTTCTTGGGTGCGCTCTTCTTGGGTCCCATCTGGTCACCTAACGAACAAAGAAGAAAATTTAGAAAAGGCGACCTAAGAATAAGAAAGAATCTAGTGCGAAGGGTTTCCTTTACACGGGCTGAGGTAATCTCAGCCCGCGGCGAGTGAGACCACGCGGTTCTATGAACACGCGCCTGTGCTCCCAATGGGTCCCCGATTACTCGAAATCCGTGTGTCAGGAGGGTCAGGATAAAATTTTGCCTTGGAAGGAAAGTTTCGGTAGGCAAAACCGCCTGTGAAGCGTGTCCCCTAAGCTGCCCAGTTTTTGCACCCTAGAAACTGGTTGTTCCAAACAGGCATAAAAATTTTACCCAGAAAATCACCCCATAAGTTGTATCCTATGAGTCATGCTCCTAAGCATTTTTTCCTTTGGTCGATACCCCTAGGATAAAAACCTACACATAAAATACCAGCAAAGAAGAACAAAAGACAAACAACCTACTGCATGCGACTAAAGAGAAAGTTTACCTAAGCAAGAGAAAGGGAAAACATTTAAAGCATGCAACAAACGGAGGACTTACAGAATTTTTTTGCTGTGTAAAGACTGAAAGGAGCGTCTAGGTTGAAATCCTATTGGAATCGCTGGTATCGGAGTCACGAAAGAGCCCTCGTGTCTGAACCTCAGGAACGCTGGGAATAGTGATCGGAAGAAAGAAAGGGTTTTGAAACTGAGAAGAAAGAAGAAGATGAGAAAAATTTCAAATAAAAGGGTGGCCAGCCTTATATATACGTAAAAGGCCAAAGGATGAGGGCCATTTGATTGTCTTGATGTGGGATACGAGGATCATTACTCGAAAGACGAAATGACGGCCGAAGATAGGCTAGGCCATTTAATGCGGTTCTCGGAAGACGGACCGTCACCAACCACGATGCTCCACGTATCCGATACCAGCGTAATGGGCGGGATGTGAAGAGTCCACAAAAAAGCCTAAAAGCCCCCACTGTGGCCCCAGGTGACGTCATGTGTCACGAGCAGGGGCTTGGGGGGCAAATGTACGCCCTAAATATCCACGGGTTATTAGCGAGCTGGAAAAGGGCGTAATTATATCAACCACGTGGAAGCCACCTACCCAAAGCTGCTGTTACAAGGCTCCACCTCTTTAGCTCGAGATAACCAAAGGTTTATTGAGTACTAAGGCATCGGGTCAGCAATGTGGACAACACGAGCTGGAGCTGACACCTCTGACCTTTTGTAAAGTCAACCACGCAATGTAAACGTGCATATATCAGACATCACGTGTCTACTCCATTCCTGAATTCTCGGACACGCAACATAAATGTGCGTGTTCAGGCACCCATGACTGGGATGAGCCATGCGGCCCATTATCCCCCTTACCTATTGATTAGTCCATACTTCATTGTCAGGTTTTAGGAATTAATCATGAATATCACAGAAGTGACATGATGGGTAAGAAGGTCACGGGATGACCCATTTGCCAACACCCAGGTGCCCTCTCCCTATAAATATGGAGACCCTGGGAGTTGCAAAGGGTTGGCTTCTAATTTGTAAAGAAATATCCTATAAAGAATATCAGAGATATATCAATAATATTGGTTGGTGGACTAGAAGGATTTTAACCTTTGAACCACCTAAAAAAGTATTCGAGTTATAATTTTCCTTTGAGATCATTCATCTATTACAGTTCATTATTTAGCACTAATCCCTCTCCTTATTCATATAATTATCTGTTGCCGAAGAACCGCGTCAACAATAGTGTACAATAAAATCTATATTAAATATATATATTTTTTAAAATCTCTATATTAATGTGGTTTGTTAATATAAAATTACTAAAATAAAAAGTATTTAAAAATATCTAATAAATATAAAATTATAAAACTATTTTTAGAACAAAATAAAAATATTTAATATTTAAATATTGTTTATGTTATTATCATACTAATTTATTTTAAATATTTTAATTTAGATTAGTATATAATAAATAAGTAAATATACTTAGATAAAAAAATACATTTATTGTAGAGTTTTTTCAAAAAGCAAATTTAAGTTGTAACTTCTGCATAAATTATTCAATAAGTTATTTTCTGACTGTTTACCAAACACTTTTATTGCATAATTTTTTCAAATTTCAGCTTCTAACTTTTCAAAAAGATGTACCAAACATGCCATAAAAGAACTAACTAAAGTGTTATCGATACCTAGATTGGTAGAGTGTCCATATCACCTCTATGTGTGACAATGTTATATTATTTAATATAATGTTAGGTTAAATAATAAAGAGATAAGTGTGACAAAATGAGTTTGTTATATTTTGTAACATATTTTGAGAGTTACAAATAAGTGCATGTGACTAATGTGTATCATATTTTTGGGAGTTATAAATCTTACAAACTAGTAATCATCCTCCAGTAATAACACTGGATTCCACCAGTAATAGTTCGTTGGTAATTATGGTTATTACCGACAGACTGACACCCTGCCGGTAATATATTAATACCAGCAGATTATAAGGGGTGGGCTCCGCTGGTGTAAATAATAATTAACATCATCACGTTTAACTCATTTGATACTAGCAGGTCCCGCCCCTATTAATCTGCAGGTAATTAATTAATAGTTTTTTTTATAAAAAATATTAAAATATTATAATTCGTTTGATTTTATTTAATAATAAATAAATATATAATACTTATTTAAAGATAATAAAATTTAACATAAATTAAAATTAATTATTAATAGCACAATTAATATTCATCAAATAAAATTACATATAAACTAATCATAAAATTAATATAATAAAAATATCAATTGTCTTAATTTAATTACATATAAACTAATTATAAAATAAACATAATAAAATCAATTGTCTTAATTTAATTAAAAAATGCAAACTTATTATTATTGTTTGGATAGGGCCAACCAGGCGAGAAATATTCATTAACACTCAGGTCAAAATCTTCACCAATGTTAGGGTGCGACAATGGTGGTGAAGCAAACTGTGATGCTGGTGATAAAACAAACTATGGTGCTGGTGGTGAAGAGTAATAAGCTTGTGGAGACTGCTGCGAAGATGATCCAAACAAGTCTACAAATTGTCGAGTCTGTGGCCGTGCTGAGGGAGACTAATGCAATAAACTCTCAAACTGACCATACCTCTGCTGCTGCTGCGATGAACTCACGAATTGACCATATCTCTGTTGCTGCTGTTGCTGCGATGAATCCCCAAAGTCACAATGCCTAGGATGTGACATCTGAGATCCTGTAGGGACTTCGGGGTAATAAAGAGGAGGGGACTGGGAGGAGCGTCCATACATGTACTGAAATTGTTGTGATGTACCTCCACACATGTTAGGAGAATTCTGTTGAGGTGGATGAAAATGTTGTTATTGGTGTTGTCGTCGTTGTTGTTGTTGTTAGATTGAAATATAAGTTTCTTATTATAATATGTTTTGGTATATTTAGATGTATGACTTGCACCAGCTCAGGTCATTAGAACATGGGGATGAGTTGCTAGCTTTGGCATCTGGGTCTGATCTTTTGGCGTACTCCTATCAAGCATGTATAGTTAATGGTGTTCGATGTGTACACACATTCGAGATCAAAATCGTATTACACAAAATAGTGGAGCGTGTGTTGCTGGGACAAAAGGTTTTAACTATTATGGATAACTTGAAGAGATATTGGAGGTATCTTATACTAGTGTATATTCAGTGGTATTGTTTCGATGTAAATGGTTCAATACAGACTCGAAAAAAAAACAATTATTGAAAATAATGTCACCAATATAAATGTGAGCATTAAATGGTATAAAGATGAACCATACATACTTACTATACTTGCTAGCCAAGCTAAATAGGTTTTCTATCTAGATGATCTACTTAGAGGCCGAGCTTGGAAAGTTATTGAAGAAGTGAATCATAGGCAAGTTTGGGATATTCCGGACGATTCTGATTAGATTGCTGATATTGATGTTATACATGACACAAACTCATCCAATTTCGTATTGACTGTTGAGCTCGGGGAGTTGGTTGTTCGACAATCTAATCAACCAACAACATTCATAGGCACCGTCCCTCGACCTTATTCGACTGCTCAAGATAGCAATGATTTTATTAATGATGGTGAAGAAGAAGTCGAAGACGTAGAAGAAGCCGATGATGAGGATGATTTACATATAGACCTTAGTGATGATAATAACACCAATCATGTTTCACCAATAGATGTTAATTTGATAAGTGATGACAGTGACTATTGTACTCAGTTATTGAATCTGTATAAGAAAAACTTTATATTTAAATAATTATATATCAGAAATGTTGAATGATTTATGGAATTATGGATTTGTAATCAGAACTATATATTCATAAACAATATATATTTGATATTCATACTAACAAACAAATTTGGTCATATTTAGTTTAAAGATGTCACCAGATGTAGCTTCATAACATGGCAGAGATGAGTCAGGATCCACCAGATCCTACTACGATCCCATCCAGTTGCGAGTCAGGTATTTTAAAATTTATTTTTTATTTATTTCTAATTATACTTTAGTATACAACATACTAAATTATATGATGCACTTATTTAAAACAATACAGTAGCTCCACCAAAGAGAAAAGGTCGTGGGTCTGCTGCTGGGAAAAATTTAGATGACAGAAGGCGAGAAGCTGGACATCCACTCCCCATAGTGGTTGAACCTATCACATACAAGGTGGCGGGAACGGAACATGCTGCTTTTGTCCGTCTTTTGGGCACCCAAGTCACATCAGTGGTTCCAGGATATTATAAGGATTGGACTAGTGTCCCAAAACTGTATAAAGACAATGTCATTAATAAAGTGAAGGCAAAATTTTTAGAATTTACTTTAATAATAATTGTATTATAATTCAAGCACAATTAACATGTTTTCTCTTGATTGTAGCACATCTATCAAATAGATGGGCGACCAGATTATACCACCATCATTGACAGTATCGATGCTAAGATGACTGAGAGATACCAAGATAGGAAAACTAAATAGTACGCCCACTTCAAAAAGTTCTACAGATGACCAGATGATTGGGACAAGGTCCTAAAGAATCCACCCAAAGATGTCAACGCCGATGAGTGAAAATAAATTTGTGAGTTTTTCAGGAGTCCAGAGTTTATTGCGCGCTCTGTGAAGAACAAAATAAACCGATACCAAATGAAGTACTCTACAACACAAGGCACAAAATCATTAGCGACCACTCGTCACGAAAAAATAAGTGAAAATATTAACTTAATTAAGTTGTATGAATTTATAAGTTCTCTAACATTCTAATTTTCTTTATCAGTTGAACTCGAACCTAATTGAGGAATGGAAGAAGTATCACTGGACAAAGAAGAACAAGAATTTTGTCAACGAGGATGTTGAACGAGATTATGTAAGTTTAATTTTATTATTAATTCAAATAATTATATTTTTCTTTTGTATTATAATTTTTTTAAAAACAGGTTAAGTTGAAGTCAACTCTTGAAGCTGAGACTCAGCACACTGTTGAATCTGGTACCGATGATTCTTCCTCGGTCG
The DNA here is from genome assembly GCF_963169125.1 of Humulus lupulus. Taxonomy (NCBI): domain Eukaryota; kingdom Viridiplantae; phylum Streptophyta; class Magnoliopsida; order Rosales; family Cannabaceae; genus Humulus; species Humulus lupulus. The sequence goes on from NC_084800.1 coordinate 7,777,805, forward strand.
ATCAAACGAAGATACTAAGTCAGGTTCTTGGTGAAAGGCGGTCACCAGCGAGGAGTTGGCCGCAAATTAAAGGGAAAACCGTTCACCCGTCCCACTCAAAATACTCAGTCTCAGACACCACCTCAACAGTCGACTGATGAAATACGTGAATTGGTTGACATTGTGAAGGTCATGAATGAACAGCTTAAATACGTGTATCAACAACTTCCACCTTAAAAACATCTGACAACAAACGTGGAGATGCAAAATACATATGAGTGATTTTTCAAGAAGTATGTAAGCTCGTCTTCTGAAACTCATACACAACACACGTCTCAAGCTTCAGCTTCTCAGCCTTCACCAGGCCATCCCAACACACCTGCACAAACTTTGCCATCTCAACCCTCGCACACACCACAGGCACCGCAGGTACCAAAGAAGGAGACAATACGGAGGACGTCGATGGTTGATATGTTTTATATATTATTGTATTAAACAATAACTTTTAATTAATAAATTATTGTATGAATATTTAATTTGGATACTATTGTATTATTGGATTTTTTTTTTGAATAAATTATTAATTTTAGTATTATTATTTTCATGCATATTTAATATTAGTATTATCTTTTTTATGCATATTTAATTTTGATATTATAAATTTAAATGTATTATTTAAATATTTATTATAATAATTTTTTATTATTTTTTTAATTATATAAAAGTATTACGGGCGACGAAAGTCGCCCCTAATAATATCAAAGTCGCCGCTAATATCATATTATTAGGGGCGAAATATAATATGAGAATCACAATTATTAGGGGCGACATTCAATTCATTAGAGGTGAAAACGTTGCCGCTAATACTATTTATAAGGGGCGACGATTTTATCACCGCTAATAATCGACCTTAGCGTCGAAATATTAGCGGCAAGACGTCAGCGATGACATGTCGCCGCTAATGACTATTAGGAGCAACTTTGGGTATTATTAGGAGTGACATCCGTTGCCCTTAAATACCCATTTTGTTGTAGTGAAGAGGTAGTCTTTTTATAAAAAAAAAAAAATTGGACTGGATGTAAATTTTTCTTTATTTCGCTAAGGAGCACATGACATTAACAAATAAATGGTTTTATTTTGTGATTTTATATTCTACCCTTTTGAACCATTTTTCACTTGACTCAAACTCCACCAACTGCAATAGTTTAAAATTGATGTAAAAAACTGTGTAAAAAAACGTGTCCAAAGGAACCTATCCCTAACAATAACTTAGATATTAATATGCTTTACAACCCATCCTAAGTCTATACACTCTCAATGTTCAACCAATCAAGGTGAGGGCAAAAGTGATGCCCTCTCCTAAGAAAAATCCTATATTTATATATCTTAATATAAATATTGTTTGATTTTAATCTGTATTCATTATTTATGATATTCTTTTATAGTATTTTGAAGCATATTTGTTGTATTTTCATAATAGTTTTAGTAAGTGTCCACCAAGTGTTTGTAATGATGTTCAAATAACAATATAAGTTAAACGTCTATAGTTTTTATTTTTATTTTCTATCTACATGATTTCTTTGATTTTCAATATAAACATGTTAGCTTAATTTAATGATTCTTGTGAAATCAAGGCAACAATTCAAGAGAATGGAAGGCGTGGGTACAAACCAAAACTAGTCTGTCAAACCCGACGAGTTGGAGTATTTATCTTTATCATTGGTTGCTGCAAGGTATATTTAAATACTTAATGTTCTTGAAAACGAGTTAATTAATTGCTATTCATTTAAACAGCCCTAGACAAAAGTTTGCAAAGGGAAAGAATTGGGAAAATGTTTATTCTATATTTGTTCTCATGCAGATTCCAAAACACAACTGATGTTGCTGAGGCTTTATCTATCTATTATATAACCATGTCCCTGATTGATTGGTCCTTAATGAAAACCAGGAGACTTTCTTTTACAACCATATTAAAAACTAAATATATGTTGGTTAGCACTTTCTTACATTTATAATACATATGCTGTATGGAAAGTATTATGATTATCAGGAATACAGTAGTGGTTTTTGTTTTGAGTAGTTGAGTGATTTTTAAAAGTGTAGATGGATTTATGATGGAGTTAATATTAAACTCAAGTGTATAAAATGGTTCACTTTACCCTTAAAATTCATGTAGGACCCATAAAAATTATTAACTTTATTCCTAAAAACTCAACCAAACATAGAAAGTATTTTAGGGTATGATGGTTCGTAATTAGAAAACTGTATTTTTTAAAAGTTGAATTCTGAAATGAAAATCTGAATTTAGTGACTAAAAACATATTTATGAAATTGTGATTAGTTCAATATCAGTAAACTGTTTTTGAGTTTTAAAAACTGAATATGTTATTGGTATTAAATTTTAAAATATAACAAAAACTCAATACGTGAGATTTTGGAAAAAAAAAATTCACAAAATTGAGGAAACGAGATTTTCTCGTTTTCAACTTTCCTTAACAAATTTAGATACAGATTTAAATTTAATTTTTAAAAATAATTTACCAATCAAAGATTATGATGGATCCCACTAATTTCAAATATTCAAAATTATAAAATTGTATCCTAGTTAGATACCAATCAAGCCTTTAGATTCTCATATTTACTTTTATTTTACTCCATACCACACATAGGATTGTTTGTACTTATTGTTAATATTGTAGTGAGATCTCAACTACCTTTTTTATATTTTTGCAGACAATTTTCTTCATTTAGTTTCCACTATCAGGGTGTCTCTTCCAGTTTTTGACATTTGCAAGTTTTTGTTTGAACCATTCCTGAGCCAAATTATATACTGTCTTAGTTATTTAGTAGCTATGACTGGTTTGAGAAGCAAACAAAAGAGACAATTAACATGATCCAATTAGGTGGAGTCCGAGCCAGGACTTAATAAGAATTTGTTTTCTTCTTCTTCTTCAAGTTTTTAAGCTATATTGATCTTTTAGGCTAAGAAACAAATTCAGGATGGGCTGGTTCCACGGAACATAGCATGTGGTTTCAGTAGAGAGACAACTAAAAAAAGTATTGCAGTGAGAATAAAATTAAAAATAATGGAAGTAACCAAAAGTAAATTGTGTGGGCAAAAATAAAAGTAATATTAATTTTACATATATTGGGAAAAAGAGGCAGGTAAACGAAATGTCTCTATGCATGAAAAAAGAAAACTTGGAGCAGGTGCAGATGCAGTACCAGAGCTTTAAAAAAAAAAGTGGTCCAGGCGACCTAATCAAAGATTGGCTCGCTTTTCGAAAGAAAGAAAAGAAAGGATAGACTACAAATCGCACTATCCATATTATTGTCATTAAACCTCAAATTAAAAAAATATATCTCCTTACTTAAAAATTAGGAAACCTATACTCATAAATCACTTTTGGACAAAATAGCCTCTCCCATTCCAACCCAATCTCTCCCTCTCAACCCAATCCAATCACTTCTTGGACCATTCTGTGCCATAGATCGTCACCCAACCAATAATGTTGTTAATCACGTTTCAACCCACAAAAATTTTCACTTAAAAGCAGTAATTTATATGTTTCAAATACTATTGTGCATGATTTTATTGATTTTGTTCCCGTTTTTTTCAAATAAATCTGAAATTTTAAAATTTGTAGAATTTCGAACAATTTTGATGCATCCATCAAAGCTTACTTTTGGAAGAGAATTTTGATGTAAAGTTGATGTCAATTTAATGCTGAAGCAAAACTTGATTCGCATTCATCCGTAGGCACATTATAAATTGTCATAACTTTATACTTTGGTTGTACCATGGAACCCCATGAGTTATAAAACTACAACTTATTAGGAGATTCACACATATAGTTAGGTGGAACGTGTCACAGACCCACATTTAGGCCCAAAACATGTTGTTTGGACCACATTTGGAGCTGTGGAGGATTTTTTTTTTCCAGTTTTATTTGAGATTTTTTAATTTTATTATCCTAGGGGAAACTATATTTATTTGCTTGTACCATCTATGTTGCATCAGTTATTTTTTTCCTTCAAAATTAAGTTTTGCTTGTTCTGTCGATCTTGCATCTTAAATGCAGTTTTGATTGGACTATCTATTTTGTATCATTTTCATTGATTTTGTCTTCTAAAATCAAATTTTGCTTGGATTATCAATTTTGCACCGTCTTATATCCTTTTGTCCAATAAAATTAAATTTTGAATAAAACATATACAAAAATGTTTATTTTGAGTAGTTAAATGATCTTAGAAAGTGCAGAGTGTAGAAAATGATTCACTTTATTTTTAAAATACATGTAGCCCACAAAATTTATTAATTTTAGCCCCTAAAAAATTGAACCAAACATGAAAAATATTTTAAATTCTCATTACCACCTTCAATTTACCACATACCAAACATTCCCATAAATTAGTGCCTTCAATGAAGAATTTTATGAGTTTTAAGTTTTGGGTTTGGGATTTTCGTGGGTTCAAAACGCGATTAATGGTGTTCATAGTGGGGATTTGTGGCATAACAGTACAAGAGGTGTTTAGTGGGTGTCGTTGATTTGGCTGTTCTCTTGCTTTTAAGCTGGAGGAGAAAGAGATTAGAGAAAAAGAGATTTTAGGAGTGTAAGGGGCTTTTTTGTCCAAAAGTAAATTATTAGCTTAGTTTTCCAATTTTAAGTAAGGGCTCGTATTCTTTAAATATGAGGTATTAGGAAGCATATTACCTCAATCGCTCTCTCTATATATCTCTATATGGGAACCATTAAAAGGATGTAAGAATAAAGATGATTTTGCCCTTATACGCAATTGTGTCCTTTGCGTAACCAAATAATAGACTAGAGATCAATGACTTAATCAATCGGATTAAAGCAGGACAAACAATGTAACCCATTTGTTTATGGGATAAGTCCGTCTTAACACGGTGACGTGTACCCTCATCAGCCACATGTTCACGAAACCATACAGATCTAGACCATGCATGTTCATATGCTTATAATTATAGATTCAATCATTTACTAAATAAACAAAAATAATTATAGGTCAACGTGTGACTTTCTTAAGAGCTTAAAACTAAAAATGTAAAACTTTTGTTCCCTACATATTGAAAGTATTTAAAACCCTATCATAAATAGTCACGGAGTGGTTGTAGTAGATAGGACCTATATGAGTTATTTTCCATCTTTCATTTCGTTCAAAATTTAGATCTAGGTAATCGTCGCTTTTATTTAGTGGAGTTTAAGTGTTCTATCTCAGTCTAAATTTAGGTTGGTGATGCACTGAGTTTAAAATCGGGTAAATATGTTCACTTAAGGTAAAAGAATTAGGATTTAGTGCGGGTGTGAGATTATTATTAATGAAAAGGGTGATGAAGATACACTAATTAAATATCACTTGATCCCTTTTACAAGGAAAATATACATATAATTGTGAAAATATTGCTATATACGAAAAGATTTTCCGTCAATAAAAGAAAGAGTTTCGTAAACGTAAGCACATTGACTGGTGATAAAAATCAAGCTTTCCCAATCAAACAAAACGAGAGAGAACCGTCCACAACCATAACCATCCACAACCACAATCACTGTGGGGGCGGCCCGCGTGATCAAAATAAAATATCACTCGGCAATAATGTCAATATATAAGACTCTAAGACTCGGACTGCAAAACAATAAATATAGAGCTAAAAAAAAGTATAAAATTAAATTCAATTTAACTTCATTTATCATATTATTATGCTGTGAAGCTACAATATTCTACCAAATATAATGGAGTACTATAGCAACGACAAAAAAAATATATATATTATTTTACTTTTTATATTAGTATTTAATAATAAATAAATATATATATTATATATAAAATATTAAAGAATATATTTTTTGGTGTTGTGGTTTGAATTGAAAAAAAAAATGGTATTAAGATTCCTTAGGTTTGGTGTTGGTGCAACACCATATATAGTGTTATGGGTTGGAGATGACAAAATTCCTTACTATGTCTTTTTCTAGAGTATCATTTTGCTACTTTTTTTTCAATAATACCCATATGATATTGTGTATTTTAAATTCATATATATTTGGTACCTTAAATTCAGATTTAACAAATATAATTTTATCAATATAATTAAATTGTCGTCAGTTATATGTAATTAAATTTAAATTTAGAACTTACATAATTATGAACAATTTGATTAAAACAACAAAATTTTATTAATTAAATTTAAATTTAGAATAACAAACAAAGACAGACTTACAACATAACAAAAGGGGGCCTTGGCCCCTCCCAAATTTTTGAGAAAAAAAACTATAGTATTTTTTCAATACTTTTCACTAATTTTCTTAAAAATTACATTTTAGTCTCCAATTTTCTTCAAAAAAATATATTTTGGCCCCTCTCAAATTTTTTTTTTATTTTTAATTCTATAACTTTATCTATAATATTAAATATGTACCATTTTAAAATCACAGTTATCAAATAAGTACTGTTAGAAACATATGTACCAAAACAATAGTTTCCAAAAAAGACGAATTCATAATGGTTGCCTACCTAATTAATTTCCTTGTCTGACTTCACTTTCACAAATAAATTCAAGTGTCTGTATGGAAACGGAAAATATAGGGAAAGGGGATACCATCATCTTCAAGTTTCAACGCATTGATTAATTATTGCGCGTCTTTTTCTTGATGTTCATTCAAACCACCGGTAAATACGTTGAATTTACGAAAACATTATGAATGAGCTTTTATCAATTATTAGATCATCTCTATTTGAATTCGAATCCTCATTAATGTAATTTAAAATAGGATTTCTTTTAGTCATTGGTTATTAAAAGTTTGCATTAGTTTTTTTATTTTTTTATTTTTGTGATTTTTTTCCTTGTTTTGAAAATGTTCATTTTTATTTTTGTGACTTTTAAGTTTTAATGGTTTTTACTTGAATAAATCTGAATCCGAAAAAGTGCATTATTTGTCTCACATTTTCCAAATCCATTTATATTCATCAATAAAAATATCATTTCCTACAATAAAGAGACTCAATCTTGATTGAAATAAATACCACTTAATGGATACTTTTCTTTGAGATCTAGTTAGTTGAAAATATAAATAAAAAGAGAGTTAGTTGGACAATATAATCTATCTAGATTTATATGTATACTAAGTTGAAGAAACATACAAGGCACTTTTGCTTAGTTTAATTTTAAACCTGTAAATATTGTCTGTAATTTTAATAAAAAATAGTTTATTATTATTTAAAAATATATATAATAAAATGAATTATAGTTATATAGTATATATAAATATTTATATCAATAGTCTCTATATATATGACATCTAAACACAACGTATAAATATCTCTTTTATATAATAAATGTGTAGATAACAAAAATTATTTGTTTTAACGGTTTTTTATTTTTTTAATGTTAACTTTAACAGAATATTCTTATATTTAATAGTAGTTTGTAAACACTTAAACTTAAATAAAATAAATAATTAAAAAAATTCAAATTAGATATTTTTGAGATATTTTACCATAATTATTTAAAAATAATAAATAATTAAACAAATTAAAATATGATATTTTTCAGATAATTTACAATGATAATTATTTAAAAATAAATCATATGTTTTATAACTTAAATAAAATTTAATTAAACATAAGCTCACTTATTAGAATAATATCATATTAAACATATAATATAATCTACTGTAAATTAGTAACAATTTAAAAAAAAAAAAAAACTAGCAAGAAACTTAAATTTAAAATTCACGTATAATATTTAATATTCAATTAAACATATAATATATAATCTCTTGTTGTCAATCCCAGATTCAAAAATTAGAACAAGCATAAACTTAATAAAAAATAAATAAATTATTTAATTAAAATAAGATATTTATTTCAAAATTTATATGACATTAATATAAAACGTGCAATATCCCCGTTGCTTGTATCTAGTATATATATATTTACATGGCTACATAACATATATATATATATAAAATATAATAATATTTAAAAAGAAATTAATAATAGAAATAAAATAAGAATATAAAAAGTTATAGTATAGACAACAGTATACATGAATAAATTATTTTTAGTTTCTAATGTATCTTACAATGTCCTTTGATAAATTTGATGAATAAAAAGAGCTCCAATCACTTGATAAAAAATAAACTATCACACAAATTTATAAGATAAAAAAATGATATGTATGTCTTTATTAAATTTAAATAAATATTTTTTAATTATTTAAATTATCACAAAATATCTTTAAAATATCATATTTTAATTAATTAATTAATTAATTTTTATTTAAATTTATGATTGTTCTAGTTTTTTAATTTAACAGTGAAAACAAAAGATTCTATATATATATATTATATATTTAATATAATATTAAGTTTAAGTTTAATTATATTTTATTTAAGTTATAAAATATATAGTTTTATTATTTTTAAATGTTGACGCCGTTTTTCGTCAACTTAAAATGTCGAGCAATTAAATAATAAAAACTATGGTGCAAATGAATAGTATGGTGGAACAACAAGGGTTTTACGTGGTTGAGCAGTTAAATCTGCCTAGTCTACGAGTCTATTTTATTATATTTTGGAGTTTTCTCTCTGGATAGCAAAAGATCTGTCCCTTTTAAGTGTTCATGACCTCTTTATTTATAGAGAGTTTTCAGAGTTCATTCCCACATATTTCAGGAAGATACTCTTGCTTATTAATTGAAATAGTGATATTAAATGTTGTAACTACTATATACAAGGAAACTGTGACAGTCAGAATCCCGTGATCTGTAAGGGAAAAGACCGGGTAAGCTGTGCAATCCCACACCGCCTGGGGAAGGTCAAGTGTAATGATTCTAAGACTGTGTAGGTATGGGACTACACAGTTGAAGAGGGCTTAAATGGATTGATGGGTACTACCTATATCAAGAAGGTGCATCTTTTTTTCGGTAGCCCATCACTTGAGAACTCCATGGTTAAGCGTGCTTGGCCTGGAGTAATCTAGGGATGGGTGACCTCCTGGGAAGTTTTCCCAGGAAGTGTGCGAGTGAGGACAAAGCACGCTGGAAATACTTGTCTTGGTTTGTAGGGCCAGTCGTCATTCCAGAAAGCAGCCATAGTGACATGGGGCGTCACAGAAACGTTCCCTAAAGACCAGAATAACGGATAACAGACTTGTTAATATCCCTATAATGTCGGGACGTTACAACAATAAATATCTTTAAATGTACAAAACGTGTTACATCAGATGATTCATCAAATCTCCGAGATCAACAATCAACATTGCATCAGTCAAGGTTTACAGACAGGTTACAAACTGACTGTCTTACTCCAAGACCTACTCGAGGCAGATAAATATTGTCGAGGCTATCATATTTCAAGCTTGCACTCTTTAAGCTCGGGCTACTCAATCTGAAGACACTCAATAATGGATGTATCCCGATGCTATGTTCTTTCAAGCTCAGAAAGAATCCCGAGGCTACATGTCTTCGAGGTTGCCGTCTTGCTTCGAGGGTTTTACAGGTGTACCATGAACACGTGTTTTTATATATCTCGAGCTCACACTCGACGAGTCCAGCCTTCGAGGTCATAATTTCTTGTCTCAAAATCTGGGTGTAACAATTTGCCCCCTCAAAAGTATTAGTTTGAATTCTATGAGAATGAAACTTTTGAACTACTTCCATTGGGAACCGTACCATCAAACATACTCGAGTGTGGACACGCGTCTGCTAAGTGTTAACCACTAAAAGTACTTGAGTACCTTGGAAACCTGCCCACGTCTATCCGCCTGCCATCCTTTATGGTCCCATCGAATCATTTGTTCCTGACCGTCGGATCTGATACAAAATATGGCCAATGGCCCAGATTAATCCAGCCTTTTGCATTCCTACAGGTTTATAAATTGGACTCCAGTCGTCTTCTTCTTTTACTCTCACATTCATTTCAGAGAGAAAAAAGGAAAAAAGAAAAACTAGAGACCTCCTTGGCCATTTCTTGCATGTTCTCCAAGCCGAGTAGACAAAGTAACATTGGACTCTTTGATTCCGTGAGATCGTACTTGCATCCGCTTCTACAATCGTCCATTTCTCTGCTTTTGCCAATCGCATTGTGTAAGCTCTCTGTTCATGGCTTCTTTGCATTATATATATATATATTATGCGTGTTTATGCTTCTGTTGCACCTTGGGGACTAGGATTTTGTTGGTCCATTAGTTGAATGCACCAGAACGTTTCGACTGTTAAATATTAGGTTTAGGATCTAACATTATTGACTCCAAACCCAGTTCATGTGCAAAGAGACCCAAATATGGCTCTTTTTCTTAGTTTTCAAATTTCGGAGGACATATCTTGCACACCAAGATATTGGGTACAAAATCGGGGGTTTTTTTTTTTAAAGAATGCACGATTCCCAAAAATATCATTTTTTGAATAACCACCACCTTTTTTCCCTTACATATCGGGATTTCCAACAATATGTCCGCTTTCTTTTCTTTCAGTGGACTACACGCTCTGAGATTGGCCTTATCCTTTGGATCGAGCTTAGGAATTCTACTTATCTCATTATTTCCTACTCGCTTGGCCCTCACCCTTTTGCTTTCTTGTTAGATGCCGCAGAAATCAGGTAAGTGGTGGGGGTCAAAGCTCGCGATTCCTTATTCACCCGTAACTCCGAGCCCGGGGTCTCCTTTTACTCGGAACCAACGCCTGATTCGGGAGCACGAACTAAGGCGTGAGCAAGAGGACATTCGAGACCAATTCTGACGCCAAATAGACGAGGTCGAAGAAGGGAAAAGGAGAAAACTAAGGGTCGCCCTTTATCTTGATTCAGACACCGAGCCTAGGCCGATTCCTCTCGACCCTACGCTTAAAGTGATTGGCGCCTTCAAGCTGGGAGATCTTCAATTTTCACTAATGGGGGAATCTTCCACCTCGCAACCAAGGAGAGAATTCTTCGAGGTCGAGCACTACTGGAGCTCGGTCACTTCACTTGGTTAGATAACTGACATCCTGTCCTTTCACGACATCAGATTGTCAGGCTTGCTGAGGTGTCGAGCTCCGACCTCCCACGAGCGAAGTTGTCGCGCTCCAGGAGATGGAAATCCTGACAGCAAGCTGGGATACGCGGCTTGGAGCCAGGAACACATGAAAGCAAGGGCAGTGCTGCCCTTGAAATCCTTTTTCAAGGACTTCGCTGACTTCGTTGGGTTCGCTCCCTTCCAACTCAACACCAACTCATACAGGGTTTTGTCAGTCTTGAGGTCGCTCTACCACGAGCTAAAGTGGGCAGGACCTTCACCAGAAGAGATTTGGTATCTCTTTTGCTTGAAAAGCAATCCCTCCCGATCTCGGGGAGGGGACGACTTTTATTACCTTTCGAGCTATCCCAAGGAGCCAAAGATCTTCGAGGATTTACCCAATCATCCACCAGACTTCAAGAAAGCCTTCTTCTGGATGGATGGCCTTGCTCGTCTAGATATTACTCATTTAGAAGAATTCGTAAGTATCTCAACTTCTTTCTTTTTTGTGCTCGAATTTTGCTTAGGCTCGTATTTAGTTGAAATGTGTTTTCTTCCATCCAACTACCACCGCCCTACTCCCACCAAGGATATGAAAGAGCATAGAGAAGCTCTGCTTCAACTCCCCTATGGTAGGAGGTCCCTTTCCTATCTCCTGCATGAAGACAAGCTCCAGGAATGCGGCCTTTTGGGGGAGGATCAGTCTACATCTGACTAGTCCAATAAGAAGTACGACTAGTGGACGCTCGTGCCTCTCCCAACCAGCAACCTTCCTCCGAGGAGAAATGCGAGGCCTCCATCTCCTGCTCAGCGTCGCAGGAGTCCACAATCGGGAAATGAGGCCAACGATGAGGCCTTGAGCTCGAGCTCGGATGAGAGAGGTACAATCATCCTTAGCTCGGATTTGTGGTCTCCCTCACTACTAAAACATAAACCTGATAGATTAATATTGTGTGAGGACGATTGGAACCATTTCTATGTATGGTCTTGGGTAGATGAGAGGGTACATAGGTTTGACAGTTGGCTCGGGAAATACGACACCGTGTATAGCCTGAACGAAGTATGGGACGGAGTAGTCGTTCAATGCGGGACTAACGACTATAGGGACCTTTCTAGGTTGACTTCCACCTATAGGGAAGGCACTCCCTCCACCTCTTCTGAAGATGGGGGAATTTCGTGGTCGCCGAGCACAAGCTCGGGGGAGAGCTCCAGTTAGGTTTCTCTCTACTTGTATTTTCAATCCTTGTCTGTCTGCATCATGCCAACTTGTTTTGTTTTAGGCTATCTCATAATGGGATGTGAATGTGCAAGTGAGATGGACTCCGACCTTGACAATGTACTGGTCAGTGGAGGAGCTCAAAGAAGTAAACGCCCGAGGGGGTCGCGAAAAACAGAACGACCTGCTAAGGTCCTTAAGAGGACCAAGAAGACGCCTCCTCCCCCAGTTCCGGTTGCTCCGAGCCCTGTTTTGAGTCCACCTACTCAGGCCGAGATGTCCTCTTCGACCTTACCTCCTGCTCCTCTTGTAATCCAGGTCCATTCCACACTTGGCGCACCTCTGAAGGAACCCTCAGCCTCAAGAACACAGTTGCTTTCGGTTTCTACTCACGTCGATGAGTATGTGATTGACAACGCAGTTGGACCCCACGGAGCTACGCTAGGCTCGGACATTCTATCTCGGGTGGGCCAGAGTTTTGGTAGCTTTGACGCCTCTCACTGGCGATTTTTGAACAATGCACGAGATTGCAATACTCTTTATGAGAAGAGCATCGAGCTTACAGCTGCGGTAACCTTTCTTCTCTTGCTTCTAGCTGTATCTATACTTGGTTCATATGCTGATTTGATTTTTTCATATGCCAGACTGTTGCTATCTCTGCTCAACTTAATTACAGGTTGAACCACGAGGTCCACATGAGTATGTATTTTTCTCAAGAGGCAAAGGATCTCCAACTCAAACTGGGTGACGAGCTCAAGGCCACAAAAGCAAAGGTGGAGGCAGGAGCTAAGGAGCTAAAGGCCAAGACATCCGAGCTTGAAAATCTGAATGCCCGGCTCGCGAAGCTTGAGAAGAAGAATGCTCGGGCCAAGGAGATCAATACCAAGCTCGAAGAAGAGAAGGCTGCCACTTTTGAGATCATGGAGGGTGAAAAGACTCGTCTTCTTGAAGAGTTTAAGGAGAAGAAGGACCGGGCATTTGACATGGCCATGTACAGAATCTGGGCTAACAATGTCAACCTCGACACCAACTTCTTAGGCCCTCTTGAAGCAAAGTTCATGGCTAAATGGCAAGCTCGGCTTGATGAGGAGGAGACTGCTCGGGATGAGGCAGAGGGAGCCAGGGGTTATGCTGATGCTGAGAAGGCCAAGGAGAACGCTCCTTCTTCTTAAATCTTGCCTCGGAGCTACGTCCCTCTGAATTTCTTTTAATAGTTTTTATGATTGATTTTTGTTTCTTATGCCCCCGAGGCCAAGACAATTTTACAGCTCGTGAAAGAGCTGCTTTTTGAGATATCATTTTTTGACTTTATTTTAATACATTTTCTTTACATTTCTTGGGTTGAAATATTTTGCGCATTTTATATTAAAGTGTCATATATGTCTGTTTATTCATACAAACATAGTTTGGATTTAAGCTCGAGGTTCAATGCATTCATGCACAGTTTGCTCGAAATATCCGTTTCCGATCTCGTTATTTTATCAAGGTCGGCGATTACTTTTACCATGCACCGGAAAGTACTTATATGGTGTGTAATGCAAATGGTTTAGTTATATCTTACTTTTTTAGTTACTTTTTCTCGTCCTCGGGTAGCTCCCCGAGGTTATGAGATCGAAACTATCGTTTTGCAAGATACTCCAGCCTTGATCTCGACTTAATGCGAAGTGGGTTTATGGTCCAACTTACCGTCGATTAGTTTTAGCTGGTTCGTTCCAAACCTATTAAGGTCGTGCTTGGTTTGTAATCCATACACTTATATTATTCATCTGGTTTGCATATTTGGTTATATCCAAACATTTTTAACTCTTGATAATTTGGTTACGTCCAAACACTTGTATGTTTTTGATAGTTTGGTTATATCCAAACTATCTTAGCTCGTGCATTTGGTTATATCCAAACACCTGTATATTTTTTAGTTATATCCAAACTATCTTAGCTCGCGCATTTGGTTATATCCAAACACTTGTATATTTTTTGTATATGCTATTTTATTTTTTTAAGCCAATGGTATATGTACCACTAATGCCCCCTTAATATCCTATAATTGTGCTCATAGGTTATTCAATTAAGAGAGATTGCAAAAAATACAACATATTAAAACGAAATCAAACTTTATTCGAATAATCCAAAAATAGAAAAATAGTACAGACAAACAAGCATGGTTATAAGCGACATCCTTCATATACTATTGATAGTAAGGTTGTAGGTGTTCGCCATTCCATGCTCGTGGGACCAAACTTCCATTCAATCTTGCCAACTTATATACGCCGGGTCGGATGACTGATTCTATCTAATAGGTCCTTCTTAATTTGGCCCGAGTATGCCAATTGCGGGATCCCGTGTTGCCAAGAATACACGCCTCAGCACCAAATCTCCTACGCCGAATTTTCTATTTCGAACTCTTTTGTTGAAGTACCGGGTAGCTCGCTGTTGGTATGCAGCATTTTTTAATTGAGCTTCATTCCTTCTTTCTTCGATCAGGTCCAGAGTATCTTCAAGCTGAGAGTGGTTCGAGGTTTGTTCATAAGCGATGGTTCGAATTGTGGGAATTTCGACCACGATTGGCAACATAGCCTCGCATCCATACGCCAAAGAAAATGGGGTATGTCCTGTTGATGTACTGGTCGTGGTTCTATATGCCCATAGAACTTGGGGCAATTCTTCGGGCCATCTTCCTTTAGCTTCTTGCAACTTTTTATTTAGCAAACTCTTTAGGGTCTTATTTACAGCTTCGACCTGGCCATTCGCCTGGGGATGGGCCACCGATGAAAAGCTCTTTATTATCCCATTTTTTTTCACAAAAGTTGGTAAATAGATCGCTGTTGAATTGAGTACTGTTATCGGACACAATCTTCCTTGGAATCCTATATCGACATATGATGTTTTTCACCACGAAGTCAAGGAATTTCTTCAAGGATATTGTTGCCAAAGGTTCGACTTCAGTCCACTTCGTGAAGTAATCTACGGCGACTACTGCGTATTTTACTCCGCCCTTGCCGAGGCAGTGAGCCTATGAGGTCGATTCCCCAGACCGCAAATGGTCACGGGGAGGTCATCAAAGTTAGCTCGGAGGGTGGAGCTCGAGGAATCGTGGCGAACCGCTGGCACTTATCACACCTCTTGACGTATTCGAACGAATCTGTTTTGATGGTAGGCCAGAAGTACCCCTGTTTTATGATCTTCTTGGATAGGCTATGCCCCCCAGTATGGTCTCCACAAAACCCTTCATGAATTTCCTGTAAGATTTTCTTAGCTTCGGGTAGGGACACACATCAGAGTAGCGCCATGGAATATCCTCTTCTATACAGCTTTCCATCAATAATGGTATACCTTGGGATCAGATACATTAGTTTTCAGGCCTTAGTCCGTTCTTCTAGGAGAATGTCGGTCTCAAGGTATTCAACTATCGGAGTCATCTAGGTTGGCTCAGAGTTGATCATGCAAACATCCTCCTGCTCAGGCTCGTGAATGTTGGGCGTCGCGAGATGTTCGATTGGCATGACATTCAACTCGTCAGTCTCGGTGGAGGTCGCAAGCCTGGCTAAGGCATCCGCATTTGAGTTCTGCTCTCGAGGGACATGTTCTATCGCATAGAACTCGAAATGCCCAGTGCTGATTTTGTTTTTTCTAAATATGCTGCCATTCTCGTACCACGAGCTTGGTATTCTCCTAAAATTTGATTAACCACCAACTGGGAGTCACTGTAGCAATGTATTGCTTTGGCTTTGAGTTCCTTGGCTATACGGAGTCCTGCCAGTAGAGCCTCGTATTCGGCTTCGTTATTTGACGCGTCGAAGTCAAATCTCAAGGCATAATGAAATCGGCTTCCTGCTGGGGTGATCAAAATTACTCCTGCTCCCAATCCATTTTCATTAGAAGTCCCGTCAACATAAAGTTTCCACAGCTCGCGGGCTGGGGTTATAACTTTGTCATTGGCCACGCCAGTGCACTCCACTATGAAGTCTGCCAAGGCCTATCCTCTTATGATTGTCCTTGGATGATAAGTGATCTCGAATTGTCTGAGTTCAATGACCCATTTGAGCAATCGACATGAGGCTTCTGGCTTGGACATGACTTGTCTTAGTGGTTGATCGGTAAGTACATGGATGGGGTGCGCCTGAAAATAGGGTCGAAGCTTTCGAGATGATTGAATTAGGCTGAGAGCTAACTTCTCCATTAAGGGATATCTTATTTCTGCCCCCAGTAACCTTTTACTGACATAATATACAGGTCTTTGCACCTTTTCTTCTTCCCGCACGAGTACCGCGCTTATGGCGTGCTCGGTCATAGCAAGGTACAGGTACAGGACTTCTCTCGTAATGGGTTTTGAAAATATTGGGGGGGGGGGGGGGGGGGTTCTGCAAGGTGTTTCTTGAGCTCTTGAAAAGCCATCTCGCATTCCTCCGTCCATTCAAATTTCTTTCCTCCCCTGAAAAGGTTGAAAAATGACAACGGTCCGTAGATTTCGAGATAAACCTACTTAACGCCGCCATCTTGCCAGTCAAACTTTGGACATCCTTATGCTTCCAAGGTGAGGGAATATCAATCAGAGCCTGGATTTTGTCTGGATTAGCTTCTATTCCCTGAGCATTTACAATGAATCCCAAGAATTTTCCTGAAGATACTCCGAAGGAGCACTTCTGAGGGTTGTTTTTCATGTTATATCTCCGTAACACGGCGAAGCATTCTTCGAGGTCATCCACATGGTTATTGTTAAGTTGAGATTTAAATAACATATCATCAACATAAACTTCCATGTTATTACCTATTTTTTTGGAGAACATCATGTTCACGAGTCGTTGGTAAGTGGCTCCAGCATTTTTGAGCCCGAATGGCATGACATTATAACAATACAACCCTTTGTCTATTATGAAACTCATATGCTCTTGGTTAGGGGAATGCATGGCAATCTGGTTATATCCAGAATATGCATTCATGAATGACATGAGTCCATGCTTTGCCGTGGCATCCACGAGTTGGTCGATCCGAGGTAAAGGGAAGCAGTCCTTAGGACAGGCCTTGTTGAGGTCCGAGTAGTCAATACAGGTCCACCATGTCCCGTTAGGCTTCGGGACTAGTACCGGGTTGGCTACCAAATTGGGGTAAAAAGCATCCCTAATGAATTGGTTTGCCTTTAATCTGTCAACTTCCTCTTTAAGGGCCTTCTTCCTATTGTCATCCAGTAGTCTTCGCTTTTGCTACTTCGGCGGGAAGCTTTCGTCGATATTCAACGCGTGACTCACCACATTTGGACTTATCCCTATCATGTCTGAATGTAACCATGCGAAGACATCGTGGTTCTTCTTCAAAAAACAAATTAATTGCTATTTGGTTTCTTCGGGGACGCTTTTCCCGACCTTTACTGTTTTCGGGGGGTCTGCTTCTTCGAGCCTGATTTCTTCGAGCTCTTCCAATGGTTCGAGATAAGCTCTTTCCTCTATTCTTGGATCGATTTCTTCATCTATCTCAAAGACTGTCCCGTCTTTATTCTAAATAACGATGAGCGCTTGTGCGCTCGTCTACTTCTTTCCTCTTATGGAAATGCTATAGCATTCCCTTCCGGCTAATTGGTCTCCCTTCAATGTCCCGATGCCACTAGAAGTCGGGAACTTGATGGCCAAGTGCCTTACAGATGAGACTGCCCCCAGCCCTACTAGGGCGGGTCTCCTGAGCAGCACGTTGTAGGCCGATGGCAGGTCCACTACTACGAACTCCATCATCTTGGTCCTTGAGACTGGGTAGTCTCCTAAGGTCACAGGGAGTTCAATGGACCCCATACAGGCAATCCCTTCTCCTGAAAAATCATACAGCATCGTTGCACAAGCTTTTAGGTCACGAATCGTGAGTCCCATCTTTTCTAAGGTGGCCTTATAGATAATGTTCACTGAGCTCCCATTATCAATAAGAACTTGGTGAACCCTCTTGTCGCGAGCTGAAGAGTGATGACCAGTGGGTCGTTGTGAGGAAACTAAACATGGGACGACGCATCATCCTCAATAAAGGTTATAGGCTGAGATTCAACCTTTTGGTACTTTGGAGCTCTGGGTTCGGGTTCATAAGGGGACCTGTCCCCAGTTTTCAGCTCGTTCACAAATCGCTTTTGGGCGTTCTTGCCCGATCCTGCGAGGTGAGGCCCGCCTGAGATGGTTACCACATCTTCTCCATTAATCGGAGGGGGTCTCTCTTCTTCCCTAGCCCGGGAATTGTTGTTTTGGGCAGGCGGCAGTGCAGCTATCCTCTGGCTGGTAGAAGCCTGATTGTTGTTCTGGTTCCTGACATACTGCCTGAAGTATCCTCTCGAGATTAGACCTTCGATCTCGTCCTTCAGTTGCCTGCACTCATCAGTAGTGTGCCTAGTATCTCTGTGAAATCGACAGTATTTACTGGAGTCTCTCTTGGACTTTTGGTTTCTCATGGGGTCTGGATGCCTGAAAGGGACCTGGTTTTCATTAGCCAGGTAAATATTCTCCTGAGACTCGTTGAGCTTGGTGTACACCTTATACACGGAGAAATACCTTTCCTCTTTCTTCTTCTTTCCCCCTTCCGCCTCGGGGTTATTTCCTTCATTCTTCTTTCTTTTGGAAGGGTTTTCTTCAGGGGTTTCGAGGCTGATGGGTCCGCCGAGGTTGAGGCAAAGTTTACGTTTGTCGTTGTAGTTATGGGCTGAGAGGTCATATTCAGTGTCGACCTTGCCTTTTCTACATTGACAAACCTCTAAGCTCGTCTATTAAACTCGGTTATGGACCTCACAGGCTTTCTCTGCAAATCTTCCCAGAGGGGACTTCCCGGCATTACCCCAGCTTGGACGGCCATTAAATGACCGCTGTCGTCTACATCACGAGCTCGGGCGACTTCCAGATTAAATATTGTAAGATAACTTTTCAGCGTTTCATTTGGTTGTTGTCGGACGTTGGTCAGGGTCAATGCCTCGGGCCTTATCCCGATCATGGCTCTAAATTGCTTCTTGAAATCCCTTGACAGCTGATCCCAAGAAGTGATTGAATGCCTTTTATATTTTTTGAACCAGCTTTTTGTTGGTCCTGTAAGCGATGCTGGGAACAACTTTATCTGAGCTCGTAACCCACATTACTTGCCCTCATAATAGTGTTGAATGTACTTAAGTGATTGTATGGGTCGGATTTCCCTTCAAAAGGTGGGACATGAGGAATCCGAAACCCCTGAGGAAACGGAGTGTTGGAAATGTGGGGAGCGAATGGTTCGAGCTCCTCATCAGAATCTTCGTCCCGATTCTGGCCTCGCTCATTCTGTAAGAGACTAAATGCTCTTTCCAATTGATAAATTATTTCTTGAACTTGATCCACAGGGGGTCTCGCATGAAATTGGTTATCGTTGATCATAATTCCAGGTTCGCGCCTTCGCATGGGATCCTTGCGTCCATTTAGGCGATCTCTCAGGTCTGGGTTCGAGGGATTACCACTACCCCGATTTTGATTCAGGTGTTCCCGCAGGTTAGGGTGGTTCCTTTGGTTCCCAGTATTTCTACATCCTTGATCATACATACTGACTGATTTGGTGTCTCCTGAGTCGTAGCTGGCGAGGCTCGTTGCATAATTGTTTCGAGATAGATTCCTTTCAGGCTGCCTCGTCTTTGTAGTGTGAGACAGAGACATTTGGCTTCTCGTAGGCTGGGTGCCTTTCCGTTCTCTAATAGTTTCTCCATTCCCCTGCTTCCGTCCAGCTCGCCTTTCCCTATCACCCTGAGTCGGTTGTGGGTTTCTCCGAGGCAGTGAGGGATATCTTATTGGCGATGGAGGGAACTGTATGGGTGATGGTGGCTGCCACCCATTTTGGGGTCTGGATGGTCCTGAGTTCGCCTGTGTCGGCTGGTAACCTTCTGTGTGTTACCAGGATTCTGAGTCCGAGCCTTTCCAGGGGCTCGGTTATTCCCAGTTTCAGCTGGTAACTCAGCAATTGAGTTAAGTGGAGCTCTAGTCCGGGTGTTTCTTCGGGGCCTCAAAGGGGCAGGTTGTTCTGCCGGTGGTAGAGGTTGCTCCGTTCTTCTTGTGGTGGCATTTTTGCGAGGACGCCCACGAGGTCTACGGGGAGGAACATGAACGTCCCGTCGAGGAGGGACCTGGGCCTCAGACGGAGGATGAGGCTGAGCCGTCTGTGCCTCCGCAGCCAATCTAGCTAATTCTTCATTACGCTTATTGGCCTCAGCCAACTGTTTTCTTAACTAAAGATTTTCGAGTTCCACAATGGGAACATATCGCTCAGGATTATAGTACATGTCCTCGTCCTCCGTGGGGTACCGATGGTGCCGGAGGTCCTCGAGAATCGGAGGACTCACTTCTCTCTTATGTTTCTGGATTCGTCATCGGCTTTTTCCCAGGGCGCTGTGGATAGTTTTCTTCAGGAATATTCAAATTTGTGGCCATAGCTAATCAGGGATTGTACTGCTTAAGGCTCTCAATGAAAGCACCAAACTGTTGACGCCGTTTTTCGTCAACTTAAAATGTCGAGTAATTAAACAAAAAGAACTATGGTGCAAATGAATAGTATGGTGGAACAACAAGGGTTTTACATGGTTCAGCAGTTAAATCTGCCTAGTTCACGAGTTTATTTTATTAGAACTTGGAGTTTTCTCTCTGGATAGCAAAAGATCCGTCCCTTTTAAGTATTCATGACCTCTCTATTTATAGAGAGTTTTCAGACTTCATTCCCACATATTTCGGGAAGATACTGCTGCTTATTAATTGAAATAATGATATTAAATGTTGTAACTCCTATATACAAGGAAACGTCCCCTGAAGACCAGGAAAACGGATAACAGACTTATTAATATCCATTTAATGTCAGGACGTTACAACAATAAATATCTTTAAATGTACAAAGCGTGTTACATTAGATGATTTATCAAATCTCCGAGATCAGCAATCAACATTGCATCAGTCAAGGTTTACAGACATGTTACGAATTGACCGTCTTACTCCAAGACCTGCTCGGGGCAGATAAATACCGTCAAGGGTGTCATATTTCGAGCTTGTACTCTTTAAGCTCGGGCTACTCGATCCGAAGACACTCAATAACGGATGTATCCCGATGCTATGTTCTTTCGAGCTCAAAAAGAATCCCGAGGCTACATGTCTTCGAGGTTGCCGTCTTGCTTCGAGGGTTTTACAAGTGTACCATGAACACGCATTTTATATATCTCGAGCTCACACTCGACGAGTCCAGCCTTCGAGGTCATAATTTCTTGTCTCGAAATTTGGGTGTAACATTAAATAATTATTATTGTAAAATATCTAAAAAAAATATCTTATTTTAATTTGTTTAATTTTATTTAAGTTTAAGTCATGTTTACAATCTACCTTTAAATATAAGAATATTATGTTAAAGTTAAGAAAAAAAATTAAAAAAACCGTTAAAACTAAGAATTTCATTTATCTACACATTTTTTATATAGAAGAGATATATCCAACACTATTTTAACGTGACATATGATTATTGGTATATATTAATATTGAGTCATGCATATTTAAATTAGATATCCGTATTGGATACTTTAAGATACACCTTCGCAATAATCTTAAGAATATTGGTGGTAAAAGTACCAAATCTTTTTAAAAACATATGATTAAGTACCCAATCTTTTTTTTTTTTTGTGGGAAAAGTACCCAATGTCAAGTAATGTTGGTCTCCGTCGTCACCCATCGTAACAGATCTAGTAAAAGCTAACTTGGTGGACTCGTGACAGATTATGATTAGTTCACTTATATTTTTTTAAAAATAAATTTAAATTAATTTTAAAATAGAAAAACTTAATTAAAATATATTTAAAATTTTAAAAATAATAATTAAATCAATTAAAAATTTTAAAAAATAAAACCAATTTAAAAAAATTCATCTAAATTAATTTTAAGATAGAAAAACAAATATTTGAATCAGTTGAAAATTAAAAATAAAAACATTTTATTTTCCTTTTTCTTCTTCTTCAATATGTCCTTCATCTTCTCCATTAACAAAAAAAAAAAAAAATCAATTTTCAAAATCTAAATTTAAGAACAAATAAAAAATTTAACCTTATAAATTTAAAAAAAAAAAAAACTTGTTCTAAACATCAATCATCAAGCACTGTATTTTGATTCAATGTCTATATTTCCAACAAAAAAAAAAAACTCATCAACGAGCATTCTCAAACCCAATATTCATTTGAATCATACACAAACTCAGAAACTCATCTCATATTTAATCTTGTAACAAAAAACACTCAATATTAAAAAAGTCATTCAAGTCCCACACTCATCGTCAGATCCATCTCCTCAAGAACATCAAGAAAAAAAAATCAAAGAAATAAGAATATCAACTCTGAAAATTCATCCAAAAATTCAAAGTTTGACCACTGCGTTTGGATCCATCTTTGACTTTGAGTTCAATCCCTCACTGCCGTCAACCACCCACAAACTTTGAACCTAGATCTTAATCCCTGGCCGTTGTCACCCACACAAGAGAGGTCCTGATCCCTTGTGCCGCCAAAGCTTCGATCCAGTCCCCTCGGTCGAAGCTACACTAAAAGCCCTCCCCGACGTCAACTTCATCTCAGCCCCAACGCAGAAGAAAGGAAGAAATCGAGAAGAAAGAGAGAGAGAGTAAGAAGACGAGAAGATAGAGAGAGATGAAGAAGATGAGGAAATTTAGGGCTAGAGTTTTTATTTTATATTTAAATTTAGTTATATTTTGATTTATTTTTATAAATATATTTGAAATTTATGTTTAGCTTTTATTATTTTTATTGACATTAGGTTTTATATTAATTTATATTTGTTATTAATTAAAATACATTTTTATTTTTTTTAATTGATTTAATTATTTTTTTTGTTATTTTTTAAATTTTAATTAGTTTTTTCTATTTTAAAATCAATTTTATTTTATTTTTCCAAAAAATTATTAATGGACCAATCATAATCTGCCATGTGTCCACCAAGTTAGCTTTTACCAGATCTGTTAGGGTGGGTTTTGACGGAGACCAACAAAACTTGACATTGGGTAATGGGTACTTTTCCCACCAAAAAAAGATTGGGTACTTAATCACACGTTTTTAAAAAGATTGAGTACTTTAACAGAAATTCTTGATTTTAACAGTTTTTTATTTTTTTCCTGTTAACTTTTATGAAATATTCTTATATTTAACGATAGATTGTAAACATGACTTAAACTTAAATAAAATTAAATAAATAAATAATTTAACAAATTAAAATAAGATATTTTTAGATATTTTAAAATGATAATTATTTAAAAATAATAAAATCATATATTTTATAACTTAAATAAAATTTAGTTAAACTTAAACTTAATATTATATATTAAACATATAATATATAATCTTTTGTTGTCACTGCCAAATTCAAAAACTAGAATAAACATAAACTTAAACAAAAATAAATAAATTAATTAATTAAAATAGGATATTTTAAAGATATTTTATGACAATTTAAATAATTAAATCATATTTATTTAAAAATAATAAAGACATACATATCATCTTTTATCTTATAAATTTGTGTGATAATTTGTTTTTTATCAAGTAATTAAAGATCTTTTTCTTTATCAAATTCATCAAAAGACATCACTGCAAAGAAGCATTGTTTTAGCTACTAAATATTTGGTAGCAAATAATGTCTTTTTGGTAGCTAATACATGTTTTGCTACCAAAAAAATTTGGTAGCTAGTCCGTAGCTGATTCTCTGTCGCTAAAAGTTTTTTGCTACCAAAAACTTTAGTATCTAAAATTCTTTATTTGCTACTAATTTTTTGGTAGCAAAAAATATAGTTTCTAGTAGCAAAATAATTATTTTTTGGGAATGATAAAATTATTTTGCTACCACAATTCGGTAGCAAAATACGTTCAAATTAGTAGCAAATAAATAATTTAATTTAAAATCCAATAAAATTATTATAAATTATTTAATTTTTTATTTCCTTAATTTATCATTTATAATTATTTTATTATTGTAATATTAAAAATAAAAGAACATTAAAAGCATATCAAAAATATTTTTTGTAGAATTATATATTTACGAACATGTACATATAATTTAGTAATTTAGTAATACTCAACTCAATCTGCAAAAATGTTAGTTCACCATATATTCTAATCTCTATTCTCTTGTATACATATGCCAAAAGTTCAGTCCAATTATCTAGATTGGGGATTGCCGAAGCTTGTCTTGCATTCTTCTAGGAACTTGTTGCGAGCTTCACTGAAGTAGCACGTTGCGAGCCATCACTTTTGTATTCACATTGCACACAAATATGTCCACATCCGGCAAATTCTTCTCCTCATATATTCTATTTGAACATATAGATATATATTAGTCATTTATATACTAAAGTAATTAACATATATGTACAGAGAAAAAATCTATAAACTGACTTGAGAGGTAGCCCATTTTTGAAAGTGTGATAATATAAATATGATTCCATCGAACAACAAAAGAGATTAACAAAGCAACTTCTACTTTGGATGACAATAGCATATCTTTTGATCTGAACACAAAACTTGGGACGAAGACAAACAATGATGTGCGGTTTTAGATTACATAGCCACTAAATTATCATTTATTAATAATAAATAAAACATTTTAAAAGAGTAAATGTGCTGTAACTCCCATTTCTTTCTACAAATACATTACAACAATTATGAAAAATAAGAGAAGATATTTTTTTTTATTCATACTTTTGAGTGCATTACAATGCTAACCGAATGTTAGAGCTATTAAGTAAAGTGGAAGAATAACTAATGAATATGCAACTATAACATTCATGGGCATTTCATTAGTATAATACCCATAGAATGATGCTAAATACAAGCAAACAATCACTAAAGTTATGAAAAATAAAGAGAAATTCATGTTTTGATGATGAATTTTATCTAGAAGGTTAAGAGATGAAGAAGTTGTGCAAATAAATGGTTGAAGGAACAAGTATTTATAGGACAAAAACTAGCCGTTTATGACCGTTGGTGAATAGTGATCATGACCGTTGGGGGTATAGTTGTTTTCTATTATGGGATTTTAACAATTCTAAGTTGTTGTAGTAACCAACAGGTGGGAATAATTAATTTATGGGTGTTAGAGAAAAATTTTCAGAAAAGTTTGTGAGTCAAAAATGTTAAACTAAGTAATATAAGAAGATTGGGAAATTTTCTTTTTTTTACTATTCACCGGGTACTATTCATAGTGGGTCCCACAGTGGGGTCCGCAAGGGTCCCACAGCGGGGTCCACCCCATGGGTCCCACATGTTGATGCAGTAGTGATATAGTGATGACTTAAGCAAATTACTATGCTTGATATTTTGAATATTTTATTATTTTACTATGCTTGATATTTTTAATATTTTATTATTTTACTATGCAGCATAGTAACCCAATGTTTTCCTATAAATAGAGCCTTTCAGAATTCATTTTGAATTACGAAAAATCTTTCTTTCTCTCACTCTGCCTAAAATCTTCTTAACACTCTTTTAAAGTTTTAAATCTCTAAAATCTAGGCGAAGTTCTGTTTGTAACGCTAGCCTACGAAGACCTTTTTGGGTAAGCTCCTTCCCGAGCCTTTCAGTTCAGTTATTTAACTATTTTTATATATAGATTATTTTATCATGCCGTTATAATGCCAAAATTTATATATAGATTATGCTACTATATTTAAAAATTTATATATAGATTAATTTACTATGTCGTTATAATGTCAAAATTTATATATAGATTATTTTATCCTGCCATTATAATGCTGAAATTTATATATAGATTATTTTACTATGCCGTTATAATACCAAAATTTATATATAGATTTCTTTACCATGTCGTCATATTTTACAATGCTAAAATTGAAATATGAACTATTTTTTTTATGTATCCTCATAATACTAAACTTATATAGGCTATGGTCATACTTTGGACTATTATTATGGACTTTTATAACCTTATTCCCTATTATTATGAACAAGTATTATGACCTGGACTTTTTCGTATGACCATGACCACGACTTTTAGACCAAGACCTTGCCATGGACAAATATAGTATGACCATACGCCTGGACATAAAATAAGCAATAAAATAGGAAAAATGGGATAATAACAATTATAAGCTAACATTTCATAATGTAGATTTTATGTAAGTTAATAGTTTGTGTTTTTATCAGGAAGCTAACAATTTCGGTTGTTTTATCAAGACGCAAGGTAAGTAGAATCCTCATCTACAATACAAGTATTTTATGTGTCTTATGTGCATTTATATGCTTTATATGTTAATCTGTCATATTGTTCTTATGCATAAGTTATTTTCAAGAGTGTTATATTATGCATAAGCACGCTTAATGTTCCCACACAAGTTATTGAAAACGTTAAAGTAGAGGTGCTGCTTGGGAGACCTAAGTCCCAAAAATGTAAGGAGGGAGATGTACGTCCCTATATGATGAATGTTTATGCGGGAAATTCCCTATTATCATGTTTATGTTCAGGTGGGAATGTGATTCCCTATGTAATGCCGGCAGCAGCATCCTCTAGGGCCCAAAAGAAAGGAAAGTGAAAGAAAGAAAGAAAATACATAACATGTTGCACGTTTATTTTAATGCATATGAGGTAGTTATTCTGCTTACTGAGCCTTAGCTCATCAGTTAATGTTTTGTATTGTAGGTAAGAGGCCCCAAATATAAATCGTTGATGAGTATACGTGGAGCCAACATGACTGTACATATGGGGCTGACCTGAAGGGAGTGGAGTTCTGCTATGCTATTTTATAAATAAACAAGAAACTTGGTTTTATTATATTTCATTAAAAGTATTTTGTGAACTTTATCATTTACTTAAAGCTTTAAAAGTATTTTATGAACTTTGTAATTTACATAAAGCTTTTCAATTTATCAGTTGGATACATTTTCATTTCTACGTTAAGGTGTAGTAACGTCACGAAAATGATTTATAAAAGTATTAAGATTTGTATGTAAGATAAAGTTTTTATTTAGTTGTGAGTATTGTGTGGTTTGAGGTTATAAACATTATTTATGTATTGTTTAATAAAGTTTTTGTAAATTCAGAATTTCAGTATTGTCGTATTTAGGTTAAAATTTGTTTTTACACTATACATGTATGTTAAGAAAGGAGGTCGTTACAGAGTGGTATCAGAGCGGTTCGGTTTTGAAGACAATCCCATATGTACAAGCATGATGGTAAGCGTGGTACTCATCAAGTAAGTCCTTATGAATATATATATATATATATATTAGCGTTAAATTTAATCCCTTAGCAAAGTTATATCTAGCGCTACTTGACGTGTAAATAAGTGATATGGTGATTTACTTTCAAGAAAGTTTTATTCATGGTAATCATCCCAACTCATGACCTTTTAGAATTGAAGAATGGAAGGACATGCAGCTGGAGAGCCTACTGCAGAGCAAACTATTCCAAATGTTGCTGAGCTAATGCGAAGATTTCAAGAAGAAAGGGAGAAAAACCAACGGTTAGAAGAGTTACTAGAACAATTCCTAAGGCAACAAAGAAATGAAGGACGACCACAGGGTAATGAAGAATCACCACACGATAGCGCAGACCACCCACCAACAAATGGAGCACAACAACACGCACCACCTCCGACTCCTTCAATAGAAGTCAGAAATGCGACAGCCAATTACTCTCCGGAGACCTTTATGAAATTCCACCCCCCGGAATTTTATGGAAGCATTGATTCAAAAGTAACAGAGAATTGGATTCGCACGATGGAAAGACTTTTTGATCTAGCTCGAGTCCCCCAAGTTGACAAAGTACGGCTAGCAATATACTTATTGAGGGAGGATGCTAGCTATTGGTGGGATACTATGGCGGCCATCCATGGAGTAGACACAATGACTTGGGGACATTTTCGAAACTTGTTGGAAGAAAGATACCTTACAACTGCCTTAAAAGATGAAAAAGCAAGAGAATTCACCTACCTAAGGCAGAAAAAGATGCTGATGGAAGAGTTTATTCGAAAA
The DNA here is from genome assembly GCF_963169125.1 of Humulus lupulus. Classification (NCBI taxonomy): domain Eukaryota; kingdom Viridiplantae; phylum Streptophyta; class Magnoliopsida; order Rosales; family Cannabaceae; genus Humulus; species Humulus lupulus. The sequence continues at coordinate 7,806,001 of NC_084800.1, forward strand.
TTTAATGAACTCTCAAGATACGCCCCCCACATGGTCTGTACGGATGAATTAAAAATCAAGCATTTCAAAAATGCTATTCATCCTGACATCCGTAAAGATCTCGAAGTAGCAGACTTGGAGGGAGCTTCTTTTTCCAAAGTAGCTGACAAAGCCTTGAAGATCGAAAGGGCAATACTGATGCAAGAACGGGAGAAAGAAGCTGAATTCAGAAGACAGGGCGCAAGGAACTTCCGAAATCGGCAAAATAATCATTTCATAAAAGGTGGTCCAAGTCAGAGAAATAGTGACAAGAAGCGGCCTAACCAGTGGAGTTTCAACAACAACAACAACAAGAGAGGAAAGGAGCAGTCCCAAGAAAAGCCAGGATTTCCTCAATGCCCTAAATGTAACAGATATCATCCTGGGGAATGTCGGATTGGTACTAACACATGTTACATATGTGGGAAGCCGGGACACTTTGCAAAGGAATGTTCCAACCGTACCGAACAGTATAAAGGAGGAGAAGAAAAGAAAACAAATGCCAGAGTCTTTGCCCTGACTCGAGAAGAAGCGGAAGCAAGTCCATCCACAGTAATCTCAGGTCAGCTCCTTTTCAATAATGTCCCTGCATCAGTATTAGTTGATTCTGGAGCTACACACTCATTCGCATCAGTGCATTTAGTTGGTAGACTGAATGGATTACCTGTTGAGATGGATACAATTTTTAGTGTAGCACTACCCTCCGGGGAAGTGCTATACTCAACTCATTGGTATAAGACTATACCAATTACAATCAATGACAGGGAACTATATGTTAACCTGATCATTATCGACATGAAGGACTATGACGTCATTTTAGGAATGGATTTCCTAACAATGTACAACGCTAGAATCGACTGTAGTAAGAAAGAAGTCGTTTTTGCACCGGTTGGAGAAGAAGAAGTTCATTTTCAAGGGAAAGAGAAGCGAACCCCTTCACCAATGATTTCTGCAGCAAAGGCCAGAAAATTATTAGCAAACGGATGCACCGGATATCTAGCAATGATTTGTGACGTCTCGAAGGAGAAGCTTGCGCGACCTGAAGATGTTCATATTGTACGCGAATTCATAGAAGTATTTCCAGAAGATCTTCCTGGAATTCCTCCCGATCGTGAAATTGAGTTTGAGATCGAGTTGTTACCTGGTACAACTCCGATTTCAAAGGCCCCTTACCGCATGGCACCTGCCGAGCTGAAGGAACTAGAGACTCAACTGGAGGAACTTTTGGAAAAGAAGTTTATAAGACCCAGTCATTCACCGTGGGGAGCCCCAGTACTATTCGTGAAGAAGAAGGATGGCACAATGAGAATGTGCATTGATTACAGGGAGCTCAACAAAGTGACGATTAAAAATAAGTACCCGCTACCCAGGATTGATGATTTATTCGACCAACTACAAGGAGCGGCAGTATTTTCAAAGATAGACCTTCGTTCGGGATACCACCAGCTCAAGGTGAAGGAACATGATATTCCCAAAACGGCGTTTCGAACTCGTTATGGACATTACGAATTCCTGGTGATGCCATTTGGACTAACTAATGCTCCTGCAGCTTTCATGGACCTCATGAATAGGGTATTTAAGGATTTCTTAGATAAATTTGTCGTTGTTTTTATCGATGATATCCTTATATACTCAAAGTCGGAAAAAGAACATGAGGAACATCTAAGACGTACGCTGGAGACTCTAAAAAAGGAACAACTGTATGCCAAATTCAAGAAGTGTGAATTTTGGCTCGACAAGATTAACTTTTTGGGACATGTTGTATCAAAAAGTGGGATTTTGGTGGATCCAGCTAAGGTGGAAGCAGTAAAAGAATGGTCCCAGCCAAGGAATGCAACTGAAATAAGAAGTTTTCTGGGCTTAGCTGGATATTATCGACGATTCATAGAAGGGTTTTCCAAAATCGCAACCCCACTTACGGCACTTACCAGAATGAATAGTCGATTCATATGGACGGAAGCTTGTGAGAAGAGTTTTATGGAATTAAAGAATCGACTAACTAATGCCCCAGTCCTCACCATCCCGAATAGTACAGACGAGTTTGAAATTTTCTGTGACGCTTCAAAGATGGGATTAGGAGCGGTGTTGATGCAAGAAGAGAGAGTAGTAGCTTACGCCTCCAGACAATTAAAGGATTACGAGAAGAACTACCCCACACATGATCTAGAGTTAGCTGCGGTAGTTTTTGCCTTGAAAATTTGGAGACATTATCTCTACGGAGTGAAATGTAGAATTTTTACTGATCACAAAAGTCTGAAGTACTTCTTTACCCAGAAGGAACTTAATATGAGACAAAGAAGGTGGTTGGAATTAGTCAAAGACTACGACTGTGAAATTTTATACCACCCTGGTAAAGCTAACAAAGTAGCGGATGCATTAAGCAGAAAGACGTCGACAAGCTTAATGTTCCTTCAAGCCTTGTCCAAACCGCTACAAGAGGAAGTAATAAGATCGGGCATAGAAGTAGTAATCGGAGGATTGTCCAATCTGACGTTGCAGTCGACTCTGCTGGAGGAAATAAAAGAAGGTCAAGAATCAGATCCTCACCTAACCGAGGTCAAAGCAGAAGTCAAAGAAGAAAAAATGAAGAATTTTAATGTTTCTGACTCAGGAATATTAAAATTTAATGGAAGAGTTTGCGTACCTGCAAGAGAGGACATTAAGAATAAGATTATGAATGAAGCCCATAATACTCCATACACGGTACACCCAGGCTCAACAAAGATGTACAGAAGTTTGAAGGAACACTTTTGGTGGCCTGGCATGAAGAAAGACGTAGCCCAATATGTAGCTCGATGCCTTACTTGCCAAAGGATTAAGGCAGAACATCAACGACCTGGAGGAGAACTGCAGCCCTTGGAAACACCAGAATGGAAATGGGAGCAGATTGCAATGGACTTTGTTATTGGACTTCCACGAACAAGCAAAGGATATGATTCAATATGGGTCATCATCGACCGATTAACAAAGTCGGCTCATTTCCTTCCGGTAAAGGTGACGTACACAGGGGACCAGTTAGCGGAAGCTTATGTGCAAGAGATAGTACGATTGCATGGAATTCCAATTTCCATAGTGTCAGATAGAGACTCAAAGTTTACTTCGAAGTTCTGGCAAAGCTTGCACAAGGCTATGGGGACAAGATTGAAATTTAGTACAGCTTTCCACCCACAAACAGATGGTCAAACAGAAAGGACTATACAGACTCTTGAAGATATGCTAAGAGCGTGTGTCCTGGACTTTGAAGGATCGTGGAGTAAATATTTACCGCTGATTGAATTTGCCTATAACAACAGTTATCAGGAAACCATAGGAATGGCACCCTATGAAGCGTTATATGGGCGGAAGTGTCGATCTCCTATCCATTGGCATGAAGTGGGTGAAAGAAAGTACATAGAGCAACAAACTGGACCAGATATGGTGACGTCGACAACGGAAGTTGTTCGGAAAATTCAACAGAGGATAGCAACAGCCCAAAGTCGACAAAAGTGCTATGCAGACAAACGAAGAAGACCATTAGAGTTCCAAGTTGGAGAAAAAGTATTTCTGCGGATAACACCAATGAAAGGTGTTATGAGATTTGGACAAAAAGGGAAATTGAATCCAAGGTTCATTGGACCTTTTGAAATACTAGACCGAATTGGAAAAGTGGCCTATAAATTGGCACTGCCACCAGAGTTGTCGGATGTACATGATGTATTCCATGTGTCGATGTTGAAGAAATACATTCCTGATTCCAGTCACGTGTTGAAACATGAAGTTATCCAGGTGGACAAAGACCTTACTTATGAGGAAAAGCCTGTCCAAATTTTGGATCGAAAGAATAAGGTCTTAAGAAATAAAGAAATACCTTTGGTCAAAGTATTGTGGAGAAGCCAGACAATAGAAGAGGCTACGTGGGAGCGAGAGGACGAGATGAAAGCTAAATATCCCGTTTTATTCTAGATTTTCGAGGACGAAAATTTATAAGGAGGGTAGATTGTAACTCCCATTTCTTTCTACAAATACATTACAACAATTATGAAAAATAAGAGAAGATATTTTTTTTTATTCATACTTTTGAGTGCATTACAATGCTAACCGAATGTTAGAGCTATTAAGTAAAGTGGAAGAATAACTAATGAATATGCAACTATAACATTCATGGGCATTTCATTAGTATAATACCCATAGAATGATGCTAAATACAAGCAAACAATCACTAAAGTTATGAAAAATAAAGAGAAATTCATGTTTTGATGATGAATTTTATCTAGAAGGTTAAGAGATGAAGAAGTTGTGCAAATAAATGGTTGAAGGAACAAGTATTTATAGGACAAAAACTAGCCGTTTATGACCGTTGGTGAATAGTGATCATGACCGTTGGGGGTATAGTTGTTTTCTATTATGGGATTTTAACAATTCTAAGTTGTTGTAGTAACCAACAGGTGGGAATAATTAATTTATGGGTGTTAGAGAAACATTTTCAGAAAAGTTTGTGAGTCAAAAATGTTAAACTAAGTAATATAAGAAGATTGGGAAATTTTCTTTTTTTTACTATTCACCGGGTACTATTCATAGTGGGTCCCACAGTGGGGTCCGCAAGGGTCCCACAGCGGGGTCCACCCCATGGGTCCCACATGTTGATGCAGTAGTGATATAGTGATGACTTAAGCAAATTACTATGCTTGATATTTTGAATATTTTATTATTTTACTATGCTTGATATTTTTAATATTTTATTATTTTACTATGCAGCATAGTAACCCAATGTTTTCCTATAAATAGAGCCTTTCAGAATTCATTTTGAATTACGAAAAATCTTTCTTTCTCTCACTCTGCCTAAAATCTTCTTAACACTCTTTTAAAGTTTTAAATCTCTAAAATCTAGGCGAAGTTCTGTTTGTAACGCTAGCCTACGAAGACCTTTTTGGGTAAGCTCCTTCCCGAGCCTTTCAGTTCAGTTATTTAACTATTTTTATATATAGATTATTTTATCATGCCGTTATAATGCCAAAATTTATATATAGATTATGCTACTATATTTAAAAATTTATATATAGATTAATTTACTATGTCGTTATAATGTCAAAATTTATATATAGATTATTTTATCCTGCCATTATAATGCTGAAATTTATATATAGATTATTTTACTATGCCGTTATAATACCAAAATTTATATATAGATTTCTTTACCATGTCGTCATATTTTACAATGCTAAAATTGAAATATGAACTATTTTTTTATGTATCCTCATAATACTAAACTTATATAGGCTATGGTCATACTTTGGACTATTATTATGGACTTTTATAACCTTATTCCCTATTATTATGAACAAGTATTATGACCTGGACTTTTTCGTATGACCATGACCACGACTTTTAGACCAAGACCTTGCCATGGACAAATATAGTATGACCATACGCCTGGACATAAAATAAGCAATAAAATAGGAAAAATGGGATAATAACAATTATAAGCTAACATTTCATAATGTAGATTTTATGTAAGTTAATAGTTTGTGTTTTTATCAGGAAGCTAACAATTTCGGTTGTTTTATCAAGACGCAAGGTAAGTAGAATCCTCATCTACAATACAAGTATTTTATGTGTCTTATGTGCATTTATATGCTTTATATGTTAATCTGTCATATTGTTCTTATGCATAAGTTATTTTCAAGAGTGTTATATTATGCATAAGCACGCTTAATGTTCCCACACAAGTTATTGAAAACGTTAAAGTAGAGGTGCTGCTTGGGAGACCTAAGTCCCAAAAATGTAAGGAGGGAGATGTACGTCCCTATATGATGAATGTTTATGCGGGAAATTCCCTATTATCATGTTTATGTTCAGGTGGGAATGTGATTCCCTATGTAATGCCGGCAGCAGCATCCTCTAGGGCCCAAAAGAAAGGAAAGTGAAAGAAAGAAAGAAAATACATAACATGTTGCACGTTTATTTTAATGCATATGAGGTAGTTATTCTGCTTACTGAGCCTTAGCTCATCAGTTAATGTTTTGTATTGTAGGTAAGAGGCCCCAAATATAAATCGTTGATGAGTATACGTGGAGCCAACATGACTGTACATATGGGGCTGACCTGAAGGGAGTGGAGTTCTGCTATGCTATTTTATAAATAAACAAGAAACTTGGTTTTATTATATTTCATTAAAAGTATTTTGTGAACTTTATCATTTACTTAAAGCTTTAAAAGTATTTTATGAACTTTGTAATTTACATAAAGCTTTTCAATTTATCAGTTGGATACATTTTCATTTCTACGTTAAGGTGTAGTAACGTCACGAAAATGATTTATAAAAGTATTAAGATTTGTATGTAAGATAAAGTTTTTATTTAGTTGTGAGTATTGTGTGGTTTGAGGTTATAAACATTATTTATGTATTGTTTAATAAAGTTTTTGTAAATTCAGAATTTCAGTATTGTCGTATTTAGGTTAAAATTTGTTTTTACACTATACATGTATGTTAAGAAAGGAGGTCGTTACATGTGCGAAGTGGGAGAAGTTATATCTCGCTGCTTTGAGAAGTGGTGTGACACATGGCAGCATTAAATAAAATGATATAACAAAATATAAACGAAATATGCTCTTATATATCAAAACAAGTTTATTTGACGAATAAAAATATATTAGTATAATTGTATATATAAATATTGGCTGAGAACTAATTAATAAAAAAAAATTGAGCATTTATTAGTGTTTTTCTTTATTCTTTTATATATTGAAATGTTTTTATGTACTAATTAATTTAATTTTTTTTATATATATTTTTAGGTTTTTAGCTACCACCAATATTGATATGTTAGTAGCAAAAGAATTTGTAGCTAAATATTTGATTTGCTACAAAATATTTGGTAGCAAAATCTCACATAGCTTAATAGCAATAAGTAATTTAAATTTGCCACCGAAAGCTTGGTAGCTAAATAAATTTATATGACACCAAAAAGGAAATAATTTTAGCTACAAAAAATATTGGTAGCTGATAATATAAATTGCTACCAAAATACTTAGTAGCAATAATGTTTGGTATTCTTTGATTAGAATTTGCAACTAAACTATTGTGCTACCACAATTTAGTAGCAAAATATAGTTAATTGCTACTAAAAATTTTTGGTAGCAAAAATCTTGGTAGCTAAAAGGTTTTTTTTCTTGTAGTGCATTGTGAAAAACATTAGAAACTAAAACTAGTTGATGCATGTATACTATTGTCTACACTATGACTTTTTCTATTTTTATTTTATTTCTATTATTAATTTATTTTTAAGTATTATTGTATTTTATGTATAAGCTATGTAGCCATGTAAATATATATCTATGACAATGTTGTGTTTAAATGTCATAAATGTAGAGATTATTGATATAAATATTTATATAAACAGTAAATTCGTTTTTATTAAAATTATAGACAATGTTTATAACTTTAAAAATAAACAAAGATTACATGTTGCTTTTACTTTTACTAAAGTGTGAAGTTTTTGTTCAGCATTACCTAACTATACCTACACATTAGGACCAACGAATAGAGGTTTTTATTTTTTGAAAAAAGAAATTAATTATTCGTATTTATCTTGAATAATAATAATAAAAACAATACTGATAATAATAATAATAATAATAATAAATGCTCTACAATAATTGATGGAGACTTTCTTCTTTGAGATCAAGTTAGTTGAGAATATAAAATAAAAAGATAAGGTCAACATTTATCTTTTTATATAGTTAGTTGGACTATAATCTATCAACATCTATATATATTAATGAGAAGTTACAGCAATAATTTCCTATTTCAACATCATAGTCTATTTTTACTTTAAAAAATATATATGTTAGGAGTATTTTTCTTGTTAATTTTTTTTCATGGCGGTGTTTGTTGTGGCTATGATATTCTTCTTGTAAATGTTTGAAATTTTTTGAATAGTTTACAGTACTGAAAACAGAATTCCTAATATTCCAATTTACTGTGTGTTTGAAAAAAAAAAAAATCTATTTTCGGCAGTGTAAACTACTTGAATAATTAAGGGAGTGATGTCGTAACTACAACAAACACTACTATGAAAAAAATTAAAAAAATAATACTCCGACATGTAATTTTGGGGGTAGAGATTGATCAATAGGTTGAAATAAAAAATTAACCAAAAGACTCGTATATTTATGGACCATTATTATTTATTATCTTAAAGTGTTCAATATTATATGAAATATTATTATTAGTGTAAATTAATAAAGAATTTATTGGCTAACTTACGTGGTGACTAGATGGGCTGCTTCCCCTGAATTTTTTATTTTTTTTTAAAAGTTTACTATATATGATTACAATTTAATTAGCCTTTTTATGTATATTTTGACATTTATGCTTCTTTAAATTTTATAATTTAATACTTTCTATATATATTTTGACATTTATACTCATTTTAACCTTTTTTTTTTTTTTTTAGTTTTTTAGTGGACAAATTTTTAGGTCTGCCACTAGTTAGGTGCCACATATTTTTAATTTAAAATATAATATACAGGTATACTTTTCTTTTTGGGTTAATTATTTGTACTCCTCCCGAATAATAATAACTATAATAAATGCTCTACAATTAATTGATGGAGGCTTTTTTTTTAGAAAGAAGCCAAAATATGTTCTAAGATATAAAAAGTGAAGTTTTGGGCTATATAATTTAACATCTATATAAGGAAATATTATATAGTAGGAGTATACAAGCTTGGTCCTTATAAGTTGGGGCGTTTCTATTTTGAGCAGGTAGAGAAATTATAATTCAATTTTTTTTGTATGACATTGTACATTGTAGTTATAATAGGTTTCCCACTAATTTTCAAGAAATTTCGAATAATTTACGATGTCCAAAATAAGTTTCAAATAGTGAATTGCATGTGTGACTTTATATATATATGTATAAATATACACGTCTGCAACTAATCATTTTTTTACTTTTTTTGGGGCATTGTAAATTATTCAGAATTTTTTGAAAATTGGTGGGATGCATACTATAACTACAATATATACCATTACATAAAAAAATAGTTATAATTTCTCTACATGTCGGTAACAGAGATGCTCCTATTAGTAGGAGTTAAACTGACACCACTATATTATAGAGTTTACTCCTCTATATATGTATATATTTATGTAGAGAGGAAATATAAAGTTGTCAGTCAACAGTAGAGCTGTAAATGTGGGCCGGCCCAACCCGGCATGGTCCACATTTTCATGCATCTGAATAATTTGGGTCCACTTTTAAGTCTATTTTATTATTGCCAAAAAATGTGAGGATAATGAATTGAATCATCCAACTCCTCTTTAGCAATCAATGGACTCACCACCATTCCAAATACATTTCTTTGTTTAAATTATAGTTTGAGATATTTTTATATACTTTTCAACAGTACTTTACACAAAATTATATCAAAGATAATTATTAGAATTTGAATACCTGCTAATAAATGCTGAAAAATTTAACTCACAAATCTTAAAATAAATTAATATAATTATAAAATTATAAACATTGGGAAAAATTATAGACTTTTATTATCATTTTAATTTGTAGACAATTGACAAATAAAAATTTATTATCATTATTAATGTCAAAATATCGGGCTTTTTATCGAGTCGTGCTTTCGGGCAAGTTTGTTCGTGCTTTCGTGTCGTGCCTTCGGGCTTTTCGTGTTTTTCGGTACTCAGACCCATGTTATGTCATGTCGTGCTGTAACGTCTCAAATTTCCTAATAAGACTTAGGGCCTTGATTAGGGGGCCAGGATGACAAATTATAGAATTATGTGATTATATGATATTTATGTGTATTATTATGTGATTATGTGAGTAATATTATAATATGACTAGATATGCATGTTTTGGTGTATTAAATATGCATGTGGGCCCAATTCTGTTTAATTGTGTAATTTTCGTAATTTGGCCCGCTATGGGTATATTTGGCATATATGTGGTATGTGAATATGTTTGGGTTACTCGGCACGAGACGATCCTAGGGAACAAGCTAGTAGGAAAGTCAGAACGGGACCCATACTTGACTCGGAGTGAGTCAAGGGGTATATTGGGTATTTAGCACATTATCGGGATATTGGGTAGTGAGAATGAGTATTTGATGATATATTGGGAGTTAGTGAGATTAGGAGGGAATCATGAGAATTTTGACTATTTTACCCCGGGAGGGGGGAGCGTTTTTGGGACCCCGACCATTAGGATTTTGCTTGAGGTTACTTAAGCTCAAAGTAACCTGTCAGAAATAAAAAAAAATGTTCTAAACACTCTATCTCTCTCTCCCGTTCCTATTTTTGAAGGAAACTCGAGTTTTAGGACTCTGATTCACACAAGGATCGAGGCATAGCGATTCTAGGGAAGATTAGAAGCTTATGAGCCGGAGGATTTAGCTGGAAAACGACTTATTAAGAGGTAATCCAAGTTTAAAGTTTTGAGTTTTCGAGTTTTTAAGATTTGATTGGATTTTATGTTTTGATGAGTTTTTGGATGTTTTGAGATTTCGGTTTTGATTGTTTTGGACCATTGGAATGTTTGGGAACTTTGTTTTTGGGATTTGGATAGGTTTTTGGAAGGTTTTTAAGTGGAGAAAACGAAGAAAATGGTTGGGTTTGTGGTTAGGTCGCGAACTTGTTCTAGGAAATCGCGATCTAAGTAAACCCAGAACCAAGAAGAAACTGCCTGAGGGGGGCGCCGCGACTCTAGAGGACCAAGTTATAGCCCACACCCTGAAGCTCAGGCAGAGGGCTCTTTGTCTGGGAGGTGCACTGCGACCCTCAGGGCCAAGTCACGACCCGCCTGTTCATTTTTGGCTAGATTTGGTTTTTAGTCGTGGGAACTTAACTCTAAGGGGGTGGTTGGTATAGGGTAAAGTGAATGTGGGAATAAGAATCTAAAACACTTCCCATGTTTGGTTCAAATTTTTAGGGGGTAAAGTTAATAATTTTTGTGGGCCCCACATGTAGTTTAAGGGTAAAGTGAACCATTTTATACGCTTGAGTTTAATATTTCCTTCATCCTAAGCCTATCCACATTTTCCAAAGTCACTCAACTACTCAAAACAAACACCTCCTAAGGGCTTGGGATCAATCCCACTACCAAGTTTGGTAGGATTCGATGTCCTAGAGGCTAGGAATCGGGCCAGAAGTCTTTATTTACTTGTTTTTGACAGGATTCTATATTATGGTTGTGACTAGGTGATCGCACTACTACAAAAAAAGCGTTTCTCTGTGGTTTTTTTACTCAATACACTGCAGTTTTCGAGAGTATTGAAAAACGCAGTGTATTCGACCGCAGAGAAAAGTGTTACGCAAACCGCGGAGAAAAGCTACACTTTTCTCTGCGGTTGTAGTAAGCCAACTGCGGAGAAAAGAAAGCTTTCTCTGCGGTTGTAATAAGAAAACCGCGGAGAAAAGAGCTTAATAAAAAAAACAAAATTCAATTTCGGTTGATAACCCAGCATTTTTATTTCTAAAAATAATTAATTTTCAATTTTAATTATAAATAATTATTTTCAATTGTATAACTAATTTGTTAAATTGTTATATATACATTTCATATCTAATACAAAATAATTTGCTAGTAATGAATCAAAGACTTTAATCATTCTAACCAATATAAGTTAGCACTTTAATCTTACATACATACAAAAATTTAGATTTCATAAACAAATGGCATTAATCTAGCTAACCAATCACTTTGTAGTGGTAGTAGATCGTCTTTGACATTGAATTGCTTTTTGTCAAACCACTGCAAAATTGAAAAGTTAATATAGATTAGATAATTAAATACTATATCTAGTTTTTCTTAAGCAAAAAAGAGTTTAAAATATAACATACTTTCTTCTTGATAACTTCTGCTGGATTCGGTGCATTTACAAGATCATAAATGTATCTTAGTACATAATAACCACATTCATGACTTTCAGGTTGTTTTGGACAAGAACCTCTCACCAATTTTGTAAATGTGCCGATGTATTCATTTTCCAAACATTGTGTGTATGCTCTACAAAAATTAAAATTAATTAAATACATATTATGCTCTCAACTTTTAAAAATTAATAATGCATACATTACAATTGAAGAACTTACTTTTCCATAACCTCCGCAATTATTGGTGGAGATTTATGATTTTTTAAAGGGTCCAAAATTATGGTCATCCCCCGCATCATCACGAGCACCAACATCTAATGTCGACTAAAATAATAATAAAATATGATTATTATAAAATTAAAATTCAACCATAGTAGTGATAATGTTTAAGTAGTTCGTTCTTACTCAACAATCCAAGGAATGAAATATATTTGGCCTCGTCTATCCATAGTCATCATCCATTGGCTATAAGATCCACCGTATAGTTTTTACTTTCATCATTGCCAATAGAAAGATGTTCGGTGTCAAAAAATTTATATAATTGTCGTGAATTTGGGTGCATGCTTTCCCAAATGCATCTGTAGAGAATCAATCATTCATATTACATTTTCAATTAATAAATTAATATCGTCAAAAAAAAATTGGGCAGAGTTTCCTCTGTTTCTATAGCATATCCAAAATTATTAGAACCTATAAATTCAATTCAGACAAAGCATACAATAAACAACATGCATGCATGTTCTCAACCATAAGCCATTGCAGCACACAAAATTCGCAGAACCTACTTCACTAAGACACACATGTTCTCAACCTTCTGTTATCTCCGCAGCACACAATTTCATCTCAGAACTTACTTCACTACGGATGAATATCTAATATATTCAAACTCCTCTAATAGTTTGTAATGACATAACGGATTGATACATACCTCATACCAAACAACATAGCTGAGGATCCAATATTATCCGTGGAGGCTGCTTGATAAACGTCTTCCGAAGTGATGAAGATAGCCTCGCGTTCTCCTATAAACTCCGGGTCAACGGGAACTTGTACAACCCCATCTATTCCTTTATTGGAATAATACTCCTTCACTATAAATTTTAGACTCAGATCAATTTTGTCCCATTGGTTATCTGTTAACCAATTTGAAGGTTCTGGTTGAGTTATTTCAGCGGGGATGACTACGTGAGATCCAACTGATGATAAATGTGGGCTTGGTGATAGGGATTTGTGATTAGATGAAGATGGACCCTACATAATAGCATTAAACATATCAGTATAGTGTACCCATTTAAAAATAAAATTTAAATATCTAAGCAAATAATTTTATACATGACAAGCGACAATTAAATTTTTAGGCCAAGGCAGGAATGTGTCTCGTGCATCCCCAACATATCGTACGTTACCAAAGGGAATAGGGATCTCAGCTTCTTCTTGTAAGACATCTATAAGCCAAACCCTCGCAACTGAATCATCAAGTACATTTCCATGGACAGTAATTTGGCTACCCATGTTTGGTACAATGAGTACACCCTTAGCCACCACATTGTCAATATTATCATAACACAAATAAACTTCATAGCTCGGTGGTGGCGGAGACTCATAAATTGATGATCCATCATCTTCATCAAAAGGATAGTCTTCAGTTTTATGAAAATGATCATCTGCGTTGGGGGCAGGTCGATAGACTTCATCACTTGTATTCTCATAATATTGTTCCTCATCAAATTGCCCTTCATCGTAGTATCCACACTCATCGTTTTCCTCATTATATTCTTCATTTTGAGCTAATTCCTCTTCTGTGCTAAATTTATGTCTTTTTAGCTCTTCAATCTCAGCTTTTAGTCGAGCAATCTCCTCTCTTGCAGTCATTGTTTTATGTTTTTTTCCAAACATTTTGGAAACGGTCGCAGTGAACCTACAAAAAAAATCAATAAAGTCCATCAATAAACCAATCTAAATAATTCTTAAAAGAAAACAACTATTATAAATTATCATATTCGCCAGTTCGAACACGACCTGGGTGTTCTGGTGTCCCTAATGCTTGAGTCAAGATGTCATCTCGACCCTGAGCTGTAATTTCGCCACGAATCAATTTTTCTTTGATGTCCTCCTACTCAAGATATTATTTGGTTAAATTAGTTTATATAAATAAAAACAATATATTGATTCTGAAACCTTAGAAAACTTACTATCTTTTTGGCAATTTGTCGGTCTAGCTCTGTCACAAGAACTTTATTTTTTTCACGCGATCTAAGCCAAACTTGATACCTCTCTGGATTTTGAATATTTCATTCTTTTTTCTGCATTGTACAAGATAATTATAGTTATATGTTGCGATAATATCAACCATTATTTAAACTATAATATCAAATATACTTACCAAATCTTCTCTTATATTAGCCATTCCTCTACGAGAGGTTCGATGCCTTGACTTCATTAGTAATGCACGCTTTTTTTTGTTCTTGATGCACTATTTGAAACTCTGGACTTAGATGACTAGTTACAAATTGTAACCATTCTCTCTCGTCAATTATATCGCTATACCTCTTTGGGGGAAATTTGAGTTCTTCCATCATACCCATTTCAGCCAAAGGTTTGATGTACTCGGTAGTGAGTTCACTTTTAAAATCTCTCATTATTTGACCAGCTTTTTTCAAAATCTCACGTTTGAAGGTTTGAGGAATGTTGTGACCACCCTGAGAATATAATTAAGAAAAGTAATTATTAAATTTAGATATCACACATAAATAAATAAATAAATAAATATCATAATGATAATTTCTTACAATGATATCCTCCCATAGACCATCTTTCAAATCTTGTGGGACCTTTCTCCAATCACCTGAGTTGATAGAAATCGTGGCTCGTACTCTAGATCCAAGATATGATATCATGTTTGTATACACATCACCTATTGGTTGTCCCAAATCGTTCCATTGAAGATTTTTCTTGATTCCTTTGGCTTTTTGTTGGGTCATGTAACTCATTCTTGTTTTACCACGACCTTGTTGTTTCTCTTTGTCATCTCTGTTATCTGCCATCTGCATCACACAAATTACAAGTGTTAATGCATTATACAAATAAATAATCACAAGTGTTAATGCATTATACAAATAAATAATCACAAGTATTAATGAATTATATAACTTACTAAACATTTTTTCTTCTTTTTCTTATTTTATTTCTGGTCGATTCACAATCGACCCATATTCCTTTTTCGATGTCGGTTCTAAGATAATCACGATCATCGCTATCGCTTTCATTATCATGTTCCTGAATATTCTCAACTTGTTCATGTATCGGTTGTCCAACAATGAAACAGTCATGATATAAATCATAATTTTCATCGTACTCTTCTTTTTCTGAGAACTTCCGCTCGGGAACTGATAAAACAATGGACCATTTATCATTAACTGGATCAAGAATGTAAAACACTTGTTTCGCTTGGGAAGCCATGATAAAAGGATCGTTCTTGCTTCCCTTCTTGCTTAAATCAACCAGAGTGAATCCAAGTTCGTCAGTTTTAACTCCAGTATTGTTGTCTACCCAAGAACATTTAAGAAGAGGAATACGAAATAATGAATAATGTAGCTCCCATATTTCTTCAACAACCCCGTAGTATGTCATTGTGCCTGAAATTGGGTTATTATCTTTTGCACTGGAAAAATGCATAGCTTCTGCGACTACACTTACTCCACTATTTTGAACCAGCCGAGCATCATCTCTTGACTTAGTATGAAATCGTTTCCCTTCAACAATGTAAGCTTGATGCTTTATTACATCAATGATTGCTCCAAGAGATATGCGCTTCAACTCAGTCGACAGTCCATGATTTTTTTCTCCCAACTTCGTCAAAATTGTATTCTTCAGCCACTGGCAAAACGTTTTATTATGCTCATCTATAACCCATTTTTGTTTATTTTTAATCTTGTTTGGAATCATCGACCGTAATAACTCTATGTGATCACTGAAACATAAAAGAAATAACAAAAAGTTTAAACAACAAAAAGAAAATCACTACTCTAATATATATGATTGAAATATATTTTCTACTTACATTATATATGATTGAATCTCAGGATTATTTTGCAACACAACTAATTGAGCTTGATCTAATTCTGCCCTAGACACGGTGGTCACTGTTCCATTCCCTCGTAGTCCTTTATCAACTCCATCTGAGTTATTTCGTGGTTTGCTGATTCCGATTGCTTCAACCCAACTCATGTATTCTGAGCAAAATTCTACTGCCTCTTCCGATATATAACATTCAACCATACTAGCTTCAGGACGATAATGATTACGCACATAACTTTTCAACACCTTCATACTTCTTTCAAATGGATACATCCATCTCGCCTAAACTGGTCCACACAACTTGGCTTCCCTTACTAGATGAACCATTAAATGAATCATAATGTCAAAGAAGGATGGCGGAAAAAACATTTCAAGGTTGCATAGAGTTTCCACTATCTTATAATGCAATGCATCCAATTTTTTCATTTCTAATTCTTTTCCGCATAAATGATTGAAGAATATGCAAACATTCGTTAAACAATCTCGAACTTTTTTCGGTAATACTGACCGAATAGCAATCGGAAGTAATTGTTGCATCAACATATGACAGTCATGTGATTTCATACCCATCAGCCTCAAATCTCCCATGGATACCAAGTTTCGAATGTTGGATGAATAGCCATCAGGCACTTTCATCTCTGCAAATGATGTACATACAACTTTTTTCTCTTCTCTGGACAACGTGAAACAAGCAAGAGGTAAATATGTGCGTTTACCTTTCTGTTCAGGTGCTAAATCAGTTCGTATACCCATTTCAACAAGATCTAAACGACTAGTTAAACCATCCTTAGTTTTACCGGGAATATCAAGTAATGTACCTATAATACTTTCGCAAACATTTTTTTCTATATGCATGACATCCAAACAATGTCGAACAAGTAAATCTTTCCAGTAAGGGAGACGAAAAAAAATTGATCTCCTTTGGAAACATCCACTTACTTTCTTATTTTTCTGCATTTTTCCATACTTGAAATCAATTTTCTCTACTTCTTTAAGAATTTGTTGCCCCGAAAGTGGCAAAGGAGTAACACCTTGTTCTTTATCACCATCAAATGCTTTTTTTTTTCCTTATAATGATGATTTAGGGGCAAATATCGTCTATGACCCATATACCAAATTTTGTGCCCATTAGACAGACGAATAACCTTTGTGTTAGTGCAACATATTGGACATCCCTGGTAACCTTTTGTGCTTAACCCTGATAGATTACCATAAGCTGGGAAATCATTAACAGTCCACAACAAAACAACTTTTAAGTTAAAGACTTCTTTCTTAAAACCGTCATATGCCTCAACACCATTTTCATACAAATCTTTCAAATCATCAATTAATGATGCCAAATAAACATCTATATCGTGTCCCGGTTGTTTTGGGCTTGAAATCATTAACGTGAGCATCAAAAACTTTCTTCTCATCACTAACCACGGAGGAAGATTGTACATAACAAGGAAGACAGGCCACGAACTATGTCTACTACTTAGAGATTTATGTGGAATTACACCATCGGCAGCTAGACCTAGACGAAGATGTCTTGCTTCAGTTTTAAATTCTGGATTTAAGTTATTAACTTTTTTCCAAGCCTGCAAATCTGCAGGATGTTGAAGTTTACCATCTTTCACTCGCCTAGTCTCATGCCATATTAAGTTTTCAGAGTGTTCTGCACTTCGATATAATCGCTTAAGCCGCGGAATCAAAGGCAAGTACCACATCACTTTTTGAGGAATAAGTTTCCTGATCTCCTTACTCTTGTTAGGTTTGTAGCGGGGTGAATCACATTCTGGGCAAGTGTCCATGTCTGCATACTCTTTATGATATAACACACAATCATTCAGACATGCATGGATCTTCTCATACTTCAAGCCTATGCAATTTAAAGTTTTCTTCACTTCATACGTAGATTCAAGGAAGCAATTATCTGACGGCAAAATCTCTTTAAAAGCAGCTAAAAATTGACTAAAACATTTATCACTAACTCCATTTTCTGCTTTTATGTTGTAAAATTTTACCATCGTTGGTAATCTTTGTTTCAGACAACCATTGAATAATGATTTATCTGCATCTCTAACCAATTTATCAAATTTTGAAGGATCATCAACAAACTCTTCTTGTGCTTCATCGAGCAATTCCATAGGATGATCGCCAAAATCACTATAACCCAAATCATCAACCCCTCGCCTCCCGAATGGATATGGATTATTATTTTTCAATGATTCCCCATGCCAATACCATGTACGATAACTTGTATTAAATCCCCGACAAAATACATGATTTTTTATCATGGTAATATTTCCTTTTGTTCCATTACCACAATCTATACATGGACAATGAATTCTTTCCGGATCACTACAATTTGTTTGGCAAAATTCTAAAAATTGGTTGAATCCGTCTTGAAATTGTTATGTTTCTCTATTCTCAAGAATCCATGACTTATCCATAATGATAATATCTACCTAATTCCTAAGTTGATAATGAAAAGAAAATTAGTATAGTAATACTCTAAAATTATGTTCAATTATTAAATTATAAAATGAAATGGACAGACTTTCATTTATTTCTATAACATATCCAAAATTCATATGTATTTAAAATTTCAACAAAAACAAAAACATTATTATATATAGTAACTTATAAAACATGTTCAACTAATATCATCAAAAAAAAATTGGGCAGAGTTTCCTCTGTATTTATAGCATATCCCAAGTTATCTACCTATAAATTCACATCAAACAAAACATATAACAAAAAACATGCATGTTCTCAACCATAAGTCACCGCAGCACACAGAAAATTCACAGATCCTACTTCACTAAGGCACACATGTTCTCAACCTTCTGTTATCTCCGCAGCACACAATTTTATCTCATAACCTACTTCACTATGGATGAATATCTAATATATTCAAACTCCTCTAACAATAGTTTGTAAATATATAAAAAAAAAAATTAAGTAGTAATTACTACTTACCTTAAAAATTAATATTCACCAATTTCAACCTCGAACAAATATTTCAACCTTGAGTGGGAGCTCACACTCAAACAAATATTTCCTACAATAAAAAGTGAAACATTAGTAAATATATGGTAATTGAATTTATCCTAAAATAATATAATTGACAAAAATATACTTTAAAAAAATCATTACCTAAATAATATACAAAATTATGCAAGCACTAATTAATTTTTAATATAAAAAATTATGTAAACAACATTATTCTAAATAAAATAATACAAAAATACCCTAAACCGAAATATACATTAAATAAATCAAGTTTTAGTAATCAATACACGTTTTAAACAATGAAAATGTCCTCCAATCCTATATAAAATTTCAAAAATATTACAAAAAATAACCATATGAACATACATAGAAACCACCATTAAACCCACACAATATTTCTTCATTTTTACCCTAAAACTTCAAAATAACTCAAGATTAACTATATATACATGATTTCAAGCTTTAATATGCAAGGAAATGGAAAAAAAACAAAAAGAAATAGACAATGTGGGGCTTACCGTGGGTAGGGACGGCGTGGTGGGAGAGAGCTTCGGCCGTGACTTCAACAAAGAAGAAGATGAGAAATGAGTGGGAAAAATAGGTTTTTGGGCTTTAGTGGGTGGAGATCACCTTTCTCCGCGGTTTTATACCCAAAACTGCAGAGAAAAGTGGACTTTTCACTGCGATTTTGGGTATAAAACCGCGGAGAAAGGTGCCACACTTTTCTCTGCGGTTTTAGACCCCAAACCGCGGAGAAAAGTATCCCATTCAAACCTTTCACTGCGTTTTTTTAAAAAACCGCAATAAAATAGGGCGCGGACATTAAATATACTTTTTTTTACTCTTTCAAACCTTTTCACTGCGCTTTTTATTTATTGTTTAAAAAAAACCGCAAAGAAAGCCTATATTTGTAGTAGTGTCGTTAGGAACTTGGAAACAAGATTGTGCTTGATGGTCGTTTATTGGTAACCTGTGCTTAGACCAAAGGTGAGAAAATTGCACCCAGTATTTGATGCGTGTGATATATGTGATTATGGCATGGCATGAATGTTAAAAATGGAATTGATCAAAGCTTGAGTCTTTGTAAATGTGCACGATCATAATTATGCTGGTGATTGTTGATTAAGCATGTTGAATGC
Source organism: Humulus lupulus (assembly GCF_963169125.1). Lineage (NCBI taxonomy): Eukaryota > Viridiplantae > Streptophyta > Magnoliopsida > Rosales > Cannabaceae > Humulus > Humulus lupulus. Next base: position 7,826,104 of record NC_084800.1, read on the forward strand.
CTTATATCTAGATATTTGACATAAGATATAGACCTGTTTGCATTACCTCATTGCGGAAGCACTGAGTTATTAGTTAAGAAACGACAATGGTGTTTAGTGCTGGTCGTGAAGCTCTGACTTATCAGTCATGATCGGCAATAGTATTGAATGCTGGTCGTAAAGCACTGACTTATTAGTCAAGAGTGGCAGTAGCGCGTCGAGCGTTGGTCGATATAATTAGATCTAATCGACAGGGCATTATACGCTCGTCCGATCCCATGGTCGAAGAAAAACTAAAGAGCTTGGCTAATCTATGGCTAGTTACTCAGAGCTAGGGCTACAAGGCCCAATTGACTTGTTGGTCACATGGCTTGGGGCACAAGACCCCAAAATAACTTCATAGTCATCTATTAAGGGCACAAGTCCCCAGGTTGACTCCATGGTTATCTATTAGGGTAAGGGATCCCAAAATGACTTCATAGGTCATCTATTCAGGGCGCAGGACCCCAGGTTGACTCCATGGTCATCTATTAGGGCAAGGGACCCCGAGTTGACTCCATGGTCATCTATTAGGGCAAGGGACCCTAGAATGACTTCAAGGTCATCTATTAGGGAAAAGGACCCCAGGTTGACTCCATGGTCATCTATTGGGGCAAAGGACCCCATAATGATTTCATAGTCATCTATTCAGGGCACAGGACCCCAAGTTGACTCCATGGTCATCTATTCAGGGGGTAAGACCCCTAAATAAATACAGGTCATCTATTCAGGGCACAGGACCCCAGGTTAACCCCATGGTCATCTGATTAGGGCTGCAAGCCCCAGAATGATCCCACAATTATTTATTTGAACTTGCCTGCATGTATGAATATGGTTATTACTACTAGGATGCTTATTATGAATTGGTAACATGTTATTATCTGCTTATGAACATGTTTGAGTTTTCTTGCTGAGCTTCGGCTCACAGGTGCTATGTGGTGCAGGTAAAGGTAAAAGAAAGCTAGACCATCCTTGAGTTCGAGAGCTTACGTGACAATGTGTACATATGCGGCTGCTTGACCACCACAACCGAGGGTTTAAAGAGGAACTAGGGTTAAACCCTATTTTGTCGCTTAGGTCGGCAGGTTATAAATCTTTTATTGTAATTAACCTTTAAAATGCATTTTAGGATCCCAATGTATACAGTAAACGTTTTAGTGAAACATTGTATCTTTGACCAAATTTTTTAACCCTAAACCGTTAATCACATTTCGTTACACGATTATGGTCAAATGACTCGTTTAGTGAGTTTATCACTGTTTATAATACACAGTGTAACGGTCCCTGGGTAGCAGGGTGTTACACGTGCAGTGCCAATTGTCAATTTGTGTCTGTTTGGCCGAAGCCCACATTTTTTTCGTGTCGTGCTCGTGCCTCATGGGCTCGTGCCAGTTTCGTGCCGTGCTAGAAAGTCTGACTCGTAGTTACAGCTCTAGTCAACATTACATAGCTACACCTACACATTTGGACATTGATTTATTTTTTATTTAAAGAAAGATATTATTATTCAAAAATAAAAGAAAGAAAAATATGTAGGGTATAGTTTTTTTTCATTGTTCAGTTAATTATTAGTAGAGAAATAGTAAAGAGTACTTTAGGCTATCCAACACTCTATATAGTTATTAGTGCAAATTGAAATGAGGTCTCACATATTTGAATTTGAATTAATTTAAATTAAAATATGCACAATTCATAACCAAATTACACTAATAATAATATGTCTAGTTCTAAGCTTTTGGGCACCATAAGATGCCTTGTAGCAATGCAATTATTAGTATTCCTCACAATAATAATAATAATAATAATAATAATAATAATAATAATAAAAATAATACATGTTTGCCTATTGGGAATGAGAATAATATGTGCGGTAATGATTCTCATTCATATTTTTACTAAACTAATGAATGGGAGAAGTAGATAGGGCGAGAGGGAAAATAATATGAATAATTCTCCTTCCATGGAATTGCATTACCCTCAATGACTTCTCTTTCTTTTTATTTTATTGTTTTTAAAATTAAAAATCAAGACATTTTTCTCCTTTAAAATCTATATTACCAAAATACTACTTTGATTTTTTTTTTAATAAAAAAAGACAATTTAGTCAATTTTAGCATTTCATTTTCGTTTCTTAATTGTGTAAACAAGATAAAATGATTCTGATTCCATTTCCAATTAGTTTTAGTAAACAACATTATACAAATAATAATTCATATTTTTTTTATATTTTATTCCCATTAATTTCTTCATTGATTTATTCAAATTCCAATTAGTCTAATAAAAGCACAAAATCTAGAAGAGTCGGATCCTTTGTCTCGACTCTCTTTCAACCCAGTAGATTTTCACCATCTCATTATATATATATATATATATATATATCTTTTCTATATAATAAGTGTGTAGATAACGAAAATTCTTGGTTTTAACGGCTTTTTATTTTTTAATGTTAACTCTAACGGAATATTCTTATATTTAACAGAATATTCTTATATTTAACGGTAGTTTGTAAACACTTAAACGTAAATAAAATAAAATAAATAATTAAAAAATTAAAATAGAATATTTTTGAGATATTTTATAATAATAATTGTTTAAAAATAATAAAATCATACGTTTTATAGCTTAAATAAAATTTAATTAAACTTAAACTCACTTATTAGAACAATATCTTATTAAATATATAATATAATCTATTGCCAATTAGCAACAAATTGTTTTTTTTTTTAAAAACTAACAAGAAACTTAAATTTAAAATCCACGTATAATATTTAATATTACATTAAACATATAATATATAATCTTTTGTTGTCACTTCCAAATTCAAAAAGTAGAACAAACATAAATTTAAACAAAAACAAATATATTATTTAATTAAAATCGAATATTTATTTGAAATTTATATGACAATAGTATAAATTTAATAAAAATAATTAATAAATTCTATAAATAAAACTAAGCAAACGTGCATATTGCACGTTGTTTGTATCTAGTATATATATATAGTTGATACAAGTAACGTGCAATGCATGATTGCTTAATTTTATTTATAAAATTTATTTATTATTTTTATTAAATTTGTATCATTATTATATAAATTTCAAATAAATAAATAATATTATGTATAAAAGAATGACATAAACATATTAAATGAAAAATTAAACTAATATTTAAATTTATATTAATGTAAATATTAAATATCTAGTCTTGTATATAGAATATTATTATAATAATAATATTTTATAATATTTGAATTCATATTAATATAACTATTTAAAAATTAAGATTATATATTATTATTATAATAATATTTATATTAATATAATTATTAAATAATTAGTCTTGTATTATATATTATTATAATAATGATATTTTATAATATTTAAATTTAAATTTGAAATTATATTGATATAATTAATAAATATCTATTTTAATTAATTTTAAAAATATATTATATTAAATATTTAAAATATTTCGTTAAAGTTAAAAACAGAATATTAAAACTTTGAATTTCCGTAAATAGCATACTATTTATATAGAAGAGTAGATATAAAAAACAAACCTTCAAAGTTTTTCTTTTTTCTTTATACTTTTTTTCCTTGTTTTTTTCTTGCTCTTTATCGAAACCAATAAATAAATAAATATTCATTTATGCTTTTACTTTACCTTTCTCATTATGATGTTTTTACTTCTTGGTTTAATTCAAAAATTTTATTTTATATAATTCATCAATCAGATCTGAACTTTATTACTACATGCAGCCACCAAAAACCAATACGAAGCAAGGAATGGAGAAAAAAAAAAGAAGAAGAAGAAGAAAGGAGAGAGAGTTTTATTCCTATTAATCTTTCTTCTGATCATTAAAATTAAAATTTAATTTTTTTTGCCTCATTATTATTATATTGGAAAATTTCCTTTTTGAGTATATTGAATTAAAATCCTAGAGCTAGCTAGTAAGAAAGTCGTTTTGAACTTGGCATCATGCAATAGAAATAAAAATCGTTGTCATTTTATTATAAAAGCACAATGGTGAACCCTTTATTTCCTTCATCTTACCCAATCACAGCAAGTAGAATAGAACTTCATTCATGGCTTCTTTTACCCCTCCAGTTCCAATCACCAGCACCACTACTTCTTTCCTCTCTCCCAGCTCATTCTCTCTTAACAAATCATATAGTTCCCACCTAATCCCCAATTACCACAGAAAAAGCTTTGCATGCAATAATGCCACGAACGACCATGACCACCAACAAAGTCATAACCTTAGAGATCAGCCTCATAACAAAGCGCATCCTAAGTTTGATAGGAGAAACGTGCTCATTGGGCTAGGAGGTCTATACGGCACCACCTTGACAGGGCTCAGCTCTAATCCCTCGGCCTTTGCCGATCCAATTGCGCCACCAGACTTATCTAAATGTGGGCCGGCAGACTTCCCGGAAGGCGTGACACCAACCAATTGCTGTCCGCCAGTATCTCCAAAGATCATTGACTTCAAGCCACCTCCGGTGAGCAGATTGCGCACTAGGCCAGCGGCTCATGCCGTCGACGATGCTTATATTGCCAAGTACAACAGAGCCATCCAGCTCATGAAAGCTCTGCCGGACAGCGACCCCCGTAGCTTCTCACAACAAGCCGATGTTCACTGCGCCTATTGTGACAACTCCTACGACCAAGTTGGGTTCCCAGACTTGGAACTCCAAGTTCACAACTCTTGGCTTTTCTTTCCCTTTCACCGTTATTACTTGTACTTTTATGAGAGAATACTAGGCAAACTTATAGGTGACCCGACTTTTGCTTTGCCTTTCTGGAATTGGGACTCCCCTCCCGGCATGCAGTTGCCGACGTTTTATGCAAATGTCAACTCGTCTCTTTATGATCCGCTCCGGGACCGTTTCCACCAGCCACCGACACTTATTGACCTTGACTACAGCCCTGCAGATGCCGGTGTTCCCACGACTGGTAGAGAAGAACAGTTATCGATCAATCTCAATATTATGTACAGAGAGATGGTGGCAAACGGCAAAAATGCGCAGCTGTTTCTCGGTGCGCCTTATAGGGCCGGAGACGAGGCCGATCCTGGACCGGGTTCACTGGAAGTCATTCCTCATGGATCGGTCCACCTGTGGACCGGTGATAGCACCCAGCCCAACTTCGAGAACATGGGAAACTTCTACTCGGCTGCTCGTGATCCAATATTTTTTGCCCACCACTCGAACATTGACCGATTGTGGAGTGTGTGGAAAACCCTTGGAGGAAAAAGAAGAGATTTCACTGACCCGGATTGGCTCAACGCCGGGTTTTTGTTCTACGACGAGAATGCCCAGCTAGTTCGGGTCAAGATCCGAGACTGCCTCGACACGAGAAAGCTCGGGTACGTCTACCAGAATGTTGACAATCCCTGGCTTAAGGCAAAGCCGACGCCACGTCGAGAAAAATCAACCAAAGTGGCAAGCAATAGAGGTGGAGCTTTCGGAGCAGCTCTTGCGGCGGAGCAGAAGAGGAATCAGACAACCTCGACCGCTAATTTTCCGATCACGTTAGATAAGGTGATAAGTACTGTTGTAAGTAGACCAAATAAGAATAAGAGGAGCAAGAAAGAAAAGGAAGACAAGGAGGAGGTGTTGGTGATTGAAGGTATTGAGTTTGACGGCAATTCCGCGTTGAAGTTCGATGTGTACGTGAACGATGAGGATGAGAAGTCGCCGAGTGGACCTGGGGTGTCTGAGTTTGCGGGGAGTTTTGTTAACGTGCCGCACAAGCATATGGGTGAGAAGAAGATTAAGACTATTCTGAGGTTGGGAATAACGGACTTGCTTGAGGATTTGGATGCTGAAGATGATGACACCGTTGTCGTGACTTTGGTGCCTAAGGTCGGACTTGCCACCGTTTCTGGAATCAAAATTGAGTTTTTGTCTTGAAAAGTCTTTCTTCTTTGAATATTGTTATCTTAATTACTACATATGCCGCAATGTGTATTTCTTTTTTTTGTTTTTTTGTTTTTTATGACTACTTTTCACACGTGTGTGTATACATGCACGTAAGAATTAAATAAAAAATAATGCATATGACTCTTATATGAAAGTCAATGTATCAATAACAACATCAATATAATTTCCTCCAAAAGACAATATCTCAATATTTGTCCTGTAGCTATATGTTGTAAATGTCCAAATTTCCAAACAATAAGTGCATAAACTTAAATAAAAGAATTATAGCAAGGGATTTCTACTTGTTGCGTTGAAATTAATTTTATTCCTATATCAAGTTTAAAGTTTAAAAAGAGAGCCGTAATCTCCACTAACAATTCTAAAATAGATTACAATTTTGATCTCTTTCACTTTTCCAAAACTCAAATATACATCCAAATTTTTATTCTTACTAATAAGGAGATTCTCTCCCAAACAATATACTCTCTTTTTTCCAGATTGTAATAAAACGCGCGTTAGTAATATTAATTAAGTTACAAATGAAATAAGATAAAAAGGTATTTCATATATATGTTCCGGATACGAAACAAACGTTGAAACTTTGAAAGATTAACTTCTACACTTTATTTTCTCAATAGAAAATGGTTAATCCATAGCCGTTTTCAAATATGTTCTATCCAAAAAAAAGAGCAACTATTATATAACATATCAATTTTAAAAGATGATCGAGTTTGGACTCAAGCCTCAAATCATATAAATATATAATTAGTTAGGCTAAGCCATTCGCAAATATACAAAATGATTCGACACATTATTAGTTTGCGAAGAAAACTTGGCACAAAATTATTAAGTGGTAGCTCCAAACCCGATATTTGGACCTTGATCCATTCTGCCATACAAAAATATTCAAAAGCAAGCTTAGTAAGACGTAGATAATAAACACCTACCTTTCTAAGAAAACAACTCCATGCATGTTCTAGTCAAACTGAATATAATATATATTCCAAATGTACAGAGCAACGTACGGAACTGAGAGAGATCCCATAAATAAAACTCACACTACAACAAAATAGACATTTAATGGCTATATGGGGGAGACATTGTAGACATTTGATGTCTCCCCCTAGAGGAGACGTTGTTGCAGGGGCCATCTAAAGTGGCCCTATGACGTCTCCCATGGGAGACGTCATAGGTTTTTGTATTTTTTTTTTAAAAAATTAAATAATTATTTTCAGTATATTAATTAATAGAATTAAATAATTAATTTTTTTGAAATAGAATTAAATATATTAATTAAAAAATCTAAATTATATACAAATTTAAAATTTGAATTTTCATTAATAAAACCGAAATGTGTATATCTAATATGTTTTTGCTAACTAAATATACAAAATTATAATATTTGTTGTTAAACATACAAAATTAACAAATATTACACTAGCTAGCTAAACATATAGTAAGAAAGAAAAAGTCAAAGTAAAAAAAAACCTAATATGTGGGACAATGACTTTGAATTATTGGTAGCATATGGTTCGCCCAGTGTTGTCGCATTTCATTAATCTGTGCTTGTGTGTATGACGTAGTGTTTAGCTGCAAAAAATACAAAGTAAAATATATTAGCTAATCAATTATTTGATTATATATACTTTAATAATAAATAAATTGTTAACTTTGTATAAATTTATTTACATACCTCTTTCTTCAAGTAACGTCCATGTCGTGAATGCTCAATGTAATCCTTGAACATTCTCATCACATAATATCCACATGCCACATATAATAAGCACAACACAATTTAAATATAATAATAGAATACATAATTCTAGACAAAATCGGACAGCATTTCCCCTATAATATTGATCTAACCATCTGTTAACAACAAGTCAAACAGCACACAATAAGTTTCTTCCTTATAGCTCCACAGCACACAAACAAATTTTCCAGAACCTACTTCACTAAAACACACAGTTCTCAACCTTCTGTTATCACCGCAACACACAATTTTAATCTCAGAACCTACTTCACTATGGATGAATATTTAAGATATTCAAACTCCTCTAACAAAAATTTAATAATACTAAAACAAGAGATAAGATAATGTACGTACCTCTTGCAATTAATAGTCCTAGCTAGAAAATTTACTTCACTTTGTAATGCACTTTGCTATAAAATTCACAACCAACAAAATTGAATTAATTAATAAATAAGAAATTACTAAATAAATAAGTAAAACATAATATATATAATCAACCTACTTCAATGTTAATAAAATAATTAAAATATAAATACAAATATATAATTTTTGAATAATATAATAATATAAATAAAAAAAATCATAAACATATATACTTGAATTACTTATTTCTATACATGCAATTTAGTATGTAAATTAAAATTAAATTATTTTCCTTATTTTAGACACATACATATACTTAATCAACCAAAAAATTTAATTAAAAAAAACCTACAATTTTCGAATTAAATAGTAAAAAAAAATAAAAAATAGTAAATAACATGGTATAACCATTAAATCTCAATTGTGTATCTCAAATCTTCATTAAAATCATTTTTCAAACTTTAAAAAAATATTTATAATAAACTCACAAATCATAAAAAAAAATGCACAAAAATAATTATTTCTATCATTCTAACTATAATACATTGTTTTAATAATGAAATCATATCTCAAATCTTCTTCAAATCAAGCAATATTACCCAAAACCGCAACCCACAATATCCTAAAATCTCAATATTAACCCATTATAATTAAAGAAAATAAATAAAAATATATTATCATAACTATTATACATTAATTAAAATGAACAAACATACCTAAAATTAGTTTTTGGAGGAGAAAATCGGCCAAAATCGGTATCAATTTCGCCCAAAATCACTCACAATACCCAAAACCGCAACCCCCAAAATACCCTAAAATCCAAATATTAACTTATTATAGTTAAAGAAAATAAACAATAGTACATTATCCTAACTATTAAACATGAATTAAACTTAAAAACTTACCTCAAATCAATTTTTGGAGGAGGAAAACGGAAGAAAAATCGCCCAAAATCGCCAAGGAAATGCCCAGAAATCGCCTCTGCTGGTTTCGTCTGGTTGGTGAATGGCTCGGGGAAGGAGATATATAGGGGAGGCTTCCAACGTCTTCCCTGGGAAGACATGTACACATCCAACGTCTCCCCTGGGAAGACGTGTACACTTCCAACGTCTCCCCTGGGAAGACGTCCGATGTGTACACGTCTTCCCAGGGGAGACGTTGGATGTGTACACGTCTTCCCAGGGGAGACGTTGGATGTGTACACGTCTACCCAAGGGAGACGTTAGAGGGCTCCCATTGTCAGACTTAAATATATTTTTTTCGACTTTTTAATTTATAACAAATAACGTCTCCCACCACTTTTAATGACTTACCTTGGTAGTCATCAACAAGAACTTTTAATGACTTACACCATTAGACTTTAAATATCCCTGAATACTTTTAATGACTTACACCATTGGTGTAAGTCATTATAGAGAGTCATTAAAAGTGAAAATTGTTGTAGTGTGACTCTATCTTCTTTAATTTGTTCTATTAGTTTCTCTCTCCATCCATACTTCATTCATATCACTTAGTTTTCATTTGATTGCCTTTTATATATATATATATAGGGCTGTAAATGTGGGCCGCCCGGCCTGGCCCACATTTTTCGTGCTTTCGATAAATTCAGGCCGGGCCAATTCGTGCAGGGTCCGGGCCGGCCCATTTTTGAAAGAGTAGGCCCAGCACGGTCCATGGGCCCGCCCCATGTCGTGCCGTGTCGGGCCCAAGTCGGGCCGGCCCACTTTCTATATTCGGGCCTAAATTTGGGCTCACTTTTAAGGCCACTTTTTTTTTGCTAAAAAATGTGAGGATGGAGAATTGAACCCTCCACCTCCTCTTTATCCATCAATGGACTTACCACCAAACTAAATACATTTCTTTGTTTAAATTATAATTTTAGATATTTTTATATACTTTTTAACAATATTTTACACAAAATAATATCAAAGATAATTATTAGAATTTTAATACCTACTAATAAATGCTAAAAATTTAACTAACAAATCTTAAAATAAATTAATATAATTATAAAAATATAAACATTGAAAAAATAAGACATATATTATCATTTTAATTTATTAATTATTGACAAATAAAAATTTATTATGATTATTAATGTCAAAATATCGAGTTTTTTTATCGTGTCATGCTTTCGGGCTAGTTTGTTCGTGCTTTCATGTCGTGCCTTCGGGCTTGTCGTGCCGTGCCGTGCTAAGCCCGTGTCGTGTCGTGCCTGGCCCAAGCCCATATTTTTTCGTGTCGTGCTTGGCCCAAGCCCATATTTTTTCATGCCGTGTCGTGCTCGTACCGGTTTCGTGCCGTGCTCAAAAGCCCGGCCCGTATTTACAGCTCTATATATATATTTATATATATATAAGGAGAATTTACTTTTTTGACATCTAAATTTATCTTTTTTTCTATAACCTCAAATTTGTATATGACAATATATATTGTAGTTTTTTTTATAGCATCCCACAAATTTTCAAGAGATTATAAATAGTTTATAAAATTGAAAACATGGTTTAAACTGTCAAATTTTACATGTGTACAAAAAAAAAAAAAAAACCAGGCACGAGTGCAAACCCTATTTTCGGTACCATAATTTATTCATAATTTCTTAAAAATTTGTTGGATATTCTAGATAGCTACAATGTACACTGTCATATAATTTATTTTGAAATTATATCTATTCAAATGTCAAAAATAGAAAAATGATGCATCAGTATTGTTAAAAAAGTAAATGCGTTATAGTCACTCCCTATATTTATTATATGTTATGAAAATTATAATAAATTTATTTTTATATTAATTAAAAGGCTTATATTATTTTACCTTATATTTTGCTTAAATATCCACTTACTAATTTTAATAATACCAGATTACATTTATTTTGTTGTTTATCAAATAGTTCAAAATACTCCATTATAGAAGCAACCAACTCCAGGTACAATAGAAGCAAGCCCTATGGCCAATCCAACAGCAATAACGGAAACGGCATAAATCAGTGGATTCATGATAAGTTCCTCGCACCAAAACAAAAAATAAAGAAATAGTTAATGATACAATCAACCAATGAATTATGACTTACTTAATTCCATTGCTCAAATTTATTCAGTTTAAAGTAACTAAGAACCCTGAATTGAAATTAAATAAAAAAATAATATTCATGAATTATCAGAACTGCTTCGATATATCTTTTTTTTAGTTCCTATCCACGTAATTTTGTGAATCTGTACCACTTTTGTTCTTCTATTTCTTTCTTCTTCTTTTTTTCTTCGGAATCATTCTTTGAATTCTTTGTTCTTTAATTCATGATAACTTCATTCAATATTTAACTCAAAATTACAAACAAAAGAGAAAGACTTTCGTCGAAATTCCTAGACAACACTAGTGGTACAATTCCTGAGTGGAAATTCCTTCTGTTGCTTCTCGCGTTCAATCTCCACCTGGAAGGCAACAGCCTCCACCTAAACAGAATGACTATGGACAATTCCTTTGTTACAACTGTAACAAGCCAGGTCATATGGCACGTAAGTGTAGGAACAAGCCAAGCACTGCTCCGCAGGCTAACTTGACTGAAGAAGCTTTTACAGCTATGATTTCTGAGATCAACCTTATTGGTGGATCAGATGGGTGGTGGGTAGACACTGGCGCTTCTCGCCATGTCTGCTATGATCGTGCTATGTTTAAAACATACACTGCTGCTGATGATAAGAAAGTGTTGTTGGGAGATTCCCACACCACTATTGTTGCTGGGATTGGAAATGTGGAGCTTAAGTTTACCTCAGGAAAGACTTTATTACTGAAAGATGTAATGCATACTCCTGAGATGAGAAAGAATCTGGTTTCTGGTTTTCTGCTTAATAAGGCTGGGTTTACTCAAACTATTGGGGCTGATTTGTACACCATCACTAAGAATGGTATTTTTGTTGGGAAGGGTTATGCTACTGATGGCATGTTTAAGTTAAATGTTGAATCAATAAAGTTTCTCCTTCTGCTTATATGATGTGTGATTTTAATGTTTGGCATGCTAGACTTTTTCATGTTAATAAGTGTATTATTAAGAACATGAGTAACATAGGACTGATTCCTAAAGTGTCAGATAACGTGATGCGCTTGACATGTTCAAATTATTTGTGACTGAAATTGAGAATCAATTCAATAAGAAAATTAAAAGGTTTCGTAGTGATAGAGGAACTGAATATGATTCAAGCATGTTTATTGAGTTTTATAATTCACATGGCATTTTACACGAAACCATTGCACCATATTCACCTGAAATGAACGGTAAAGCTGAAAGAAAGAATCGAACTTTTACTGAATCTGTTGTGGCTATTTTATTGAATTCAGGTGCTACATCTCATTGATGGGGTGAAATTCTTTTGACTGTTTGTTATGTGTTGAATAGAGTTCCTAAGTCTAAAAGTAAAGTTTCACCTTATGAGATCTTGAAAAATAAGCAACCTAACCTGTCTTATTTTAGAACTTGGGGTTGTCTGGCTTATGTTCGTATTCCTGATCCTAAGAGAATTAAGCTAGCAAGTAGAGCCTATGAATGTGTATTTATCGGATATGCAATTAATAGTAAAGCATATAGGTTCTATGATTTAAATGCGCATGTTATTGTGGAATCAAATGATGCTGATTTTTATGAACATAGATTCCCTTTTAAATTGAGAAATAGTGGGAGCGCATCTACTAGCAACATTCCTGTGATTAGGAATAATGAACATATTGAGGATAGAGAATCAAAACCTAGGAGAAGTAAGAGAACTAGAGTTGCTAAAGATTATGGTTCTGATTTCTGTGTCTATACATTAGAGGAGGATCCTGCTAACCTCCAAGAAGCCTTGTCTTCTTTAGATGCTGACCTCTCGCAAGAAGCAATAAATGATGAGATGGACTCTCTTGAGTCTAACAAAACGTGGCACTTAGTTGATTTGCCTCTTGGTTGTAAGCCTATAGGTTGTAAGTGGATCTTGAAAAAGAAATTGAAACCCGATGGAACTGTTGAAAAATACAAGGCTCGTTTGGTAGCCAAGGGTTTTAGGCAGAGAGAAAATATAGATTTCTTTGACACTTTTTCACCTGTTACGAGGATAACATCCATTAGAGTTTTGATTTCCCTAGCTGCCATTCACAATCTAGTTGTACACCAAATGGATGTTAAGACTGCTTTTTTGAATGGTGAATTAGAAGAAGAGATCTATATGGATCAACCGGAAGGGTTTGTAATCCATGGCCAGGAACATAAGGTTTGCAAGTTAGATAAATCTCTGTATGGTCTTAAGCAAGCACCTAAGCAATGGCATGAGAAATTTGACAATTTAGTTATCTCACATGGATTTAAAGTGAATGAAAGTGACAAATGCATTTATTATAAATTTGATAATGACATTTGCACTATTGTATGTCTATATGTGGATGACTTGCTCATATTTGGTTCGAATATTCATGCTGTGAAATCTCTGTTGTGTGCTAACTTTGATATGAAGGACCCCGGAGAAGCGAATGTAATCCTTGGTATTAAGATTACTAGGTCCGAAAAGGGAATTTCTTTGGATCAATCTCACTATATTGAGAAGATTATAAAGAAATACAATTACTTTGATTGTAAACCTGCTTGCACACCATATGATCCAAGTGTAAAGTTATTTAAGAACACTGGTGACGGTGTAAGACAATCTGAATATGCGAGCATCATTGGCAGTCTTCGATATGCCACTGATTGTACGAGACCCGACATTGCCTATGTCGTGGGATTATTGTGCAAGTTTACTAGTAGACCTAGTATGGAGCATTGGCATGCTATTGAAAGGGTCATGAGATACCTAAAGAGAACCATGAATCTTGGATTACATTATCAGAAGTTTCCAGCTGTTCTTGAAGGTTATAGTGATGCAGACTGGAACTCTCTGTCTGATGACTCCAAAGCAACAAGTGGCTATATCTTTAGTATAGCTGGTGGAGCTGTTTCTTGGAAATCTGAGAAACAAACTATTTTGGCACAATCCACCTTGGAGTCTGAAATGATAGCACTAGCTACAACTGGTGAAGAAGCAGGTTGGCTGAGAAGCCTGCTAGCTGAGATCCCTTTATGGGAAAAACCGATACCAGCTGTGTTGATCCACTGCGATAGTACCGCGACTATTGCGAAAATTCAGAACCGTTATTACAATGGTAAGAGACGACAAATACGTCGTAAGCATAGTACTGTTAAAGAGTTTCTCTCAACAGGAGCTATTAGAGTGGATCATGTACGCACTGATGATAACTTAGCAGATCCTTTGACGAAAGGATTAGCTAGAGAGAAAGTCCATAAAACATTGAAGGGAATGGGACTATTGCCCTTAGAGTGATGAATCACTCATGATGGCAACCCAACCTAAAGACTGGAGATCCCAAGAACTAGGTTCAATGGGTAATAACAAGTTGTGAAGTGATATGAGTTGAATCATGCTATTTCCATTAAAGCATATAGAAGCATGAATTCCTGAAGCGATGAGAGGATGAGTTAATAGAAACTCTTAATGAGATCTATACTCTATGTGGAGTGGAGTACCGAGCTACATGAGTACTCTTGATAGACTCACCTATGTGAATGTGGAAGTGGGGCCGCTTCCTATGAAATTTGGGAAAATTTCTAGAGCATTCACTATACTGGGATAGACGTGCATGGCCATTAACGCACGAGCTTTTTTTATTACACCCTTGAAAGGTTGGTGTGTGGAACGATGTTAGAAATAGAGTTCAAGACTACGTGTCACTCTAGTATAATCTAAATTGTATTCACTACGCAAATGTTCAAATCGAAAGATACATTTTTTTATGCACAATCTTATAGATTCTGAAATTGCTCAAGAAAATATTTTTAAAAATTCAAGTGGGGGATTGTTGGAACTTTTTTTTTGTGAATTGTTAAAAATTGAAAAAATATAGTTGTGTGTGATATGGAAAAAGTCCCACATGGAATTGAAACATTCTTCAAGGAGTGTATATAAGTTGTAAATGCTATGTCTTGGGGTGTGCCCCAAGTGGTACCCAGTTTTGTGCGCATGGGTGAGGACTCACACACTTGACCACCACACGCGCCGCCGCCGTCCGTCCGAGCCGAGCTGAGCTGGCGAGTGGGTGGTGTGGTGTGGTGTCGTATTTTTAATTGTTAATTTTTTCAACAAAGGTAACTAAACGTTTATTATTTTATTAATTAAATTAAACTTAAAACATTTATTTTTCAAAAACGGTTTTATTCTGATTAAATGAAAATAAACGTTTTTAGCCGTTATGTTAATTTCCTCCTCTGATTTAATGGAAAAATGTTTTTAGCCGTTTTAGGGGGTCTCTTCTGTGTATAAGTTAGATCAAACATTTTTTAAAAAGAGAAGTCTTTTTTCCTTCTTGGTTCTACGAATTTTCTCAGAGCATTTTTATAAGGGTGTACAAGAACGATCTTCTCGGTGCAGGGAGGAATCGTACAGAGGCTGTTTTATCTTGGAGACGACGTGGTTGATAGACTGCCGTGTACACTTAGGGCAGAGCTGCGAAACGTCTTAAAGAGAGCGACATTGTCCGTGACTCAGCCAGAAAAATTGATCGGTAATTTCGTTCCAATTTTTTTCTCTATTGAGGTTTATCAGTAACTTAACTAATTATATATTCATATTAAATAACAACAAATATTATAAATACATTATATATATAGTTGTCGTGTATGTACAAAGTATGACTATGTAACTACATAATAAATTAGAATAATATTTATCTTCTATCAAGAATGAACAAATTTTTTCTCCAATCGTAAATGTGTGATTTGACTAATATCATGAATATTTTATATATTAAATAGTGTAATTTATGATATAAAATGTTATCATATATTTAAAAAATATATATAAACAATGTTTATGCTTAATTTTTCTTTTAATATGTTTATGTCATTCTTTTTTATATATTTATAATTATTGTTTATTTATTTAAAATTTATATGATAATCATAAAAATTTAATAAATATATTTAATAATTTTTTAAATAAAACTAAATAAATGTGTATTGTACATTGTTTGCACCTAGTATGTATATAAATGTTAATTTTATGACATATTTTCTTAGATATATATTATAATAATATATTTTAAATTTTGGATATTAATTTATTTTTATATCAATTTATTTAAAAAATATATATTTAGAAACTAATATGAATATTTAAACTTTAATTTATATCTACACAGATATATAAAATAATATGTATCAAATTTTTTTTATAGTTATTGTTTTCCACATCAACAAAAATATAATATAAATTTAGGATAATTCTATGTAGGCCTTTAAAAAGAGCCCTACCGTAGGACTTTTTTGTATTCTCAACCCGTGAATAGTTTTCGGCGCGATTTTTTTTTTATGACCATGTCTTTTGTAGTTATTTAGAGCATCCTGCAAATTTTCATAAAATTCAGAATAATTTACAGTGCCGAAAATAGATTATTGCACGCGTGACTAATTTTTTTATGCGCGTGAAAAATAGCATGTTTGAACTCAGTTTTTGGCACTATAAATTATTCAGAATTTTCTGAAAATTTGCAAGATGCTCTAAATAACTACAATATACATGGTCATAAAAAAAAATCGCGCTGAAAACTGTTCAAAGATTGAGAACACAAAAGAACCCTACGAAAGGACTCTTTTTGAAGACCCTACTAAAGAAATTTCCATAAATTTAAAGGAAAACCTACGAATTTCAAACGACATAAATGAAAATGGACAAATGTTTAATTGATGTATTTATTTTATTTTATATTAAGTTAAATAAAAAAAAGAAGAAAAATTATAAATATTTAAGTTATTTTTATTTATTAGATTATATATGTTCTATAAAGATAATAGGAATTTTTTATTAATACATATATAAATAAAAATTAATTCATTTATACGGTATTTAAAGAGTTCTTTCTTTAATATATAACTAAATATTTTTTTTTCACAATAATACAGTTTGGTAGTGATTGTAGTTTGACATTTTTTTTTTGAATCATCTCTGATGTAATCATGATGACCAGTATAGTACTATTTTTGGATAAATTATTATTATTTAATAAGGGGTGGTGGATATTTTTTCAAACCTAAATTAATTTAGTGACATGTAGTCAAACACTTCATTAATTAGTAGTTGAATACAAAAAATAATAAAAAAATATGCCTACAAATGTTGATCCAAATAACGATTTATATGTAAGTAGATAATCTAGTTTTAGTTTTTATATGTGAATAAATTTAAGGGATAATTGTGGCAAAAGTACCCAATGTTTGGGTTTTGTACGCGGCATAGACCCAAAGTTTATTTTTCGTGGCAAAAGTACCAAAGTCAGTAAAACTGTAATTCCATCAGCCTCCTCCGTTAGACTCCGTTAGGCAGACACGTGTCACGTTTTTATTGGTCCAAATCATAATTATTTTTAAACATTGGGTACTTATGCCGCGTACAAAACCCAAACATTAGGTGCTTATGCCGCAAATATCCCTAAACATTGGGTACTTATGCCGCAAACATCAGATGTAACTAACGGAGGAATCCAAACGGAACCAAACGGAATAACACTTTTTGGTACTTTGGGTACTTTTGCCACGAAAAATAAACTTTGGGTCTATGCCGCGTACAAAACCCAAACTTTGGGTACTTTTGCCACAATTATCCCTAAATTTAATAATGATTAACACTTCTAACAAAGACGACATCATGCAATAAACAACTATTTCAAGTAATACTAAAATTGTTCACATAAACATACTTCATCACTTCATTTTTTTACACTTTTTTCTTTTGAAAATTAGTTATTGTAAATATTCTCTACATTGCGAAGAATGTGTTGCTTGTAAATAAATCAAATTTGAGACTTATTATGTCAAAATCCTAGCTATTTGGTTTTTATATATTTTTTCTTTTTCTTTATATAAAAATTATTAAAAAATATATTTTAAATAATTACAAATATTAATTAAATCTATTTGAGCTTCTGCATACAGGGGTTGCTTAATGAGTTTTAATGATTACTTTATAGTTATTATATAGGGTTGTTTAGAAGTTTTAAGAGTTGCTTAACATGTTGTTTTATAGGTTGTTTAGAAGTTTCAAATGTTACTTTATATATGTTGTTATATATGACTGCTTTAGAATTTTAAAGATTGCTTAACATATGTTGTTTTATGGGTTGCTTAACATGTTATTTTATAAGTTGCTTAGGAATTTCAAGGGTTGCTTAACAAGTTATTTTATGAGTTGCTTATGAGTTTCAAATGTTGCTTTATATGTTGTTATATATAGTTGCTTTAGAATTTTAAGAGTTGCTTAACATATATTGCTTTATGGGTTGTTTAACATGTTGTTCTATGGGTTGCTTATGAAGATTATGAGTTGCTTAAGAGTTTCAAGGGCTGCATAACATATGTTGTTTTATAGTTTGCTTAAGAGTTTCAATGATTGCTTAACATGTTGCTTTATGGGTGTTTATCAAGTTGCTTTATGGATTGATTGCTTAAGGATTTTCAAATGTTGCTTAAGTATTTTTAAGAGTTGTTTTATATGTTCCTTATAAAAATTATGAGTTACTTAACAAATTATTGTATAAAGTTGCTTTAGAGTTTCAATGATTGCTTAACGACTATTATATAGGGTTGTTTCTCAAGTTGATTTATAACACTACAAGAAAAATAGTTTTTAGAGGCGGAAATATTACCGGCGGACTAACTCCGCCGGTAATGTGCAGTATATTAGCGGCGGAGTACTGGGTCCGCCGCTAATAATAAGGAAATCAAAATAAAAAACTAATTTTTTTTATTAGTGGCGGACTTTTGCATTATTAGAGGCGGAATATCTGCCGCTAATACAAATACCGGAGACTGATTTCAAATTTAATACCGGCGGGTATTTTACCGACGGGATAATGGATATAGCGGCGGGACCGCGCGGCGGGTTATGGTGATACCGGCGGGTCCCGCCGGTAATAGTATAATACCGGCGGACCCGCCGGTGATGTTGTATTACCGGCGGGGTAATACCGGCGGACCCGCCGGTGATGTTGTATTACCGGCGGGTGATACCGGCAGAGCCGCCGGTGATGTTGTATTACCGGCGGAGACCCGCCGGTAATACTATTATATAATTTCTGTTAAGATTTTTCCCCACCCCATTTGTCTCCCTCACCCGTTTTCTCTCCCTCATTCAAACATATTTTTTTATCATAACGTCTCAATCCCACGAGCCGCCGCACAGCCTCGCTGTCACTGCCTCACCATCTCAGTTCAGATTTTATCTTCTTTTCAGGTATGTATTCTTTTTCGCATACCTAATGTCGGGTAGTTTCTGGAATCAAAGGGTACTGCTGCTCATTTCTTGTGCTTTATCAGGTTTGTTTGATCGTTTTCCGAATTGGGTCTGTCAATTATTAGGAGAAGCATTACTCTGCGAACAGTGTTGTTCATTCTTGCTCGTTTCTGAGGGGAAGTTGTTTTCTTCTCATTTGTACTGGTAATTTTTTATGTTCTTCAAAATTTTGAATTTTGGTCTCTTAATTTCTGCAGTGGGAAATGAAAACGGGGTCAGGCTATATTTAAGAGCCCACCATTACACATCAACCATTTTTTTTAATTTGAGCATAATACCTCATTTGAACATATATGTTCGGTAAAATTTAAGAAAAGAATTAAAAAAAACATTTTTTTAATAAACAAAACACTGTTGTTTGGTAAATGTATTTTTTTTTTAATTTTAATCAAATTTATTAAATTCTTAAATAGTTTTTTCCTCACTTCTATAATTTTTTTTAACACCCTATTCGAAAATTTCTCTTTTGATTGTGCTCAAGGAAAAAAAAGAGGGATTTAAGTCTGTGCTGCTTTTAGGGCTATATTGCGCCCTGTTTAATTTTGGAAGATAAATCAGAAGAACTATCTTTGTTGCTTTATACAACCAGGTGACTCTTTCATTTTTCTTTTTCAAACCTTGGTTGATTTATCAATTTTATTTATGGATTTATCAAAATTGATTGTGTGTATGTATTTTTATTTCAGACTTGGATCGTTTACAGTGTTGGGGTATGAAGGTTCTTTGGGGTTTTTGGCAAGTATGTATCTTTGTTTACTCTGTTTGGATAAATAGTTTTTTGTCTGTTTGTCTATATACTCTTTTTGTTTACTCTGTTTGTTTGTTTACTCTATTTTTTATAAAATAAATTATTTTATAGTATTTGACTGGGATTTTTATAAAAAAAAAGAAGCATTGATAATATGTTTTTTATACAATTTACAATTCATGCTTTGCCGCTGTTTATTCTGCTAAGCTTGATAATGACATGAATATATTAATGGTTAATTATTATGAATGAAAGAGAAACTTGATAATGATGTTTTAGTCTTTTAGATCTGCATATATAAGCCTGATAATATTCTCAGACACTCAACCATTTGAGATAGCCTAACTTGTAGAATAAAACTCTTTTTTAATAATGTACAAATAATTTAAAAAATTTCAGGAAATAACTCAAAATTGATATCAACAAAAAATAAAACTAAAATTTTCGAAGTTAACAACACACAATTTTGAAAAAGGTGGTATATAAAATTTTCTTTAAATAATAAATTATTGATGTTAATTAAATAGTTAATATTATTAATGTAACGCCCTGGATAGCCAAGACCGTTACACTGTGTATTTGTAAAGTGCCAGACTTGCTAGTCAAGTCTATTAGTTGAAAGCGTGTCTACGAGACTGTAAAGGAACTAGGGTTTAAGATATTTTGGTCTCAAAAGCTACATTTTCATTAAGAAACATTGTTCACTAATACGGGATCCCAAAAATATTAGTTTAAAGGCCGTTTACAAAAGTTACAAGGTTCAAATACATAAACCAGCCATACTAAGGCAAAACGAGCAGTTAGGTAATCCCTGTCCTGACTCACTCCTCGACCATAGCGATCGAACAGCTGGCTATGTACATTTCACCTCGGAGCTCTCCCCCTCAGGCTTGGTCCAGCTTGCCCTTGCCTTTACCTGCACCACGTAGCACCCGTGAGCCAAGGCCCAGCAAGAAAACACAACAACAACAAAGTATAAGCAATTAGCAACAAGTCAATATCTCATATCACGTTACATAATCTCAACCATGTCATCAATTGGTATAATCAGATATCTCAAATAATAAGCATATCAACTCACGTCATTTACAGTGTACAAATGATAACTAGGGTTGGCGCCCTCAGGCTACCCCCTCTGTTATCCCGTTGACTGCGCCCTGTGCGCTAATATCATGTACGGCACTCTTAGGCCGCTTTTACATGTCCCATGGCGTAATACCATCATTGACACGATACAATTATCGGGAGCACTTAGTCCCATCACAAACATACAACCGGGTGCAGTTTTCTTACCTTTAGCTTTCAGATGAATTAGCTATGGGCGACACTCCTTGAGCGCGATCCGATCCTCGAGTCCTAGCTAGTTACCTAGTCACAACCATGAGGGAAGACACCATTAACAACCTTAAATAAGTTCCCAAGCCAAGTTCTAGTACTCGGAACACTGAACTTCACCAAATATAGTAAAAGACTCAACCCCGAGCACCTTAGGTTAAATTTCCAAGCCTAAAATCTCAAAATCCCATAAGCGTCGCGGCATGGCCCCCAAACAGAGCCATCCAAGGCACAAAAACAGGTAAGGGCCACGGCATTGCTTGGACCATGCCGCGGCCCGCCCTTCTTCCTCAGCATGCAACACCCTTGAAGGGCTGCGGCCCACCAAGAACCATGCCGCGGCCTGACCCTTCGAACCCAGAAAAAACCACCATTTTCAAACTCTAAACCCCATCTTAAACCATCCCAAAGCCCCCAACTCAAAACCAAGTAATAATAACAACATTAGAATGATTCAGACAACACAATCCAACCAAAAATCCAGCCTAAGACTCACCAAAGCCCCAATTCCAACTTCTGAAATTTCAACCCATAGAACTCAAAACCAGCCATGAAAACTCTCAAATTCAACCATCAAACTGTAAATTAAACCTTACCTCAGCTGTAGAATCGATTCTCCAAGAGTCCCCTGACCTATCTTCAAAGTTTCAAGCCTCAATCCCACCTTAAATTCCAAAACCACAGATATTTAAAACTCAGCCATTTTCTTTAAATTCCTAACCTTAGAAACGGAAAATCAGAACTTACCTTAGCTCTATCTCAGGCCTTGATCAGTTCCTGAGCTAACCCTCCAGATTATTTCCTTAAATTCCCCAAGACACAGCTTAAATCCAGCAATTCCCTCTCAAATTTCAGTAGTTTTCCCTTGCTAAGAGAGAGAAGGAGGAGAAATAGAGAAAGGGTCGGTTTACACTTTTCTATCTAATATTTTCCTAAGTCTTCCAAGTATACCCTTAGATTACTAGACTAATCCCAAAGCTCGGGGTGCCGAAAACGTCCCCGAGGCCAAAACGGTAAAATCCCCCAATAATCCCGCCTAGACATCCTAACCTCAGATATATCTCCAATTATTTATTTTTATCACCCGATAGTCTAAATCACTACCCGATACCTAAAATACCCCTGACTTGTCCAAAGTCAATTATAATGCCCCGTTGTGACTTTTCCTGCTATCTAGCCCTAGGATCGCCTCGAGTCGCCGGCTGCAGAATTATCCACATCATAATGTGGTTCTCACATATAGCTCAAACATATATATCATATCATCATATAATATCTTTAATTATCATAAACACACTATTAATCATACATTTACGCATTTAAATCAATAACATTCATTCTAATCCCAGTTATGCCCTCCCGGCATACCAATCAAGGCCCTTAAGCCTTAATAGCTAATTTGGGTCGTTACAATTAATTATTTAATTTAATAGTTAATGTTATCTAATTAATTATATTAACTATTATTAAATTATATTAATATAGAAATTGAAAATTTTATAGTAATAAATTTTTTTACAATTAATAATGATTAATTAAAAATTACTACATATCTTATAAAAATTTATTTTTTAATTTTTTAATTAATTAAATAATAAAATTTTGATTCAACATTATTTAATTAAATAATTTAAATTAATAAGTCTTTAAAATTAATAATGATTAATTAAATAAATAATAAATAATAAATTTACTATAATTTTATAGTAATAAATTATAATAAATTATTATAATTAATAATGTTAATTATGACCTCGAAAGTTGGATTCGCAAATCAGTGGACTCATAAGGTTGGAAACATGCTCCAGGATTGCATGTCGAGTCTGCAGGACATGGACAACCTCGAGTATGGTGACCTCGAAGTATTCGTGATCTCGAAAGATAGCTCCGGGGAAGCATTCATCTCCGAGGATGACC
This sequence comes from Humulus lupulus, assembly GCF_963169125.1. Taxonomy (NCBI): domain Eukaryota; kingdom Viridiplantae; phylum Streptophyta; class Magnoliopsida; order Rosales; family Cannabaceae; genus Humulus; species Humulus lupulus. The sequence continues at coordinate 7,849,522 of NC_084800.1, forward strand.
TCGGGTCAGGGTTCCCGAGCCTGACGCACGTACGATCTCGAAAAGCCATGTGACCTGGGAAGATGTCTCCAGCTCGAAAGGTGACGGGAAACCTGGGAGGCTAAAGCCTTAGAGATACGTGATAACCACCTTGAATATCTACAAGTATTATAAATATGAGATGTAATCCTCATTTATTATTGTAAATCCCCTAGAATCATGGGATATTATTTGGTCAGTTATACGTCCCCTGGCCTTCAGGGGACGTTTCCTTTTATATCTGATTATAGGCATTTAAAGCCATTAATTTTATTTATACGAAAAGAGTAACTACCCAAAACATGTGGGATAGTGTTCTTTAGTCTTCTCTATAAATAGAGAGGCCATGCACCATTGTAAAGGACCGAAATACTGATTCTTGAGAGAAAACTCTGGGGAATTCATTCTTGAAGAATTCCTAGAGATAATCTTGAGTTTAATAACAAAGACTCGTGGACTAGGCAGATTTAATTGCTGAACCACGTAAAAATTGTGTGTTTACATTGGTTTATTTTAATTGGCCATTTTCAGTTATTGTTTACGTGCTCTTCTTTCACTGTTTGACGAAAAACGGCATCAACCGTTTGGTGCTTTCATTGAGAGCCTTAAGCATTCATCCCTGAGAAAGTCATGGCCATAAACAATCAGAACACCCCTGAAGGAAATTACCCAAGACGTCCTGGAAAACAACCAATGGAGAACCCGGACGTTGAGGAGAGGAGTGGGTCTTCTGATTCCCGGGGACCACCACCTCCACCAAGGGATGAGGATATGTACTACAATCCCGAGCGTTACGTTCCTATTGTAGAACTGGAAAACCAGCAGTTGAAACAGCTGTAGGCAGAGGCCAACAAACGGAATGAGGAGTTGACTAGGATAGCCGCAGAGGCGCAGGTGGCTCAGCCCCCGCCTCCGCGCGAGAACCAAGTCCCTCCTCAAAGGGACGTGCATGTTCCTCCCCGGAGGCCCCGTGGGCGTCCGCGAAAGGATGCTGCCACAAGAAGGCCGACTCAACCTTCGGTGCCAGCAGAGCCATCTGCTCCTCCTAGGCCCCAGAGGAGTACCCGAGCTCGGGTCCCGCCTAACCCGCCTGTGGAAGTGCCTGCAGGAACTGAGAATAACCGAACCCCTGCAGAGGCTCGGACTCAGGTACCTGGGAGAGCACCGAACGTGACTGACCCATCTCGGGCAAATTCTGGACCGTCTAGGCCGCGACAAGGGTGGCAGCCCCCATCGCCTATACGGTTCCCTTCGTCACCCATAAGATATCCTTCGCCACCCCGCAGAAACGCTCAACCTGTTCGAGATCAGGATCAAGGGCGTACGGGGGAAAGACAAGGAAATAGGGAGACTAACCAAGAGCGAAGAGGCGCACCATCTGAGAGAAGTCAGACGTCTCGGTTTCGCACTGCAGAAACGAGGCGACGTGGGAAGAACCCATCGCGAAATAACCGAGCAACAAGTTTCACAAGTGATGAATCTGGAGAGACCAGGTCCGTCAGTAAACACGACCGAGGTCGTAAAAATATTGGGGATCGCAAGAATCGTCCCGACCTGCGAAATCATCTGAATCAGAGTCGGGGGAATGGAGATCAAACAAATCCGGATCTGAGGGATCGCTTGAATAGGCGTAGAGATCCCTCTCGGAGACGCGAGCCTGGAATCACGATCAATGGTAATCAATTCCAGACAACGCCTCTTGCTGACCCAGTCCAAGAAAGAATCGACCAGCTTGAAAAAGCCTTTAGGCTTTTGAAGAATGAACGAGGATTGGGTCGATATGAGGACTCTGATGAGGAGCTCGAGCCGTTTGCTCCCCATATTTCCAACACTCAATTTCCTTAAGGGTTCCGGATTCCTCATGTCCCAGCGTTCGAAGGAAAGACCGATCCATGTAGTCACCTGAGCACGTTCAACACTATTATGAGGGCCAGTAACGTGGGTTACGAGCTCAGGTGCATGTTGTTTCCAACATCATTGGCAGGACCTGCCAAAAGTTGGTTCGAAAAGTATAAAAGACACTCAATAACTTCGTGGGAGCAGTTGTCTAGAGACTTTAAGAAGCAGTTCCGAGCTATGATGGGAGTCAGACCAGAGGCATCCACCCTAACTAACGTCCGACAACAGCCGGGCGAAACACTGAAAAGTTACCTGACAAGATTTAATCTGGAAGTCGCCCGAGCTCGGGACGTGGATGACAGTGGGCACTTAATGGCTATCCGAGCTGGTGTTTTACCCGGAAGTGCCCTTTGGGATGACATGCAAGGGAAACCGGTGAGGTCGATAACCGAGTTTAACAGACGTGCGCAGAGATTTGTCAATGTAGAGGAGGCGAGGTCTACGCGACCTCGCAGACCGAAACTACAACGATAAACATCAACTCTGCCTCAACCTTGGCTGACTCGGCAGCTCCACAGCCTACCTCGGAGAATCCCTCCAAGAGAAAAAAGAACGAAGGAAATAATCCCGAAGCTGAGGGAGGAAAGAAAAAGAAAGGAGAGAGGTATTTCTCCGTCTATAAAGTGCACACCGAGATCAACGAGTCTCGGGAAAACATATACCTGGCTAATGAAAACCAGGTCCCCTTCAGGCGTCCGGACCCGATGAGAAATCAAAAATCCAAGAGGGATTCCAATAAGTATACGGCTGCGAGGCAATGTTGCCCATCGAAGTTGAAATCCCAACGATCCGAACTCAGACCTACGACCAAAGTTCAAACCATACTCAGCTCGAGGAAACCCTAGACTTGATCGAAGAAAAAAAAGAAGAGGCTCAGCTGAGAAATGCTGCTTACCAGAAACGCACTATCAGATATTTCAACAAGAGGGTTCGAGATCGAAAGTTCAGAATAGGAGACCTGGTGTTGAGACGCGTATTCTTAGCAACCCGAGATCCAGCAGCTGGAGTGCTCGGGCCGAACTGGGAAGGACCATACCAGACAGAGTCAGTCATCCGACCTGGCGTGTATAAACTTGCGAGATTGGACGAGAGCCTAGTACCGCGAGCATGGAATGGCGAACACCTTAAACCTTACTATCGGTAGTGTAGGAAGTGTGTTGCTTGTAACCATGATTTTCTATATGTATTAGCTTGTCTGTTTTTTAATTCCGTCAAATAAAAGATCTATTTTGTTCAATATGTAATCTCTTTTTGTTTTTTATTTTTGCAATCTCTCTTAATTTAATAACCTATGGTCGCACTCATAGGATATTAAGGGGGCATCATTGGTATATATACCATCAGCTTAAAATAAAAAATATATATATAAATTATTTGGATGTAACTAAATACGCGAGCTTAGATAGTTCGGACATAACCGAATTATCAAAAAGTATTTGGATATAAATAGAGAGGCCATGCACCATTGTAAATGACCGAAATTCTGATTCTTGAGAGAAAACTCTGGGGAATTCATTCTTGAAGATTTCCTAGAGATAATCTTGAGTTTAATAACAAAGACTCGTGGACTAGGCAGATTTAACTGCTGAACCACGTCAAAATCGTGTGTTTACATTGTTTTATTTTAATTGGCCATTTTCAGTTATTGTTTACGTGCTCTTCTTTCACTGTTTGACGAAAAACGGCGTCAACAATAAGAAATTATTTTAATTTATTTATTAAATATTATTATCTGATATTAACTATTATTAAATTATTTGAATATAGAAATTGAAAATTTTATTTAATAAAAGTTTTTACAATTAATAATGATTAATTAAAAATGACTACATATCTTATAATAATTTATTTTTTATTAAATAACATTATCTAATTGAATAATTTAATTTAATTTAATACAAATCTTAAAAATTAATAATGATTAATTAAATAGTTAATATTATTAATTATTTAATTTAATAATTAATGTTACATAATTATTTTAATACAAATCTTAAAAATTAATAATGATTAATTAAATAGTTAATATTGTTAATTATTTAATTTAATAGTTAATGTTATATAATTAATAATATTAACTATTTTTAAATTATGTGAATATAGAAATTGAAAATTTTATTTAATAAAAGTTTTTACAATTAATAATGATTAATTAAAAATTACTACATATCTTATAATAATTTATTTTTTATTAAATAACATTATCTAATTGAATAATTTAATTTAATTTAATACAAATCTTAAAAATTAATAATGATTAATTAAATAGTTAATATTAGTAATTATTTAATTTAATAATTAATGTTACATAATTAATAATATTAACTATTTTTAAATTATGTGAATATAGAAATTGAAAATTTTATTTAATAAAAGTTTTTACAATTAATAATGGTTAATTAAAAATTACTACATATCTTATAATAATTTATTTTTTATTAAATAATATTATCTAATTGAATAATTTAATTTAATTTAATAGAAATCTTAAAAATTAATAATGATTAATTAAATAGTTAATATTATTAATTATTTAATTTAATAATTAATGTTACATAATTAATAATATTAACTATTATTAAATTATTTTAATATAGAAATTGAAAATTTTATTTAATAAAAGTTTTTACAATTAATAATGATTAATTAAAAATTACTACATATCTTATAATAATTTATTTTTTATTAAATAACATTATCTAATTGAATAATTTAATTTAATTTAATACAAATCTTAAAAATTAATAATGATTATTTAAAAATTACTACATATCTTATAATAATTTATTTTTTTTGTCCCGGTATGCTTGTGATTGATGGTTGTTGACTACAACCATCGATTATAGGGATATCGGCACAGAAATGATAAGTTTAAAGTATTAACAATAAAATAATGAATGAATTGTTTTTTTAATTTGAATAACATTTTCTAATAAAACATCATAAAATAACATATGATATTAAAATATTAACTATTATTAAATTATTTTAATATAGAAATTGAAAATTTTATTTAATAAAAGTTTTTACAATTAATAATGATTATTTAAAAATTACTACATATCTTATAATAATTTATTTTTTCTGTCCCGGTATGCTTGTGATTGATGGTTGTTGACCACAACCATCAACTACAGGAATATCGTCACAGAAATAATAAATGATAAGTTTAAAGTATTAACAATAAAATAATGAAATGATTTTTTTTTAATTTGAATAACATTATCTAATAAAACATCATAAAATAACATAAAATATTATAATATTGCATAAGATTTAAAAAATGATAACAAATTTTTTTGTTATCCATTCCTTTTCACATTACTAAAACTCACACTCTTGTAACACTCTAGATGGCGATTGACAAGACTTGGACAACATTGAGAAATCGTGTTTGTCAAGAATATTGGAATGGTCTACAATCTTTTTTGAGGATGGCCTCGGAATATAAGGATTCTGATGGAAGAATTAGGTGTCCGTGTGTCAAATGCATAAATAATAGGCTTGAAATTTTACCTGTTGTCGAAGCACATGTATTCGATTGGGGGTTTTATCAAGGTTATGAGAGGTGGATTTATCATGGGGAAGCGGAACTAGATGTTGTTGATGAAGTAGTTGATGATGATGAAGTTGACGAGATGATTCCCATAGTGGAAAACTTCCTCTTACCGACAACTGAGCAAGTAGACAATAGTGGCGCAAGTGAATATTACGACGAGTTATTTGAGGAGATTGAAGCTGAGTTGTATCCTGGATGTGATTGGATTTCTTCCCTTAACTTCTTAGCTAAGCTGTTACATTTGAAAGTTAGAGGGAAGATTCCTAACAACATATTCGATGAATTATTGAAGTTGTTAAAGATTTCCTTTCCGAAGGAAAATAAAATTCCATCAACGTACTACGAGGCTAAAAAGAGATTGAAGAAATTAGGGTTGGGATACGAGTCGATTCATGTGTGCCAATATGATTGCTGTTTATTTTACAAAGAGCATGCAAACAAAGAGGAATGTCCAGTTTGCGGAACTAGTCGATGGGTGACTTTTGAAAAAACTAAAGGAAAAAAGGTGCCGCATAAGGTGATGCGTTACTTTCCATTGACACCCCGGTTGAAAAGACTATACAGCTCAAGGCTTACAGCAAAGGACATGCTATGGCACCACACTGGGAAATCGAAAGATGATGGAGTGATGCGACACCCGGTGGATGGGACGGCGTGGAAGAACTTTGACGTCAATCATCCTGGTTTTGCAAGTGATCCTAGGAATGTTCGTTTAGGCTTAGCTGCTGATGGATTTAATCCATTTGGCAACATGAACCTAGCATACAGCATGTGGCCTGTGGTGTTGGCGAACTATAATCTTCCACCTTGGTTATGTATGAAAGACAACAATTTGATGCTGACCATCCTTATTCCTCGTCCAAAATCACCGGGTAAGGACATAGATGTATTTCTAAGACCATTGGTGGATGAGTTGAAGGAGTTGTGGGCTAACGGAGTTGTTACGAGAGATAGTACGACCAACACTATGTTCAACCTGCGCGCAGCCCTTTTATGGACAGTCAATGATTTTCCAGCTCGAAGTAGTTTGTCTGGATGGAGTGGTTAGGGATACAAAGCTTGTCCTACATGTAATGAAGACACATCTTCCATTCGAGTGATCGGTAAGACATCGTATGTTGGTCACAGAAGATTCTTGCCCAGTACACATCGAATGAGAAGGAACACTGAGTTCGATGGACAAATTGAGAGAAGACGTCCTCCGAAACGATTTACTTGTGAGGAAATATTAGAAAAAGTGAACAACCTTCCACCCCAAGTTCCTAGAAAACACTTGCAGTTTGGAGGTGTGAAACGTAGAAGAGTTGCAGAAGATAGAAATTGGAGGAAAAAAAGCATCTTCTACGAGCTTGATTATTGGAGTACAAACATTTTAAAACATAACATTGATGTCATGCATGTCGAAAAAAATGTGTGTGATAGTCTCCTCGGCACAATCTTGGACAATGATAAGTCTAAGGATACCACTAATGCAAGATATGATTTGAAGAAGATGGGAGTAAGGGAATCATTGTGGATCTATGAAGATGAGAGTGGAAAGTTGATGAAGTCGCATGCTTCTTACGTGTTAACTCCTGCTCAGAGACAACAATTTTGTCAATTTATTAAAGAAGTGAAATTTCCAGATGTCTTTTGTTCAAATTTGAAGAAAAAAGTAATCGAGAATGAAACAAATATCATTGGGTTGAAATCCCACGATTGTCATGTTATAATGCAACGATTATTGTCTGTGGGTGTTCGCAAGTTTCTCCCAAAAGATATATCGACCACCATTTCTGAACTATGTAGTTTTTTCAGGCAACTATGTTCGAGGACTATAAATGTTACAGATATGGAGGAAACACAAAAAGACCTTGTTCTGATATTGTGCAAGATGGAGTTGATCTTTCCTCCGACTTTTTTTGATATAATGATTCACTTGGTCTTACATTTGCCTGAAGAAGCAATTTTGGGTGGACCGGTATTTATGAGATGGATGTATCCTTTTGAAAGGTACATGAAAAAATTGAAGAACTACGTGGGAAATAAAGCTCGTCCTGAAGGGTCAATAGCTGAAGGCTATGTCGCTGATGAGGCTATGACATTTTGTTCGATGTATTTCAAAGGGGTTGAAACTAAATTTAATCGTCTTGATCGCAATAAAGATGAGGTGTATGTCCCACGACACCTTACTGTTTTTCAATCTCAATGTCGTCCCCTAACAAAGGGAACTCTCAAGCCTCTAGATCTTGTGACTCGTGAAATGGCTGAATGGTTCATCATTAACAATTCACCCGAAATTCAGGGTTACTTAGAGTAAGTTTATTCCCTTTAAAGTGAAATTTATGTTTATTCCAAATTATTTTATCTAATGTAGTCAAAGCATTCAAATTTACAGCGAACACCTAGTAGAGATCAAACTGAAATTCCCAGATGGTGATCATAATCTTTTACAAAAGAAATTTTTTTGCCAGTGGTTTCATAAGAAGGTAAAATTGAGATTATTTTTAAACCTTTATTATTATAATGATATTTTTATCATTCTAATATAAGTTTATTAATTTATTTAGATATATGACTTGCACAAACAAGGATCTTTAGAGAATGGTGATGAGTTGCTAGCTTTAGCATCTGGGTCAGATCACTTGGCAACATACTACGAAGGTTGTATAGTTAACGGTGTTCGATTTATCGCTTATGACCGAGATCAAAAGCGCACCACACAAAATAGTGGAGTGTCTGTTGCGGGAATTGAAGGTTTTAACTATTATGGCACGCTTCAAGATGTACTGGTCTTATCTTTCACTGGTGCATATTCAGTTGCATTGTTTAGGTGTAAATGGTTTAACACTGATCCAAGCAAGAAGAAAACAATCACTGAAAATAATATCACCAGTATAAACGTCAGTAGCGAATGGTACAAAGATGAGCCTTATATACTTGCTAGCCAAGCTAAGCAAGTATTCTATCTCGATGATCTACTTAGAGGCCGACACTGGAAAATTGTTGAGGATGTCAATCACCGTCAAATTTGGGACATCAAGGACGATGAAGCTGATGCAGATGTTGATGTTGTACATGACATAAACTCATCAAATTTTGTGTTGACCGTGGATCTCGGTCAGTTGGTTATGGAATGTGATAAGCGTACAAAATATACGCTTATTGATAACATTGTCAGATTGATTTGGTTGTTTTTCTCAAGAGAAAGTTTATATTTAATCTGTTTGGTGAACTTGTGCAGTTTGTCGTTATAATTCTGATTTGTTCGAGAATTTGGATAAATGTTGGTTTTAGTAGAAGAAAATTGGCCAATATGTGGAAATATGGTACAGGCGATATATCGCCTGCCTTGGGCGATATATCGGCATAAGAAGGAATTCCAAATTTTGGCTTTGCAGAAACGATATCAGAAACTTGCGTTTTTATCGAGAACATTCGCCATGCGATATATCGCAGCATCATAGGCGATATATCGACACGAGGGCATTTTTGGAAATTTTCATGGAAATTCGTAGGTTTTTGGATTTTTGTAAAAAGAATAAAAAGAAGATTGAAAAGGACAGAAAAGAGGAAGCATTCTGACGGCAGAGGGAAAGAAACAGAGAAGAACCCACGTTTATTTTGTTTGTGTTTATTTATGCTTTTGAATTTTAGATTGTGTGATGAAGTTTAATATTATGAACTAAATTTTTATTTAGAGTATTTTAATGTAGTCACTGGATATTCTATTCATCTTTAATGCAATTTTTATGAATCTTTGAATTTATGGTTATCTATTGCTCTTATGTTTAATGCTTGTAATTGATTGGCCATCTGTTGCATGATTATTGGTTTTAATTCAATATCTGAAAAGTGAGAATTGGAATAGCTTTAGACAATAGACATAGATTTCAATTTAGAACGAAAGTATCAAATTGGTTTGTGTAGCAATTAGGTTTTTGTTCTTAATGCGGTTTATGTGTCGAATTTATCACAGACATGTAGAGAATTCATAGGTAAACTGAATATTTTATATCTTGAGAAAGAATAGAATTGTCAATAGTAAACTTGCTATAATCATAAATCAAATAAACATATTAGTTGTATTATTGATTGAATAGAATTGAAGGTTGATGAAATTAGAATACTCTAATCTTTCGCTTATATTAAATTTCGTTAATTAAATTGTGCTTTCTTAGTTTATTGTTCATTGTTAATTGTCATTAAAATTTCATTAGTCAAATAGAAATAAAAGTTTGTTATTGGTAATTATTAGATCAATTCCCTGACGGAACGATAATATATTTCCACTACTATTACTTGTTTATTCGATTGCGTATACTTGCGCAGTAGTAAAAATACGCAACAAGTTTTTGGCGCCGTTGCCGGGGAATTGATATTCTATTAATATCAAGATAGTTAATTTTTATTCTAATTTGGCTGTTTTTATTATTTGAACTAATCCAAGTTGTCGTATTCTGTTTTAATAGGTGAATCTTTTGTATGCGACGTGAAGGATCTGCAAATCTTGTTCCTGTTAATCCTGAAATCGAAAGATCCTGCAGACAAAACAGAAGGAAAAAGAGGTTGGAAGCATCAATGGCTGCCAACCAAAGAGACGAGGTTAACAACAATGATGGTCAGAATCATATCGCTCAGGACCAAAATGTGCGAGCATTAAGAGATTATGTGCTCCCCGCTGTCACAGGAGTACACTCGTGCATTAGGCCGCCTACTATTACTGCCAATAACTTTGAGATTAAGCCGGGGATGATACAAATGGTCCAGACTTCTGTTCAGTTTGGTGGTCTCCCCAATGAGGATCCTAACTTGCACATAGTGAATTTCCTTGAGCTATGTGCAACGTTTAAGTTTAATGGGGTGAGCGATGATGCAATAAGGCTGAGATTGTTCCCTTTTTCACTAAGGGACAGGGCAAAAAGTTGGCTTATTTCTCTACAGGCCAACTCAATCAACACATGGGAGGAACTAGCTCAGAAGTTTCTCTCAAAGTTCTTTCCTCCTGCAAAAGCTGCTAAGTTGAGGGGAGAAATCAATAACTTCTATCAGAATGAGGGAGAGTCATTGTACGATGCATGGGAAAGATTCAAAGACCTGCTCAGGAAATGCCATCATCACGGTATAGAGAAGTGGATGTTAGTCCACAATTTTTATAATGGGCTTTGCGGTACTACTCGCACTATAATAGATGCAGCAGCAGGTGGTGCTTTCATGAGTAAAGGGGCTGATGAGGCATATGAATTGTTAGAGGAGATGGCTATGAACAATTATCAGTGGCCTGCCGAATGAGATACTTCACAGAGAAAAGTAGCTGGGGTACATGAATTAGATGCTATAACTGCTTTGACTGCTCAGGTTGCTTCATTGACAAAGCAGTTGCAACAAAACAAGATCTCAGCTCAAGCCCAGGCTATACAGATGCAATCAGGGTGTGAAATATGTGGAGGGCCTCATTTGTATGAACAGTCTACAGCGGCCAACATGTATGGTAATATGCCAGTTAATCAGGCTCAGGTGCAGGCAGTTGGTAATTTTTAGAGGCCTTATCAGAATCCTTTCTCCAATACTTATAATCCTGGGTGGAGAAATCACTCAAATTTCTCATGGAGAAACAATCAGGGCCAACAGTCACAGTTTCAAGGGCCATACCAGCAGCACATGCCACAACAGCCTATGAATCAAGCCTCATCGTCACACCAGCCTAGACCGCAAGATCCACCAGAAAAGCCTAATGAATTGCAAGCAGCCTTGTTGACCCTCACTAATACTCAGACTCAATTCATGACTGAAACCAGATCCTCTATTCGAAACCTTGAGACACAAGTGGGTCAGTTGGCCAACATGCTTAATAACAGACCGCAAGGGAATTTGCCTAGTAATACTGTGGTAAATCCTAAAGAGAATTGCCAAGCAATTTCGTTGAGGAATGGTAAGCAAGTCGAGCAGCCCAGTGTACAAAAGTCAGTGGTTCAGAATGAAGAGTTGGGTGAGAAATCAGATACAAAAGCGAATGGGGTTACTGAAGACCACCAGGGTTCAAACAAGTGTCCTCCCTTTGTTGATAGTCAGCCAGTTCAAGTTATATATCCTCAGAGGCTTAGAAAAACTACACTGGATAAACAGTTTTCTAAGTTTTTAGAGGTATTCAAAAAGCTACACATCAATATTCCATTTGCTGAGGCATTAGAGCAGATGCCTAGTTATGTCAAATTTATGAAAAAGATTCTGTCAAAGAAAAGAAAAATGGAGGAGTATGAGACGGTGGCGCTCACTGAAGAGTGCAGTGCGATATTGCAGAGGAAGTTGCCCCAAAAGGTTAGAGATCCGGGGAGCTTTACTATACCGTGTACAATTGGGAAGTTTGAATGTAAGCATGCTTTGTGTGATTTGGGGGCGAGTATAAATCTGATGTCTTTGTCTGTATTCAGAAGACTTGGTTTGGGGGAGGCTAGTCCTACAACAGTCACTCTACAATTAGCAGATCGATCGGTAAAACATCCACGAGGAATTATAGAAGATGTTCTTGTGAAGGTGGATAAGTTTATTTTTCCTGCTGATTTTATCGTTTTGGATATGGAGGAGGATATGGATGTACCAATCATTTTGGGCAGGCCATTTTTAGCTACTGGGCAGGCTTTGATTGATGTTCAGAAAGGTGAGCTGACACTGCGAGTTCAGGGCGAAGAGGTGGTATTCAACGTGTTTAAGGCTTTAAAGTTTGCAAATGTCAATGACAGCTGTTTCAAGGTTGACCTGGTAGAGAAAGCGGTGGCTGAAATTAATCTCACAGAGGATTCACTTCAGAAGAGCTTGACAATTGGGGATATAGATGCTGAGTTAGATAGTGAGGTCCAAGAGTGTGTACAGTGGTTGAATTCTAAAGGGCCAATTTATAATCGAAAATATGAAGATTTGGGCCAAAGACCTGAGAGACCATTACCATCAATTCAGAAACCTCCAGAGTTGGAATTGAAATCATTGCCTGCACATCTTCGCTATGTTTTTCTGGGTGAGAAGGAGACTTTACTAGTTATTGTGTCTTCTTCTCTTTCTAATGAGGAGATGGAAAAATTATTAAGGGTGTTGAGAATCCATAAGTTGGAAATTGGATGGGCATTGGCAGATATTCAAGGAATAAGTCCATCCACAGTTATGCATAAGATCTTGATGGAAGATGACAGTAAGCCCTCTATTGAAGCACAACGTCGATTGAATCCAGCAATGAAAGAGGTGGTAAGGAAGGAGATCTTGAAGTGGTTAGATGCTGGGGTGATCTATCCTATTTCAGACAGTAGTTGGGTGAGTCCAGTTCAGGTAGTCCCTAAGAAAGGAGGGATTACAGTGGTGAAGAATGACAATAACGAACTTATCCCAACGCGTACCGTAACTGGTTGGAGGATTTGTATAGATTATCGTAACTGGTTGGAGGATTTGTATAGATTATCGTAATTGTGTCTTCTTCTCTTTCTAATGAGGAGATGGAAAAATTATTAAGGGTGTTGAGAATCCATAAGTTGGCAATTGGATGGACGTTGGCAGATATTCAAGGAATAAGTCCATCCACAGTTATGCATAAGATCTTGATGGAAGATGACAGTAAGCCCTCTATTGAAGCACAACGTCGATTGAATCCAGCAATGAAAGAGGTGGTAAGGAAGGAGATCTTGAAGTGGTTAGATGCTGGGGTGATCTATCCTATTTCAGACAGTAGTTAGGTGAGTCCAGTTCAGGTAGTCCCTAAGAAAGGAGGGATTACAGTGGTGAAGAATGACAATAACGAACTTATCCCAACGCGTACCGTAACTGGTTGGAGGATTTGTATAGATTATCGTAAACTGAACAAAGCAACCAGAAAAGATCACTTTCCACTGCCTTTCCTTGATCAGATGTTAGATAGATTGGCTGGACATCAGTATTACTGCTTTCTGGATGGCTATTCAGGGTACCATCAAATAGCCATTGCGCCTGAGGATCAAGAAAAGACGACTTTCACCTGCCCATATGGTACTTTTGCATTCCATCGTATGCCGTTTGGTCTGTGCAATGCCCCTGCCACTTTTCAACGGTGTATGATGGCTATCTTCTCTGATATGGTGGAGCGGAGCATTTAGATCCTTATGGATGATTTCTCTGTGATGGGGTCTTCTTTTGACAATTGTTTAATGAATTTGGAGGCTGTGCTGAGAAGATGTGAAGAGGCGAATCTAGTCTTGAATTGGGAAAAATGCCATTTCATGGTAAATGAAGGCATAGTACTTGGGCACAAGGTGTCTAAGAATGGTATTGAGGTTGATAGGGCTAAGATTGCTACTATTGAGAATTTGCCGCCTCCAGTTTCAGTTAAGGGAGTGAGAAGTTTCCTTGGTCATGCGGGGTTTTACAGAAGATTTATAAAGGACTTCTCCAGGATTTCTAAGCCACTCTCGGCATTGTTGATGAATGGGGTGCCATTTGAGTTTAATGAGAAGTGTCTTGAAGCTTTCAGGATACTGAAGCAGAAATTGGTGTCGGCACCTATAGTAATTTCACCAGATTGGGACCAGCCATTTGAGTTAATGTGCGACGCAAGTGATTTTGCAGTGGGTGCGGTTCTGGGGCAGCGTGTTGACAAAGTATTTCAGACTATTTATTATGCCAGCAGGACACTAAATGGCCCTCAGTTGAATTATGCCACCACTGAGAAGGAGCTTCTTGCCATTGTCTATGCATTCGACAAATTCAGGCCGTATTTGATGGGGAACAAAGTTATTGTGTATACTGATCATTCCGCAATCAGGCATCTTATTGCTAAGAAAGATGCTAAACCCAGACTTATTCGTTGGGTGCTTCTTTTACAAGAGTTTGATATGGAGGTTCGGGATAAGAAGGGTACAGAGAATTTGGTGGCGGATCACTTATCAAGACTTGAGTTGGGGGATAAGTCAGAACTTGCTGCAGGAGAGATTAATGAGAGTTTCCCAGATGAGCAATTATTTGAAGTGGAGGATGAGTTGGTGCCATGGTTTGCGGATTATGTGAATTATTTGGCAGCCAACGTAGTGCCATCAGAATTTGTAGGGCAGAGATTGAAAAAGTTTTATCATGATGTGAAGAATTACTACTGGGATGATCCTTTCTTATTTAAACAAGGTCCGGATTTGATTATCAGAAGATGTGTGCCGGAAAGAGAAATGAAGGACATCTTGTTTCATTGCCATGCATCGCCTACTGGTGGACATTTTGGGGGAGCAAGGACTGCTGCAAAGGTCCTTGAATGTGGATTTTATTGGCCTACTCTGTATAAAGACAGCTATGACTATGTGAAACAGTGTGATCGTTGTCAAAGGGTAGGTAATATCTCAAGACGTCATGAAATGCCTCTCACTAATATATTGGAGGTTGAATTATTCGATGTTTGGGGTATTGACTTTATGGGACCCTATCCACCGTCGTTTGGTAATTTGTATATTTTATTGGCGGTGGATTATGTAAGTAAGTGGGTTGAAGCAGTTGCTACTTCAACTAATGATGCTCAGGTGGTAGTCAAGTTTTTGAAAAAGAATATTTTCTCTCGTTTTGGCACACCTCGAGCTATTATAAGTGATGAAGGGACTCATTTCGCCAATAAGATTTTTGATTCTTTAATGGAGAAGTATGGAATTAAACACAAGATGGCATTGGGATATCATCCGCAGTCAAATGGGCAAGCGGAAGTGTCAAATCAGGAGATTAAGCTGATTTTAGAGAAGACGGTGCAAGTTAATAGAAAGGATTGGTCGAATAAGCTTGATGATGCGTTATGGGCTTATCGGATGGCTTTTAAAACGCCAATTGGTACTTCTCCCTACCGTCATGTATATGGTAAAGCTTGTCACTTGCCATTTGAATTGGAGCATAGGGCACAGTGGGCGTTAAAGAAGTTGAATTTCAATCCGGTCGCTTCGAAAGCATTAAGGCTAGCTCAACTGAATGAGTTAGATGAATTGCGCCATGATTCCTACGAGAATGCAAGAATCTACAAAGAGAAGACAAAGAAATGGCATGACAATAATATTGTCAATCGGACTTTTCAAGTGGGCGATAAGGTGCTGCTATTCAATTCCCGTCTCAAGTTATTTACGGGAAAATTAAATTCTCGATGGTCGGGGCCATTCAATGTTACAAAAGTTTTTCCATACGGGGCTTTGGAGATTCAACAAGGTGATTCTTCGCCGTTTAAAGTTAATGGACAGCGGGTGAAGCATTACTATGGAGGCGAAATTGAGATGAAGGTCAATATTACTCTGGTGGATTCTTGAAGGAAAGGAAAGCAGCATCCGGCTAAATGACGTTAACGACAGCGCTTTTGAGAGGCACCTCATTATTTTGTAATTTAATTTTTGTCTGTTTCCATTTGACATTATATTTTTATTTCTTTTAGTATAGTAGAACCGTGAAAAACGTGAAAAAAAAAACAAAAAAAAAAACAAAAAACTTGATGATTTTGAATAGTGTTTAGGCAATATATCGCCTACACCAGGCGATATATCGCCTGGACAAACGATTCGGAGGGGATTTTTGGTTTTAAAGTTGGAATTTTTTTCAGTCCCAGGAGATATATCGCCTACCAATGGCGATATATCGGCTAGAGCAACGTGGGAGGCGACATATCGGCGGTACAAGTGGCGAAATATTGCCATACAAGTCAGAGACGCCGTTTTGGTATACTGCATGAGGCGATATATCGCCTTACATATGCGATATATCGGCTAAAGGAAATGGGGCTGTGCTATATCGGGGGTAGTGGAGGCGAAGTATCGGCACACAAGTCAGAGGCATGGTTCGGTATAGAGCTTGTGGCGATATATCGCCACTTATAGGCGATATATCGCCTGGTTGAGTTTTTTGAAAATAAAAAAGTCACGTGGGGAGCACATGACTCGTTTATCTCAGTTTATATCAGCATAAACCTCAAATTCGAGCCTCTTCCAGAACCGAAACACTCCAATTATTCCTTTCTTTCAAACCTTCCCAAATTTTCCTCTCAAGCACAACACTCTCTCAATCATCTCCATCAAGCACTCAAGGGGCCGACTATTGACGTGATTCTCCACCGTTCTGTCATCATCTTCCCATATTCAAGGTACACTCTTGAGTTTTTGTGTGTTTGATGGTCTATTGAGGAAATTTGAAGAAGTTGATGTTATTTTGGGGCATTGGACGAATTGTTGGGAATTTTGTTAGATTGGTATGTGTTTACTGTTTTCATCATCTTGGGAGCATATTGTATACAGTTGGGGAAGATTGTGGGTTGTTTGAGTATTGTTGGCCACTTTTTCTTGATTGTACACTAGGTGTTCGACAAAATTACTCAGTGAACGGTTTTGGACTATTTTGGATATTCTAGTGTGTTTTTGAGTTGATTTTGGGTTCTCAGTGTGTTCAGAGACTATTCCTTGTGTTTTTGTGATTCAATTACTCTATGGCTCCCAAGAAAGCAAAGACTATGTCCACCGTCCAAAGAGCCAATGTAACTATTTGTAATGACCCACTAATCTAGACTAATTGGACCATTATCGAAACTATACATAAAAACTTACATTTTACGAAAATACCATAATTTATTGAGTAACTTGAAAATAAGAGTTATTTACAAAGAAACAGAATACTAAGAAGGATTTTGGGATCCCATTGTCTTTAAAACAAAATAAGATTTAAAATAAAAGACATTACATAATAATGCGGAAAATACATGTAAAACCATAAAAAAACATAAAAGGAGACTACATCCTCGAATCGATAACGCTCGGCCCCTTGACTCCATTCATCATCGATACACATCCTCCCAAGCATCACGAATCTTACCGCCTCTAAGCTTATTTTCCTGCACATAAACAGAAAGGAGTGAGCCTAATGCCCAGCAAGGAAAAACCTAACACATAGTCATATACACAATTTCATAAGAAAACATAAAGACTTAACATAATACATATAACATACACTTATTATAATGGCCATTATTACTTGGGGTCCCATAGACTAAACAAGCATATGCCCATGGGGTTAATGGGGTCCTACTAGCTAAGTAGGTCATATGCCCATAACCCATTTGGGGTCTTGTTAGTCATATGGGTCATATGCCCAAGCCTACATACACATATACATATCATAACGCTTTTAATAACATAAACATATAGATAACATAAGCACATAACATATTAATTCTAGCCTATTTTCCTTACCAAAGTTACCGGGATAAAATGGACTGAGTTAGGACTTTTGGAACACTCCTAAAACCACAATGAACAAGGGTGAGTCTAAAGAAAGGAGATGAAATGAAAGAGAATAGGAAGACTAAACCATTAAACGAAAATATGCTTACCACCACTTAAGTGCTTAAGAACTTGGATTCCCTAACCAAAAAAAAAGAATAAGGTTAGGGGACTGAGTAGAAGGTTTTGAGAAAAGAAATAACATAGAATACAGAAAGGACTAGAGTTTTGGGTTTACCTCAAAGATTGCAAGATCAATCTAACATCCACCGAAATACTATAGCACTCACTTACTTCCCAAGTGTTTGATAAGCTTATGATGTTTAAGCTTATAGTTTTTCCCCAAACCAAGTGTTTACACTCTCTCACTCACTTAACACTAGCAGCCTCTGAACTTAGAGCAAATGGTGAATAATGGCTGGGTACTAGGTCCTATTTATAGAGTTTGGGAATGAAAATATCTTGATTTTACTTGAATAAAAATAATGGCTTTTTAGGTGAAAATCATTTGAATAATCGTTCAGCAGAGGCTGAAGACTCGTTCAGAAGATTCAAATGTATTTGAATTCATGCTGGTGGAGGCGATATATCGCCCCCTATAGGCGATATATCGCCTGGACCTTTGTTCCCGAGGCGACCGTGCATCGATTCGTGTTTTCCGTATCTACGTGCTGCGACATATCGCCCCCTATAGCTGCGATATATCGGCATACGCTGAATATTTAAACACGAATTTACACATTTTTAGCTGAGTTTGAATGGAGTAAACAGCCTTGACTAAGCCCTCAACGTGCTCAAAGCTGCTGACTGACCCTATACATTCAAACTTTTACCCTTATTTAATTTAATCCTCAAAAATACTAAATCCTTAATTACCATTCAAAACATGTGCTTAAAATCCTATTGGTTGATGTCTAAACCGTATAATATAATAATATATTCCTTAATATCAGACACATTAATCAAACCTTAGGTTATACTTAATATTCTTAAACTATAGGTTAAACTTAGAAAATCTATAAGTACTACTATGAGTGTCCAAATAACTCCCGGTCTGAACCAAAAATCCAAAGTAACAATGATAACACTAAACATACTATAATACTACTAAACAATTAGCTAAGTAAAGTTCTTGGACTCTACAATTCTCCCCTACTAAAAAGAATTTCGTCCTCGAAATTTACTTACCAAATAACTCCGGATACCGGCTCTGCATGTCCTCTTCCAACTCCCACGTTGCCTCGCGTTCAGAACTATTGCTCCATAGGACTTTAACTATAGGAAAGCTCTTGGACCGTAACTGCTTCATCCCCCTATCTAGGATGCTAACCGGTCGTTCCTCGTAACTTAAGTCTTTCTGGAGTGCTATGGTATCGTACTTGAGGACGTGAGATGGGTCTGACACATACTTGCGTAACATCGAGATGTGGAAGACGTTGTGACTATCGGCTAGTGCTGGCGGTAGGGCTAGTCTATACGCAACTGGTCCCACTTTGTCCAATATCTCAAAAGGACCTAAGAATCGGGGACTGAGCTTGCCTTTCTTCCCGAACCGCTTGACACCCTTCATAGGAGATATCTTCAGGAAGACTTGATCTCCAACTTGGAACTCCACATCGCGTCTCTTGGTATCTGCATAGCTTTTCTGTCGGCTTTGAGCAGCAAGCATACGCTGTCTAATAAGCGTTACTGCTTCTTGAGCTTGCCTAACAGCTTCGGGCCCTAGAAGCTGCCTTTCTCCTACCTCGTCCCAGTGCAACGGTGATCGGCACCTTCTTCCATATAGCAACTCATAAGGTGCCATCTCGATCGTCGACTGGTAGCTATTGTTGTACGAGAACTCGATCAGCGGTAAGTACTTGTTCCACGATCCTCCGAAGTCAAGTACACATGCGCGTAGCATATCCTCTAAAATCTGAATCGTACGCTCTGACTGCCCATCTGTCTGAGGATGGAAAGCTGTACTAAGACTTAACTTAGTACCCATGGCTTGCTGTAAGCTTCTCCAAAATCTTGACGTAAACACTGATCCTCTATCTGATACTATCGTCTTGGGGATTCCATGCAATCGTACAATCTCTTGGATGTAGATGTCTGCATATTGGTCTGCCGTATAAGAAGTCTTAACAGGCAGAAAATGAGCCGACTTGGTTAGTCTATCTATGACTATCCAAGCAGAATCATGCTGCTTATTTGTCTTTGGCAGACCCGTCACGAAGTCCATGGCTATATCGTCCCACTTCCACTCCGGTATGCTAAGCGGTTGCAATAATCCTGCAGGCCGCTGATGCTCCGCCTTCACTTGCTGACATACCAGACACTTAGATACATACTCCGCTATGTTCTTCTTCATCCCTGGCCACCAATAGACTGCCTTGATGTCATGAGTCATCTTGGTAGACCCTGGATGAACCGAGTATGGGGTGTTGTGCGCTTCTTCTAGGATCGTCTTCTTAATACTTTGATCGTCTGGCACGCATACCCGATCCTTATATCTCAATAAACCTTGACTGGATATTGAGAAATCTGTAGTCTTGCCTTCTCTGACTGCATCCATGTGCGTTGCTAGTGAATCATCATGTCTCTGACCATTCCGTATGTCTTCTAGCAGATTCGATTGGATAGACAAGTTAGCCAACTTTCCTACAACCACTTCTATTCCGGCACTGATAAGCTCCTGTTGCAGTGGCTTTTCTATTCCGGATAAGGCTGCTAAGTTCCCATAACTTTTTCGGCTAAGTGCATCGGCAACTACGTTTGCCTTCCCCGGGTGGTATAGGATTTCGCAATCGTAATCCTTTACTAATTCCAACCACCGGCGCTGCCTCATGTTAAGCTCCTTCTGAGTAAAGAAGTATTTTAAACTTTTGTGGTCCGTATAAATCTCGCACCGTTCTCCGTAAAGATAATGGCGCCAGATTTTTAACGCAAAGACCACCGCTGCCAACTCCATATCGTGAGTTGGATAGCGTTGTTCATACTCCTTTAACTGACGTGACGCGTAGGCTATCACCTTGTCATTTTGCATCAGTACGCATCCCAATCCTAACTTTGATGCATCACAGTAGACAACGAACTTGTCGTTGGGTGTTGGGACACTAAGTACTGGTGTTGAGCAAAGCTTATCCTTAAGCAACTGGAAGCTTTCCTCACACTTATCACTCCAGTTAAACTTTTGTTGCTTCCGGGTCAGGTTGGTGAGTGGAGTGGCTATCTTAGAAAAGCCCTCTACAAACTTTCTATAGTAACCTGCTAGCCCTAAGAAGCTTCTTACTTCCGACGCGTTCTTTGGTCTAGGCCAATCTTTCACGGCCTCTACCTTCGATGGATCTACTGCAACTCCGTCTTTCGATATGATGTGCCCGAGGAACGCCACTTGTGAGAGCCAAAACTCGCATTTCTTGAACTTCGCGTAGAGTTGGTGCTCCTTCAATCGCGTCAAAATTATTCTCAAGTGTTCCTCGTGCTCCACTTCATCCTTGGAGTAAATTAAAATGTCGTCGATGAACACAACGATGAATTTATCCAAGTAGTCCTTGAAGACCCTATTCATTAAGTCCATAAACGCGGCTGGCGCGTTAGTAAGACCAAAAGACATAACCAAGAACTCGTAATGTCCATAACGAGTCCTAAAGGCTGTCTTAGGAATATCTTCCCCCTTTACCTTGAGCTGATGATACCCGGACCGTAAATCGATCTTAGAGAATACAGTCGCGCCTCGGAGTTGATCAAACAAATCATCAATCCGAGGTAGCGGGTATTTGTTCTTAATCGTTACTTTATTCAGCTCACGGTAGTCTATGCACATGCGCATACTTCCGTCCTTCTTTTTCACGAATAGTACCGGAGCTCCCCATGGTGAATGGCTTGGCCTAATGAAACCCAAGTCTAGGAGTTCTTGTAGCTGCGTCTTTAACTCCTTGAGTTCCGTAGGTGCCATCCGGTATGGTGCCTTAGAGATAGGCTCGGTGCCCGGTACTAATTCTATCGTGAAGTCTATTTCTCTAGTTGGCGGCAATCCTGGCAAGTCATCGGGGAAAACTTCTGGAAATTCTTGTATGACTCGAACATCTCCAACTTTGAGTGATGTCTCCTTCTCCACATTCGTGATGTTGGCTAAGAATGCTTGACATCCTTTCTCCATCATTCTCTGAGCTTTGAGAGATGATACTAACGGTGTGCGTAGTCCTGAAGCTTGTCCCATGAAGCACAGTTTCTGGCCGTCAGGAGTATCGAATGTCACCTTCTTGCGTCTGCAGTCGATCGTTGCGCCATGCCGTGCTAGCCAATCCATGCCTAGTATGACGTCGAAGTCTTTGATCACCAGCTCTATCAGGTCTCCTTCTAGTTCCTTGTCCTCAATCTTGATTGGTACGCCTCGTACAATTCGTGATGATAGAACTACTTTGCCCGAAGGCAACTCGGTTGCAAACCTAGTTCTAAATCTTTCACTAGGTTTGTCTAGTTTATCTATCATTCCTAACGAAATATACGAATGGGTGGCTCCCGAATCAAATAATACATGACATAATTTATTGAGGATGGAAACCTGACCTGTGACCACCTTGTTGCTAGCATCCGCCTCTCCTTGGGTTAAAGAAAAAACCCGAGCAGGAACCATCTTTTCGTCCTTCTTTCCTTCCGGCTTTTGCTGAGGACAGTCTCTTTTACGATGCCCTTCTTGACCACAGTTGAAACACTCCTTGGTGTTGGCACGGCATTCTCCGGGGTGCTTCTTCTGACATTTGGCACATGGCGGGTATTCCACGTAGCCCGACCTATTTCCCCCATTACTTGGTCGTGCCCTTTTATTGTTGTCGGCTTGCTTGTTGTCAGGATGCCTTCTCTTCTGTCCGTTACCGTTGTTGTTGGACTGACTGTTGCTGGACTGATTGTTGTTCCGACTGGCCTGAGGTTGGCTCTGCTGCCTAGGTTCCGGCTTGCTGGCTTCTTCTTTGCTCACGTTGGCTTGCAACCTTTCTACTTCAATTGCCGTCTCAAGAACGTCGGCATATGAAGTGTTTCCCGGGTTTGCTAGTTTAACCCCCATCTCGATCTTCGGGCGAAGTCCTCTAACAAACTTGTTCACCCTTAGATAGTCGGTTGGAACCAACTCTGCTGCGAACTTCGCTAAGCGATCAAACTGACGAGCATATTCCGCCACTGTTAAATTCCCTTGCTTTAGATTGGTGAACTCCTCAACTCTCGTAGCAAGCACTGCTGAATTGTAGTACTTCTTGTGGAAGAGCTCCACAAATCGGGTCCACGTCATGGTGGCAGCATCGTGGGATTGCTGGACCAAGTCCCACCATATCCTGGCATCTTTCTTGAGCAAAGATGAGACGCAGGATATGCGGTCTGCATTACTAAGGTTCATGTGGGCTAGGATCGGCTCCACATTCCTTAGCCATTCTTCTGCTTCAAAGGGGTCTGTAGTCCCTTCGAAGTTCGGAGCGTGCTGCTTGCGGAACCTCTCGTACACTGGCTCCATGTGCTGAACAGGATAAGGAGCGTAGTTCGTCATAGGCCATCCCCCATACGGACCAACTTGTTGGGGTGCTGGGGCCATTGGCTGTGGCTGCGGCTGCGGCTGTGGCGGAGGCTGAGGCTGAGATTGAGCCTGTTGGCGTTGTTGCTGCAGAAGTTCCTCGACTTGCTGTCGTAGTCTGGCAATCTCTGCAGTGTTGTCAGCTGGCTGTGCCGGTGCGTTGCGGCGAGCAGTAACACGTACTCTCCTTCGGCGAACGGTAGGGACCGCATTGGTCGCTGGAACATCGTTGGAAGCGTTCCCGTTGGTGCGAGCAGATCTTCGGAGAGACATCGTAGCAGAGTTCTAACAGTTAAAAGAAACATGTTAGAACTTTTTCCTAATAGGCTCTAAGGCAAAAACTTATTCTAAAACAAACATATCTCGGACCTATTTATTATGACTTTTTATGAAAAATTATATAGGTCTTTATTTATTATTAGAGTGGGTTTCTATACTTAGAAAAACAAGTCATATTTATTTTCTAAGTGTGTTTCTAATCATCCTATATGACTTAATTCTCAGGCTCGAAACTTATCTTTGTTCCAAAGTTAACCATATTGAGGGAGGGCTGGGATCAGTAAAATCGTTCCCACTACTAAGGCCCCCTAACTCTCAACAAGGAAACCAGGTTCATTGATTCGTATCCACCCTCACCGAACTCAGTCATTATTCATTTTATTTAGTATTTATTATGATTGAAAAAAAAAAAAAAATTTCAAACTCACACATGATATTCAAATAGCATGTTTATTCATTTGGAAAAAAAAATTCACTTATTACAATCATAACATAAAAATAAAACAAATAAAAACTACTAATCTAAAAATCGGGATCTTCTACATCCGATCCGTCATCTAACATATCATCATCTATAGCCTCATAGTCATCATTATCATGAGCATCAAAATGCCCTCTAGGAAGGTTTGTGAGAATCCTATTCTTTTGCTCCTTGGTGAATTGAAATTCAAATTTTGCGGTGAACCTAACTAAGAGGAAATAGTATCTCATTGCTAATGGTGATTCATCCTCATCATCCATTTCTTCCCATATTTCTTCTAAGGCTGCTATTACAGGATTGAAATCTTTAAACAACCTAATCACTAATACATATTGTTCCGTTGATCTTAGCATTATTTGTTTAGCCTCTTGAAGGCCACCTATTGCTTGGTGAAACAAAAGCAACCTTCTAGTAATCCTTTCTAGGGCTCCTACGGTGTTTCTTGGCTCCCTTATTCTTTTTAAGGCCTTAATGGCTCAGATATCTTGGTAGGTTAAAGCTCCATTCATTTTTAACTGAAACATAAACACTAAAGTTGTTAGCTATACACATAGACAAAGTAACTTGTAACTTGTAACTTAAACACTTACTTGGCGGTCCGATTCGGAGCTTTGAGCATGTGTATCGAGGAGAACTTCATGCGAAGGAACCGTTTTCTCTGATACCAACTGTAATGACCCACTAATCTAGACTAATTGGACCATTATCGAAACTATACATAAAAACTTACATTTTACGAAAATACCATAATTTATTGAGTAACTTGAAAATAAGAGTTATTTACAAAGAAACAGAATACTAAGAAGGATTTTGGGATCCCATTGTCTTTAAAACAAAATAAGATTTAAAATAAAAGACATTACATAATAATGCGGAAAATACATGTAAAACCATAAAAAAACATAAAAGGAGACTACATCCTCGAATCGATAACGCTCGGCCCCTTGACTCCATTCATCATCGATACACATCCTCCCAAGCATCACGAATCTTACCGCCTCTAAGCTTATTTTCCTGCACATAAACAGAAAGGAGTGAGCCTAATGCCCAGCAAGGAAAAACCTAACACATAGTCATATACACAATTTCATAAGAAAACATAAAGACTTAACATAATACATATAACATACACTTATTATAATGGCCATTATTACTTGGGGTCCCATAGACTAAACAAGCATATGCCCATGGGGTTAATGGGGTCCTACTAGCTAAGTAGGTCATATGCCCATAACCCATTTGGGGTCTTGTTAGTCATATGGGTCATATGCCCAAGCCTACATACACATATACATATCATAACGCTTTTAATAACATAAACATATAGATAACATAAGCACATAACATATTAATTCTAGCCTATTTTCCTTACCAAAGTTACCGGGATAAAATGGACTGAGTTAGGACTTTTGGAACACTCCTAAAACCACAATGAACAAGGGTGAGTCTAAAGAAAGGAGATGAAATGAAAGAGAATAGGAAGACTAAACCATTAAACGAAAATATGCTTACCACCACTTAAGTGCTTAAGAACTTGGATTCCCTAACCAAAAAAAAAGAATAAGGTTAGGGGACTGAGTAGAAGGTTTTGAGAAAAGAAATAACATAGAATACAGAAAGGACTAGAGTTTTGGGTTTACCTCAAAGATTGCAAGATCAATCTAACATCCACCGAAATACTATAGCACTCACTTACTTCCCAAGTGTTTGATAAGCTTATGATGTTTAAGCTTATAGTTTTTCCCCAAACCAAGTGTTTACACTCTCTCACTCACTTAACACTAGCAGCCTCTGAACTTAGAGCAAATGGTGAATAATGGCTGGGTACTAGGTCCTATTTATAGAGTTTGGGAATGAAAATATCTTGATTTTACTTGAATAAAAATAATGGCTTTTTAGGTGAAAATCATTTGAATAATCGTTCAGCAGAGGCTGAAGACTCGTTCAGAAGATTCAAATGTATTTGAATTCATGCTGGTGGAGGCGATATATCGCCCCCTATAGGCGATATATCGCCTGGACCTTTGTTCCCGAGGCGACCGTGCATCGATTCGTGTTTTCCGTATCTACGTGCTGCGACATATCGCCCCCTATAGCTGCGATATATCGGCATACGCTGAATATTTAAACACGAATTTACACATTTTTAGCTGAGTTTGAATGGAGTAAACAGCCTTGACTAAGCCCTCAACGTGCTCAAAGCTGCTGACTGACCCTATACATTCAAACTTTTACCCTTATTTAATTTAATCCTCAAAAATACTAAATCCTTAATTACCATTCAAAACATGTGCTTAAAATCCTATTGGTTGATGTCTAAACCGTATAATATAATAATATATTCCTTAATATCAGACACATTAATCAAACCTTAGGTTATACTTAATATTCTTAAACTATAGGTTAAACTTAGAAAATCTATAAGTACTACTATGAGTGTCCAAATAACTCCCGGTCTGAACCAAAAATCCAAAGTAACAATGATAACACTAAACATACTATAATACTACTAAACAATTAGCTAAGTAAAGTTCTTGGACTCTACAATTCTCCCCTACTAAAAAGAATTTCGTCCTCGAAATTTACTTACCAAATAACTCCGGATACCGGCTCTGCATGTCCTCTTCCAACTCCCACGTTGCCTCGCGTTCAGAACTATTGCTCCATAGGACTTTAACTATAGGAAAGCTCTTGGACCGTAACTGCTTCATCCCCCTATCTAGGATGCTAACCGGTCGTTCCTCGTAACTTAAGTCTTTCTGGAGTGCTATGGTATCGTACTT
Organism: Humulus lupulus; assembly: GCF_963169125.1. NCBI lineage: Eukaryota > Viridiplantae > Streptophyta > Magnoliopsida > Rosales > Cannabaceae > Humulus > Humulus lupulus. The sequence goes on from NC_084800.1 coordinate 7,876,301, forward strand.
GAGGACGTGAGATGGGTCTGACACATACTTGCGTAACATCGAGATGTGGAAGACGTTGTGACTATCGGCTAGTGCTGGCGGTAGGGCTAGTCTATACGCAACTGGTCCCACTTTGTCCAATATCTCAAAAGGACCTAAGAATCGGGGACTGAGCTTGCCTTTCTTCCCGAACCGCTTGACACCCTTCATAGGAGATATCTTCAGGAAGACTTGATCTCCAACTTGGAACTCCACATCGCGTTTCTTGGTATCTGCATAGCTTTTCTGTCGGCTTTGAGCAGCAAGCATACGCTGTCTAATAAGCGTTACTGCTTCTTGAGCTTGCCTAACAGCTTCGGGCCCTAGAAGCTGCCTTTCTCCTACCTCGTCCCAGTGCAACGGTGATCGGCACCTTCTTCCATATAGCAACTCATAAGGTGCCATCTCGATCGTCGACTGGTAGCTATTGTTGTACGAGAACTCGATCAGCGGTAAGTACTTGTTCCACGATCCTCCGAAGTCAAGTACACATGCGCGTAGCATATCCTCTAAAATCTGAATCGTACGCTCTGACTGCCCATCTGTCTGAGGATGGAAAGCTGTACTAAGACTTAACTTAGTACCCATGGCTTGCTGTAAGCTTCTCCAAAATCTTGACGTAAACACTGATCCTCTATCTGATACTATCGTCTTGGGGATTCCATGCAATCGTACAATCTCTTGGATGTAGATGTCTGCATATTGGTCTGCCGTATAAGAAGTCTTAACAGGCAGAAAATGAGCCGACTTGGTTAGTCTATCTATGACTATCCAAGCAGAATCATGCTGCTTATTTGTCTTTGGCAGACCCGTCACGAAGTCCATGGCTATATCGTCCCACTTCCACTCCGGTATGCTAAGCGGTTGCAATAATCCTGCAGGCCGCTGATGCTCCGCCTTCACTTGCTGACATACCAGACACTTAGATACATACTCCGCTATGTTCTTCTTCATCCCTGGCCACCAATAGACTGCCTTGATGTCATGAGTCATCTTGGTAGACCCTGGATGAACCGAGTATGGGGTGTTGTGCGCTTCTTCTAGGATCGTCTTCTTAATACTTTGATCGTCTGGCACGCATACCCGATCCTTATATCTCAATAAACCTTGACTGGATATTGAGAAATCTGTAGTCTTGCCTTCTCTGACTGCATCCATGTGCGTTGCTAGTGAATCATCATGTCTCTGACCATTCCGTATGTCTTCTAGCAGATTCGATTGGATAGACAAGTTAGCCAACTTTCCTACAACCACTTCTATTCCGGCACTGATAAGCTCCTGTTGCAGTGGCTTTTCTATTCCGGATAAGGCTGCTAAGTTCCCATAACTTTTTCGGCTAAGTGCATCGGCAACTACGTTTGCCTTCCCCGGGTGGTATAGGATTTCGCAATCGTAATCCTTTACTAATTCCAACCACCGGCGCTGCCTCATGTTAAGCTCCTTCTGAGTAAAGAAGTATTTTAAACTTTTGTGGTCCGTATAAATCTCGCACCGTTCTCCGTAAAGATAATGGCGCCAGATTTTTAACGCAAAGACCACCGCTGCCAACTCCATATCGTGAGTTGGATAGCGTTGTTCATACTCCTTTAACTGACGTGACGCGTAGGCTATCACCTTGTCATTTTGCATCAGTACGCATCCCAATCCTAACTTTGATGCATCACAGTAGACAACGAACTTGTCGTTGGGTGTTGGGACACTAAGTACTGGTGTTGAGCAAAGCTTATCCTTAAGCAACTGGAAGCTTTCCTCACACTTATCACTCCAGTTAAACTTTTGTTGCTTCCGGGTCAGGTTGGTGAGTGGAGTGGCTATCTTAGAAAAGCCCTCTACAAACTTTCTATAGTAACCTGCTAGCCCTAAGAAGCTTCTTACTTCCGACGCGTTCTTTGGTCTAGGCCAATCTTTCACGGCCTCTACCTTCGATGGATCTACTGCAACTCCGTCTTTCGATATGATGTGCCCGAGGAACGCCACTTGTGAGAGCCAAAACTCGCATTTCTTGAACTTCGCGTAGAGTTGGTGCTCCTTCAATCGCGTCAAAATTATTCTCAAGTGTTCCTCGTGCTCCACTTCATCCTTGGAGTAAATTAAAATGTCGTCGATGAACACAACGATGAATTTATCCAAGTAGTCCTTGAAGACCCTATTCATTAAGTCCATAAACGCGGCTGGCGCGTTAGTAAGACCAAAAGACATAACCAAGAACTCGTAATGTCCATAACGAGTCCTAAAGGCTGTCTTAGGAATATCTTCCCCCTTTACCTTGAGCTGATGATACCCGGACCGTAAATCGATCTTAGAGAATACAGTCGCGCCTCGGAGTTGATCAAACAAATCATCAATCCGAGGTAGCGGGTATTTGTTCTTAATCGTTACTTTATTCAGCTCACGGTAGTCTATGCACATGCGCATACTTCCGTCCTTCTTTTTCACGAATAGTACCGGAGCTCCCCATGGTGAATGGCTTGGCCTAATGAAACCCAAGTCTAGGAGTTCTTGTAGCTGCGTCTTTAACTCCTTGAGTTCCGTAGGTGCCATCCGGTATGGTGCCTTAGAGATAGGCTCGGTGCCCGGTACTAATTCTATCGTGAAGTCTATTTCTCTAGTTGGCGGCAATCCTGGCAAGTCATCGGGGAAAACTTCTGGAAATTCTTGTATGACTCGAACATCTCCAACTTTGAGTGATGTCTCCTTCTCCACATTCGTGATGTTGGCTAAGAATGCTTGACATCCTTTCTCCATCATTCTCTGAGCTTTGAGAGATGATACTAACGGTGTGCGTAGTCCTGAAGCTTGTCCCATGAAGCACAGTTTCTGGCCGTCAGGAGTATCGAATGTCACCTTCTTGCGTCTGCAGTCGATCGTTGCGCCATGCCGTGCTAGCCAATCCATGCCTAGTATGACGTCGAAGTCTTTGATCACCAGCTCTATCAGGTCTCCTTCTAGTTCCTTGTCCTCAATCTTGATTGGTACGCCTCGTACAATTCGTGATGATAGAACTACTTTGCCCGAAGGCAACTCGGTTGCAAACCTAGTTCTAAATCTTTCACTAGGTTTGTCTAGTTTATCTATCATTCCTAACGAAATATACGAATGGGTGGCTCCCGAATCAAATAATACATGACATAATTTATTGAGGATGGAAACCTGACCTGTGACCACCTTGTTGCTAGCATCCGCCTCTCCTTGGGTTAAAGAAAAAACCCGAGCAGGAACCATCTTTTCGTCCTTCTTTCCTTCCGGCTTTTGCTGAGGACAGTCTCTTTTACGATGCCCTTCTTGACCACAGTTGAAACACTCCTTGGTGTTGGCACGGCATTCTCCGGGGTGCTTCTTCTGACATTTGGCACATGGCGGGTATTCCACGTAGCCCGACCTATTTCCCCCATTACTTGGTCGTGCCCTTTTATTGTTGTCGGCTTGCTTGTTGTCAGGATGCCTTCTCTTCTGTCCGTTACCGTTGTTGTTGGACTGACTGTTGCTGGACTGATTGTTGTTCCGACTGGCCTGAGGTTGGCTCTGCTGCCTAGGTTCCGGCTTGCTGGCTTCTTCTTTGCTCACGTTGGCTTGCAACCTTTCTACTTCAATTGCCGTCTCAAGAACGTCGGCATATGAAGTGTTTCCCGGGTTTGCTAGTTTAACCCCCATCTCGATCTTCGGGCGAAGTCCTCTAACAAACTTGTTCACCCTTAGATAGTCGGTTGGAACCAACTCTGCTGCGAACTTCGCTAAGCGATCAAACTGACGAGCATATTCCGCCACTGTTAAATTCCCTTGCTTTAGATTGGTGAACTCCTCAACTCTCGTAGCAAGCACTGCTGAATTGTAGTACTTCTTGTGGAAGAGCTCCACAAATCGGGTCCACGTCATGGTGGCAGCATCGTGGGATTGCTGGACCAAGTCCCACCATATCCTGGCATCTTTCTTGAGCAAAGATGAGACGCAGGATATGCGGTCTGCATTACTAAGGTTCATGTGGGCTAGGATCGGCTCCACATTCCTTAGCCATTCTTCTGCTTCAAAGGGGTCCGTAGTCCCTTCGAAGTTCGGAGCGTGCTGCTTGCGGAACCTCTCGTACACTGGCTCCATGTGCTGAACAGGATAAGGAGCGTAGTTCGTCATAGGCCATCCCCCATACGGACCAACTTGTTGGGGTGCTGGGGCCATTGGCTGTGGCTGCGGCTGCGGCTGTGGCGGAGGCTGAGGCTGAGATTGAGCCTGTTGGCGTTGTTGCTGCAGAAGTTCCTCGACTTGCTGTCGTAGTCTGGCAATCTCTGCAGTGTTGTCAGCTGGCTGTGCCGGTGCGTTGCGGCGAGCAGTAACACGTACTCTCCTTCGGCGAACGGTAGGGACCGCATTGGTCGCTGGAACATCGTTGGAAGCGTTCCCGTTGGTGCGAGCAGATCTTCGGAGAGACATCGTAGCAGAGTTCTAACAGTTAAAAGAAACATGTTAGAACTTTTTCCTAATAGGCTCTAAGGCAAAAACTTATTCTAAAACAAACATATCTCGGACCTATTTATTATGACTTTTTATGAAAAATTATATAGGTCTTTATTTATTATTAGAGTGGGTTTCTATACTTAGAAAAACAAGTCATATTTATTTTCTAAGTGTGTTTCTAATCATCCTATATGACTTAATTCTCAGGCTCGAAACTTATCTTTGTTCCAAAGTTAACCATATTGAGGCAGGGCTGGGATCAGTAAAATCGTTCCCACTACTAAGGCCCCCTAACTCTCAACAAGGAAACCAGGTTCATTGATTCGTATCCACCCTCACCGAACTCAGTCATTATTCATTTTATTTAGTATTTATTATGATTGAAAAAAAAAAAAAAATTTCAAACTCACACATGATATTCAAATAGCATGTTTATTCATTTGGAAAAAAAAATTCACTTATTACAATCATAACATAAAAATAAAACAAATAAAAACTACTAATCTAAAAATCGGGATCTTCTACATCCGATCCGTCATCTAACATATCATCATCTATAGCCTCATAGTCATCATTATCATGAGCATCAAAATGCCCTCTAGGAAGGTTTGTGAGAATCCTATTCTTTTGCTCCTTGGTGAATTGAAATTCAAATTTTGCGGTGAACCTAACTAAGAGGAAATAGTATCTCATTGCTAATGGTGATTCATCCTCATCATCCATTTCTTCCCATATTTCTTCTAAGGCTGCTATTACAGGATTGAAATCTTTAAACAACCTAATCACTAATACATATTGTTCCGTTGATCTTAGCATTATTTGTTTAGCCTCTTGAAGGCCACCTATTGCTTGGTGAAACAAAAGCAACCTTCTAGTAATCCTTTCTAGGGCTCCTACGGTGTTTCTTGGCTCCCTTATTCTTTTTAAGGCCTTAATGGCTCGGATATCTTGGTAGGTTAAAGCTCCATTCATTTTTAACTGAAACATAAACACTAAAGTTGTTAGCTATACACATAGACAAAGTAACTTGTAACTTGTAACTTAAACACTTACTTGGCGGTCCGATTCGGAGCTTTGAGCATGTGTATCGAGGAGAACTTCATGCGAAGGAACCGTTTTCTCTGATACCAACTGTAATGACCCACTAATCTAGACTAATTGGACCATTATCGAAACTATACATAAAAACTTACATTTTACGAAAATACCATAATTTATTGAGTAACTTGAAAATAAGAGTTATTTACAAAGAAACAGAATACTAAGAAGGATTTTGGGATCCCATTGTCTTTAAAACAAAATAAGATTTAAAATAAAAGACATTACATAATAATGCGGAAAATACATGTAAAACCATAAAAAAACATAAAAGGAGACTACATCCTCGAATCGATAACGCTCGGCCCCTTGACTCCATTCATCATCGATACACATCCTCCCAAGCATCACGAATCTTACCGCCTCTAAGCTTATTTTCCTGCACATAAACAGAAAGGAGTGAGCCTAATGCCCAGCAAGGAAAAACCTAACACATAGTCATATACACAATTTCATAAGAAAACATAAAGACTTAACATAATACATATAACATACACTTATTATAATGGCCATTATTACTTGGGGTCCCATAGACTAAACAAGCATATGCCCATGGGGTTAATGGGGTCCTACTAGCTAAGTAGGTCATATGCCCATAACCCATTTGGGGTCTTGTTAGTCATATGGGTCATATGCCCAAGCCTACATACACATATACATATCATAACGCTTTTAATAACATAAACATATAGATAACATAAGCACATAACATATTAATTCTAGCCTATTTTCCTTACCAAAGTTACCGGGATAAAATGGACTGAGTTAGGACTTTTGGAACACTCCTAAAACCACAATGAACAAGGGTGAGTCTAAAGAAAGGAGATGAAATGAAAGAGAATAGGAAGACTAAACCATTAAACGAAAATATGCTTACCACCACTTAAGTGCTTAAGAACTTGGATTCCCTAACCAAAAAAAAAGAATAAGGTTAGGGGACTGAGTAGAAGGTTTTGAGAAAAGAAATAACATAGAATACAGAAAGGACTAGAGTTTTGGGTTTACCTCAAAGATTGCAAGATCAATCTAACATCCACCGAAATACTATAGCACTCACTTACTTCCCAAGTGTTTGATAAGCTTATGATGTTTAAGCTTATAGTTTTTCCCCAAACCAAGTGTTTACACTCTCTCACTCACTTAACACTAGCAGCCTCTGAACTTAGAGCAAATGGTGAATAATGGCTGGGTACTAGGTCCTATTTATAGAGTTTGGGAATGAAAATATCTTGATTTTACTTGAATAAAAATAATGGCTTTTTAGGTGAAAATCATTTGAATAATCGTTCAGCAGAGGCTGAAGACTCGTTCAGAAGATGCTGGACTGTTGAAGGAGTTTGAATGGCTGAAGGGAAAAGAATTCAAATGTATTTGAATTCATGCTGGTGGAGGCGATATATCGCCCCCTATAGGCGATATATCGCCTGGACCTTTGTTCCCGAGGCGACCGTGCATCGATTCGTGTTTTCCGTATCTACGTGCTGCGACATATCGCCCCCTATAGCTGCGATATATCGGCATACGCTGAATATTTAAACACGAATTTACACATTTTTAGCTGAGTTTGAATGGAGTAAACAGCCTTGACTAAGCCCTCAACGTGCTCAAAGCTGCTGACTGACCCTATACATTCAAACTTTTACCCTTATTTAATTTAATCCTCAAAAATACTAAATCCTTAATTACCATTCAAAACATGTGCTTAAAATCCTATTGGTTGATGTCTAAACCGTATAATATAATAATATATTCCTTAATATCAGACACATTAATCAAACCTTAGGTTATACTTAATATTCTTAAACTATAGGTTAAACTTAGAAAATCTATAAGTACTACTATGAGTGTCCAAATAACTCCCGGTCTGAACCAAAAATCCAAAGTAACAATGATAACACTAAACATACTATAATACTACTAAACAATTAGCTAAGTAAAGTTCTTGGACTCTACACTATTGCCCATACCTTTGTTAACCCCACTACGCAAAATAAATTCGAGGAATGGATAGTAAAAAATAAAACGGTGATAGTGGAGTCTCACTTTAGGCCCAGTGAATTGGATGGCATACTCCCACAAATGATTATAAATAGGAATTGGAAGCAGTTTTGCGAGCCAAAACTTTTGGCTAATATTAGTTTGGTAAGGGAGTTTTATGCCAACGCTTTTGTCGAGCGGGATGATCACACAGTGTTAGTTCGGGGTAAGAAGGTTTGCTATTCTCCGCAAGTGATCAACAGGTTCTACGGCCTAAATGATCCATGGGATGACGATTATCGCGTAGGGGCCGCAGAGAAGGACTATGATTTGCTCCTAAGGGAAATGACGAAGCCCGGTTCTACTTACAAAATGGGGAGTGACATGGTTACTCCAAGATCTATCAGGGCCACCTGTTTGAGTCCATATGGGAGGTTGTGGAACAGGTTCGTCATCAGTACTCTCATGCCTTCCACTCAACAAATGGAAGTGACTACTGAACGTCTTTACTTGCTCTATTGTATTTGTTCGGGCAAGTCGATCAATGTTGGACGGCTCATTGCAGAGAGTATCAGTTACATTGCGCGAGGGGCCACATCTGGTGGTCATAGCCATGCTTCATTAATTACTAGTCTATGTAAGGATCAAGGCGTGCCAATGAACGTTAATGAAGTTTGTGAACAGTCTCCAGTAATTAGTCATCAATCAGTGTTGCATCAGGATGAGAATTATGGGGGTGTTCCTTGACCCACTGGTTTGGGATACGAGCCTGTTGATCCGAGTCTGTTGTCCTTGCCACCGACTGATGAACAGCCTGAGACCACAAGGCCGAAGAGAAAGGGGCGAAAACCATCTACTTCTAGAGCTACTGAAGGCTCTAGTTCTCGGCAGTATAGTACCATGCAACAAGACATTGAAGAGTTGAAGAGACAACAACAGCTGTTGTTGCATGGTCAGGCGGATATTCGAGATCGTTAATTCCACATGACGAATTACATGGCTGATTTTTGTGGGGCATTTGCGCGCTATATAGGGTTCAATGATTTTCCTCAATGTCCTCCAGAATTGCGCCAACCATATCAGCCGCCTCCAGATTCCGACGATGAAGAGTAACTGTTCGGTTGTCAGGTTTTTTTCTAGTTATTTTATTTTATTTTTTTAATTTTTCTTTTAGTTCAGGTCCTTTGGATTTTATGAAACAGTGAGGGCACTGTTTATTTTAAGTTTGGGGGACTATTTACTTTTCTTTTGATTTTTTTTTTTAAATTTTTTTAATGGGATGACTGTACGAAACTGTTATTGACTGAGACAGGTGGGCTTCAATGATGATATATGCTAATTCCTTGATGTTGTTAGACTGATGCTTTGGATATGTAGACTGTGTGCTTAACTTGTTGGTAATTGATCTGAGTATTGTCATTTGTGTATTATATGTGTTTTATTTAATTTATGCTCTACATTATATAAGTTTATAAGTATTGTGGGAATTGGTATGTATGGTGGATGTTGAAATAAGCTAGAACTTGCTCAGTTGATTTGTTGAGACGAAATGCTAAATGAAGTATTGAGTAGAGATGATTTAGGCAATTTTCTTTGGTAAACGTTTGAGCCTTTCCAGCTAACCCATAAAAATTTATCCTTAGTTACCCTTTTTGAGCCTAAAGCTTTGGTTTGTTCTTGATTATACTATTGAGCCTAAATTTCCTAACTTCATCATTTTTCCTTTTCCTTTGTTATCATAAGCATATAATTTGTGGGAAAGTGGAATGGAAAATAGTGAGGTATTGGTATGATTTGAATGTAGTATGATTGTACAAAAAGAAGAGAGAGAGAAGTTTTTGAGAAAATAGAAAAAAAAAATCACTTTGTCACACTCCTTGATTATATATAGAAAATATTAAGTTTGGGGGAGTGTGATTTAAAAAAAAAAAAGTGATAAGTATAGAAAAAAATGATACAAAAAGAAAAGAAGAAAATGATGAAAGTATGTAATCTCTCTCTAATTGTATAAAAGGGTGATTTTTGGTGTGGTAAAGAGAAGGTTGGTTGGTTTTAAGGTTTATATGCTTATGGTAATTTCGAGCCTAAATGACTATTTATCTACCTGTACCTAAGCCAATGTTATGAGCCTATAAAAGTCCTTTTGATCTACTTGATACAGATTTTATATTAGTGGAGACAAGTTAATTGAGCAAGCTTATGGTGAATTTTGATGGGTTTGTGGTATGAATGGATGTTGATACTTGTAAAATTAGGTTTTGTACGGCATTTGTTAAATGAAATATGTATGTGGATGAATGACAGTATTTGGAGAAATTATTGATATGTTGAAATTCTAGTCACATGATTTGAAGCATTGGTTGAGCGATTGAAGAGGAATTGGAATTTTTGAGAAAAATTATGCCCCTTGTCTAAGTTTAAATTTTTCTGTGAAGTTAAGTCATCCAATAGTTTTTTTTTAGTTTTGGATTGTTTCTTTGTTCTTTCTTTTGTTTGCTTGAGGACAAGCAATCAGTCAAGTTTGGGGGTGTGATAAGCGTACAAAATATACGCTTATTGATAACATTTTCAGATTGATTTGGTTGTTTTTCTCAAGAGAAAGTTTATATTTAATCTGTTTGGTGAACTTGTGCAGTTTGTCGTTATAATTCTGATTTGTTCGAGAATTTGGATAAATGTTGGTTTTAGTAGACGAAAATTGGCCAATATGTGGAAATATGGTACAAGCGATATATCGCCTGCCTTGGGCGATATATCGGCATAAGAAGGAATTCCAAATTTTGGCTTTGCAGAAACGATATCAGAAACTTGCGTTTTTATCGAGAACATTCGCCATGCGATATATCGCAGCATCATAGGCGATATATCGACACGAGGGCATTTTTGGAAATTTTCATGGAAATTCGTAGGTTTTTGGATTTTTGTAAAAAGAATAAAAAGAAGATTGAAAAGGACAGAAAAGAGGAAGCATTCTGACGGCAGAGGGAAAGAAACAGAGAAGAACCCACGTTTATTTTGTTTGTGTTTATTTATGCTTTTGAATTTTAGATTGTGTGATGAAGTTTAATATTATGAACTAAATTTTTATTTAGAGTATTTTAATGTAGTCACTGGATATTCTATTCATCTTTAATGCAATTTCTATGAATCTTTGAATTTATGGTTATCTATTGCTCTTATGTTTAATGCTTGTAATTGATTGGCCATCTGTTGCATGATTATTGGTTTTAATTCAATATCTAAAAAGTGAGAATTGGAATAGCTTTAGACAATAAACATAGATTTCAATTTAGAACGAAAGTATCAAATTGGTTTGTGTAGCAATTAGGTTTTTGTTCTTAATGCGGTTTATGTGTCGAATTTATCACAGACATGTAGAGAATTCATAGGTAAACTGAATATTTTATATCTTGAGAAAGAATAGAATTGTCAATAGTAAACTTGCTATAATCATAAATCAAAGAAACATATTAGTTGTATTATTGATTGAATAGAATTGAAGGTTGATGAAATTAGAATACTCTAATCTTTCGCTTATATTAAATTTCGTTAATTAAATTGTGCTTTCTTAGTTTATTGTTCATTGTTAATTGTCATTAGTCAAATAGAAATAAAAGTTTGCTATTGGTAATTATTAGATCAATTCCCTGACGGAACGATAATATATTTCCACTACTATTACTTGTTTATTCGATTGCGTATACTTGCGCAGTAGTAAAAATACGCAACAGAATCTCATGAACCTGCAACATATATTGGCACTATACAAAATTCACCTTCTGATCAATTAGATGAAAATTTCATAAATGACGACTTAGGCGAAGAAGAAGTCGATGAAGAAGATGAATTGCTAGTTGATATTTGTGAAGATGATGTTAATCATGTGTCTCCGATTGATGTTAATTTAATTAATGATGAAAGTGATAGTGATTGTTCTACTTAGTTTTTATATTTTTGTAATAAAGACAATTGTTTAAAATATAATATATGAGACTTGTAATCATGATGTTCATTTTCATTGGTGATATTTGTTATTAACTAACAATTTAATACTAACTAATCTTTTTTGTTCCTAAGTACAATGTCAGCAGATATAGCCACCTCTCACGGCGGAGATGGTGGAGGTCTAGACCGCCAGATCCTAGTAGAGTACCATCTTCCTGCGAGTCAGGTTAATAATAATTTTCAAATTTTGCTCATAGCTTGAAAGTCAAGCTCAACGAATGTTTAAATATAATATTAATATTTCAAATTTTGGTTATTCTTGAAAATGTGGATAGCTGAAGTGCCGAGAAGAAAGGGTCGTGGCCTGGCTAATTCGAAGCCACTTGAAATTCGAAGGCGAAATGCCGAGAAACCACTAGATCTTTAGCTTGATTCTAGGACGGACAAAGTGGTTGGCTTGGAGGACCAAGCTTTTGTCCGCGAGATAGGCCTCCAAGTCACTTTGTTGTTGCCAGGACATTACTTGGATTTCGCTGATGTACCTCAAAAATTTAAGGAACAAGTCGTACAAAGGATGAAGGTACAAATTTAGAACAAGTCTTGTGGTATAATTTTTTTATTAAAATCATTTACAAACTAAACTAACGTGTTATTTTTAATGTAGTATTTTTATAATGTTGATGGTCATCCAGAACCCGAGAGAGTTATGAAAACTATCTACACAGAGATGCGCAAAAGATATTCTGAGAGAAAGAACATCAGACATACTCACTTCAAAAAATATTACCACTACAACAAAATAGATGTTTTATGACTTTAATTGGGAGACATTGGAAGTCTACAATGTCTCCCACTAAGTGAGACGTTGTTGCTAGGGTCATTGTAGGTATATATCCCACGTCTCCCATTGGGAGACGTGCCTCACTTCCAATGGGAGACGTGGGAAGTGACTCACCTCTCCCAATGGGAGACGTGGGAAGTCCCTAGGAGACATCCCACGTCTCCCATTGGGAGAGGTGGGAGACTTCCCACGTCTCCCAATGGGAGAGGTGGAAAGTCAACGTTTGACTTTCCACCTCTCCCATTGGGAGACGTGGGAAGTCTCCCACCTCTCCCAATGGGAGACATTGAAAGTCTCCCACCTCTCCCAATGGGAGACATTGAAAGTTTCCCACATTTAAAAAAAATAAATTAAATAAATTTATAATTAATATTATTTTAATTTGATTTAATAATTAATTAAATTGAAATAATATTAATTTAAATTGAAATTATTTTAATCTAAATTTAAATTAATTTAATAATCAATTAAATTGAAAGAAAAATATATATTTGTTAGATATATACAAGAAATACAATATTTGTTAGAAATATTCAAAATGAACAAATATTGCATTGTGTATGAAGAAAGAGTTAAAAAATTAAAAAAAAAACCTATCAACGAGGTCGGTAACTTTGGATTATCGGCAACATATATGTCGCCCATTCTTGTCGCAACTCATCAATTTGTGCCTCTGTATATGATGTGCTTGTTAGCTGCAAGAAATATAAAGCAAAATATATTAATTAATTATTTGATTACATTTATAGTTTCAAAAATAATTTGTAAATTTTAATTAATAATACCGTTCTCAAGTAATGCCCAGGACTCGCATGTTCAATCAAATCCTTCAACATCCTCATTAAGTAGTATCCACATGCCACATTGTCCGGTTGGTGTGGACACTAATTATTTAAAAATATGAGTAATTTATTATTAAATTGAAACTTTTTAAAAAATGCATACATATTATTCTACTTAATTATTATAAATGTTCAAAAATTTATGCTAAAGTTACTTACCTGAGGTTGCTTAATGCGTAGAGTATCAGGGATCTCGACATCAGGAAGATTCATAGAGAAAAAAAGATTGAAAGCGCTGACGATCACTGATACAATCTCCTCACGGTTATTTAGCTCTGAATTCATCGGATCACAACAATAAACATGATATGCATATGTTCCAAAATAAGCAACATCCAATGTTCACTGTATAAGAAAAACAAAAAAATTATAGCTCAAATGTTAAACAAAGAAATTATTGATATGGGTCGGAAAAATGACAAGTTTTTAAACTTACCCATGGTTCCAAGGGACAAGCATAACTTGTTCTTTTGATTTTACGTCATTGCAACGTCTGAACAGATTCTGAACACGATCGTCGAATGAACTCCCTTGAGTGGCGACGATATTAGGATTGACAAATAAAAACTTATTTTGGCGACCTTGTTGTACCACATATCTGTAAATGAACCTAATACAAAAATATGAAAAATTGTTATATGAATGAATAAATCAAATTAGAAAATTAAATGAACAAACTTATTTGTGAGATATATACCTCATGTAGCTGACGAGTACTGCTTGTCCAATCTTCTCCTTTCGAGCAAACTGAAGTATGTCATCCTTAAATATATAACAGTGAGACATATCCTGATCAAAAACTTCAGACTCTATGCCTAGATTGACACACTCGCCATCATCCCAATGAGATACGATATTCTGTAATCGTTCCAATGGAGTGTGGGCCAATTGTGTTGGAGGAGTTTGTTGTCATCTTCTTTCTCGAGGTTGTTGTGTTGATGGAGCTCTTGGTCGTTGTGATTTGGTCCTACTTGTAGAGGGAGTCTGTATACAATTATATCAACAATTAAAAAAATTGCAAACAAATATAGAATTGTAAAGATAATTATGTAAAAACATGGCATCACCTCATGAGTTACATCTTCAGATATAATGACAAAATCCTTAGGCCACGCTATTGGCGTCCCAATGGCCTGAGCAACTATGTACATGTCCAAATCAGGATATGCAAAAGGGAGAGGACAGGTTGGCTTAAGAACACTCGTAATCATAACTTGGAAGTTGTTGCCTGCCTCTCTTTCAATGAGTGTACCTGATGCAACAATGTTTGAAACCGAACCAATTGCTAATTGGCATGCTCGGCCCTGCATAAGAAACATATTATATACAAATAATCATGTTGAAGCAGTAAAGAAATTTATTTGGTTTCAGAATACTCAAGAAAGTTTAATTACCTCTTGCAAAAGCGGTTGTAGTGCAACAATGTGGTGTTCTGCTTGAGGCACTACTGGGTCTGGAGTATAGTAGGACGCCTGCGCTGGTGGCACTGGTGGGTCGGGCACATAGTATGATGATGGCGCTGGTGGGACTCCAACGTTAGATCCTGACCCGCTCTGTTGGGCCAATAATTTTCTCAAGAGCTCATCTTGTTGCTGAAGGCGCTCTTCTAGGCGTTGTGCTTGTTGACGATGCTCTTCTTCTTGTTTTTGAAATCTTTCTTCAAATTCCTTTCTAATGTCGTCATTCAAAGAAGAGGCTTTTGATTTATTTTTCGTTGAGGTAGGTGTTGGAGTATTCCAGTATACTGAGCGGGACACACCGTGTCCTCCAGCCCTAACACGTCCTCGAGGCTCAGGAGTGCCCAACGCCCTCGTCAGCACATCATCAGGGCCATCAGGTGCCCATTTACCCTCAGCTTGGAGTTGCCGGTAATGATCCTGTGAAACAATATTCACAGAAAGTTATATATATAAGCTAATAATTTGACATATCAACATTATTAAATATGAGCACTTACAATATTTTTTTGAATCTCAGAGGCCTCTCCAATTAGCTCTCCTTTTGCATTCTGACGACCCATGCTCCATAAGTCTGCCCTATCAAGTTCAGTCACACTTTTCCCACTTTGTTCCATTAACATCTCTTCAATACGCACATAGCCTCCTCTAGAGAGGTTGTGATTGTATTTATTCAGTGCTCGATAATTTTGCATCTCCTCTCTCTTTCTTTGCCACTCGGGAGTTAATCTTGAGTTCACAAACGTTTACCATTCATCCGGAGTTATGACATTCTCAAATCCAAATGGCAAAGCTGGCGGGAACTCATTTGGGTATTTTTTCAAAGCGTCGTAAACGTGTACCCTAGTAAGATTAGTCTTCCAATTTCGGAAGTACTTTCCCGCATCCTTCAACATCTGTTGCTTTTGTTTGGGGTCCAAATCATAAGTTTTCTGCAAGTTTTAAAGTAATAAGAAGCATATTATCAAAATAATATATATTTTAAAAACATTAAATGAAATATAATTAATAAAAATATACCTTCATTGTGTCCCATATTTTATTTTTATCCACCACACTAACATCTTTCCAACTGTTAATGTTGATGGACACAGTTGCTCGAACAACTGATCCAAGCTGTGATGAAACATTACTTCTAGATCCACCCACTAGTTGACCATACTCATTGTATTCAACAGGAGTAAGATGTCCTTCACTCCTTTTTTTGGTGTTTCTAGACATCCATGTACGTCCTCTCACAGATTTATTTTCTTGCTCCACTGACTGAGAATTAGGGCGTTGCTCTCCCTCATCAGAACTACCACCAAAAGGATCAACCTCCATCTGTGAAACATAAATATCATTATTATAACAATTTTGGACACTCATAATCAAAATATGAAACACATTGTGATAACAACTAAGAATTTCACATATCATAAACATATGAAACCTATTAAATGGTACCTCAAGACCCATTATCATCAACCCACAATCCTTCACCATTTTCACGGAAACAAATACAATCATCATCAACTTCGTCATTATCTTCTATTGCGGTGAATGTGACAAGTTCTTCTTCGAGAGGTATATCATGTAAATCACCATCTTTAATGTTCCATTCTCTTGTTTGCGTTGGAAGAACAATTGACCATTGGTTGTCTGAAGGATCATTCACATAAAATACTTGTTTCGCTTGTGAAGCTAATATAAATCGATCAGATTTGTGCCCAATTCGATTTAGATTAACTAATGTGAAACCAAAATCTTCATATATTATGCCGCTATCACTTTTCACCCAATCACAAAAGAAAACAGGTACTCGAGTTGTGATATAATCTAACTCCCAAATTTCATTAACTACTCCATAAAAAGTCATATCACATTCAACTGGATTTTTATCTTTTGCACTAGAGACTTGCACAGTTTTAGCAACAAGGCTAACACCACTGTTTTGTGTGTTTCTATTGTTATCGCGCTCCCTAGTGTTAAATAGAGTACCGTTAATCATGTATGATGAAAACTTGATGACATTAAGTGAAGGTCCTCGAGAAATCCACTTAACAATGTCTGAAACCTTATTTGATGTGTTTTGTAATTCTGACACAACCTATCAAATCAACATACCAAACACAACCAAAAATGTCATCTTGTAATTAAGTACTAATTAATGACAACTTTCAATAATCAACACAATTTACCTTTTGTTCTATCCAACTACTAAAAGTTCGATAATGTTCGTCTTGTAACCATTTTGAGTTCCTTGACTTGGATGGAAATTTGGTCTTTATCCAATTAAAATGTTCCCTTCAATTATAAATATGCTGTTAAACAATTGAATATACGAAATTATACAACTTAAACTTAATGTATTATATGAATATAACTCACTCGATATAAGGTTGAATTTCATTTATATTCTGCAACACAAGACGATGCGCTTCATCTAGAAGATCTCGACTTACTATGCATACAACGCTACCACGACGACTCTGAATCTCAACATTTTCAACATCATTTAACCCAATTTTCTGTACACCAGTCATGTATTCAGAACAAAATTCAACTGCCTCTTCTGCAATATAACATTCGACGATGCATCCTTCCGGCCGACTTCTATTCCTAACATACCCCTTAAGAATCTTCATATATCGCTCAAATGGATACATCCATCTTAAATAAACTGGACCACAATATCTTAGTTCTCTAACCAAGTGAACTGTCAAATGGATCATTATATCAAAAAATGCCGGCGGGAAATATTTCTCCAACTTACACAATACCTCAACAATTTCATCTCTTAACTTAGGTAACTTTAGCGGATCAATCACCTTACAACACAGTGACTTGAAAAACAAGCATAACCTTGTGATTACATCTCGAACTCTCCTAGGCAACACAGATCGAATGGCCACTGGTAGCAAATGTTGCATTAGAATATGACAATCGTGAGATTTCATGCCAGTCAGAATACAATTTTTCATGTCTACCAATGACCTTATATTTGAGGAATATCCGTCTGGAACTTTTATATTAAACAAACATCTGCAAATTTCCATTCTTTCCTCTTTAGTAAGAGTGTAAGCTGCAGGAGGTAAATATGTTCGTCTCTTATCTGGTTTTGGAGTCAATTCATCCCTTATACCCATTGCAACCAAGTCTTGTCTAGCCTTAATTCCATCCTTAGTTTTCCCATGAATATTCAACAAAGTGCCAATCAAACTATCACATACATTTTTCTCTATGTGCATAACATCTAAATTATGACGTATAAGTAAGAAAGGCCAATATTCAAGTTCGAAGAAAACAGATTTCTTTTTATAACACCCTTTTGGCTCCTCCACAACCTTGGCCTTGCGACTACGTTTCATCTTTGTAGGTGTACGAACTTTAGGCTTCCCTAACTTGAACACAATTTTAGACATCTTCTCAAGTACTTGGATCCCATTCAATGGCTCAGGAGTCTCTTCAAACTCTTGTTTACCATTGAATGCCTTCTTCCAAGTCCGAAGTTTATGCGTATTAGGCAAGAACTTCCTATGTCCCATATAACATATTTTCCGAGAGTGTTTCAAGTATTCAGAACATGTTTTTTCTTGACAAACGGGGCAAGCTTTATATCCTTTCACACTAAACCCAGATAAATTTCCATAAGCAGGAAAGTCATTAATTATCCACAATAAGACCGCTCTAAGATTAAATTCTTCCTGCCTATACGCATCATAAACCTTAACCCCTTCATCCCACAAAGTTTTCATGTCATCTATAAGAGGAGCTAGATAGATGTCAATATCATTACCATGTTGTTTAGGTCCTGATATCAACAAGGTCAAAATTGTAAACTTTCTCTTCATACACAACCATGGGGGTAGATTGTAAATAACAAGCATAACAGGCCAACAACTATACTTACTGCTAAGAGATGCGTGTGGATTAAACCCGTCAGTCGAAAGACCTAGACGAATATTACGAGATTCATTTCCAAAAGAAGCCCACTTCAAATCAACTCTCTTCCAAGCAAGGGTGTCAGCTGGATGTCTTAATTTACCATCCTTTATTCTTTCATTAGCATGCCACGACAAACTTTTAGCATGTTCGGCATTTCTAAACAATCGGATGAAACGAGGAATTGGCGGAAGGTACCACAAAACTTTGGCAGGTACTCCTTCCTTGACATCGTCACCATTTCTTTTCTTTTGCCATCGTGACTCACTACAAGTAGGACACGATTTTGCGTCTGCAAAACTATTTCGATACAATATGCAATCATTAGGACATGCATGAATTTTTTCGTACTGCATGCCTAATGAGCATAACGTCTTCTTTGCCTCATAAAATGAAATTGGAATTTCATTAACTTCAGGCAATAACTCCTTCAAGAAACCAAATAACTCAGTAATGATTTTATCACTCCAGCCATGTTTAGCTTTTAGATTGTACAACCTAAGAAGCGCAGATAATTTTGTAAATCTTGTACAACCAGGGTAAATTGGTTTCTCGGCATCATTAAGGAGTGTCTCAAACTTATTTGGGTCTACTCCTGATCCATAATGTGCGTCGTCAATCATTTCATCTAATGGATCCCAGTTCTCCTCCACTATATTCCTCCTCACTCCTTTTGGTCTACTTGGCAGAGTTGGAGCAATCGGAGCTATCTCCCCATGGTAATACCAAATTGTGTAACTCTTGTCAATCCCATTGAAATATAAGTGTTCTTTAATCTTTTTAAGATCCATCTTTTTAACATTTCCACACTTAAGACATGGACAATAAGTAAAATTTGGGTCTTTCACATTTTCCGAACAAAACCTTAAGAACAAATCGACCC
This sequence comes from Humulus lupulus, assembly GCF_963169125.1. Classification (NCBI taxonomy): domain Eukaryota; kingdom Viridiplantae; phylum Streptophyta; class Magnoliopsida; order Rosales; family Cannabaceae; genus Humulus; species Humulus lupulus. The sequence continues at coordinate 7,895,732 of NC_084800.1, forward strand.
CGTTCCTATATTCCGCAGATAACCTATTCGCTGACATCCACTGTTTATCCATATATTCTCCTATGTCTATGGAAAAGAAAAGAAACAACACTAAATAAGCACGTGATAAAGTTGTATGTCTATATAAAACTAATTTTTTATTATCCTAGATAAAATCGGGCAGCATTTCCCCTATAATAGTGACCTAACCATCTGCATGTAAATATCAAAACAAACAATTCAAACAACATACAATAAGTTTCTTCCTTATAGAATGTCTATATAAAACTAATTGTTTATTATCCTAGATAAAATCGGGCAGCATTTCCCCTATAATAGTGACCTAACCATCTGCATGTGAATAGCAAAACAAACAATTCAAACAACATACAATAAGTTTCTTCCTTATAGAATGTCTATATAAAACTAATTGTTTATTATCCTAGATAAAATCGGGCAGCATTTCCCCTATAATAGTGACCTAACCATCTGCATGTGAATAGAAAAACAAACAATTCAAATAACATACAATAAGTTTCTTCCTTATAGCTCCGCAGCACACACTCAAAATTTATCAGAACCTACTTCACTAATACACACAAGTTCTCAACCTTCCGTTATCACCGCATCACACAATTTTAATCTCAGAACCTACTTCACTATGGATGAATATTTAAGATATTCAAACTCCTCTAACATTTGTTTAATAATATTAAAAGTAGAAGTAAGAGAATATATATGTACCTCTTGCAATCTTTAATCCAAAAGCTAGCAAAGTTACTTCACTTAGTAATCAAATTCGCTATTAAATCCACAAACCAATAAAATTAAATTAATAAATAATAAATAAAACATCACTAAATATCTAGCAATATATAACGTATTATTGTAATTTTAGAAACTTAATTACCTCAAATGTGTGATTGATATTGGAATTTTGATGCAAAATACTCTCTAAAATCTCACCACAAAAATCACAACCTATGAAATTAAATTAATTAATATGTTAAACATTACTAAACAAATATCACTAAATATCTAATAATAGTAAATGATATTGGTAAACAAATAAAAAAAATCCGAATGTGCCGCTAATTATAACCTCAACAAAAAATTAATATAAAATTTCATAACCTAAAAACTTAATAATAAACAAAAACATAAAAATTATCATATATTTCTATTTTATAAATTATTTAATAAATTTATTTTAACATAACTATATATATAACAAAATAGTTACAATTTAAAAAAAAATTCAAATATACAAAAATATATCTAAATTTCGAAATAAAAAATGATAAAAATTTAAAAAAATCATGAACATATATACTCTAATGAAATATATACAATGTGATAGGTTAAATTAAAAAAAAAACTAAAAAATCATAAATCCCTAAAAACTTCCATGGAAAAACCACAAAAACATACAATGTATATAAAAAAATGCATAAAAATGTAAAACTAACACAAAATCATGTATATTACTCATCCTAATACAAAACCTATGATTTATTTGCAAAATAATTAACTAAAAATCAATAAAATAAAATAAAAAACATACCTTAGAACCCTAAAAAAACGCAGCCCCAATACTCTCCTCTGGTTTGCATGCTCTCGGGTTGGTGATGATATGTGAGGAAGACAAGCATTTTTGGTCATATATGAAGGGAGCACATCCAACGTCTCCCACTGGGAGACGTGCCACGTGTCCCACGTCTCCCAGTGGGAGACGTTGGATGTACCCATAAACACTACCCAGCCTATTTCCAACGTCTTCCACCATTTTCAATGTCTTCCAATTGTAGCCATTAATATAAACTTTCAATGTCTTACACCATTAGACATTTAAAACCCCTGATAAGTTTTAATGTCTTACACCAATGGTGTAAGACATTGTAGGGAGTCATTGTATATCAAATTTGTTGTAGTGTACTCTAATCCGGAAGATTTGCAGAGTGTTTTAGTTGCCCCACCTGACCATTGCTCCAAGGAGAGTTGGAAAGATATTGTTCAGTTGTTTTTGAGCCCAAAATTTATCACGCGATCCAACCAAAACAAGAAAAACAGAAAAGAAATGAAGTATACATCGACGCAAGGCACAAAATCGATGGCAGCTAAGCGTCACCAATTTGTAAGTAAAAATATTAATTTAATTTAACAAAATTTTACATTCTAACTTCCTATCTCTAAATTTGTATAGGCGAACCCTGATGAACATGTTATTGATACTTGGAAAGATAGCCATTTGAGAAAATCGACAAAAGTTTTTGTCAATGACACAGTTCGAGAAACTTTTGTGTTATTATTTTCATTAAACTATGTTATTGATGTGTTTCTAACACTTTTTATTTACAGGAAAAAATGACGGAAGAGCTTGAGAGGGCACGACTTCAAAGCCAGTCTCAAGGACTGACGGAGGGATCTGAAACTGGATCTGCTGCTGAATCCTCATCGATCGATCAGTACGAGATTATGAGTAAAGTACTTGGGGAGAGGTCTGACTTTCAAAGAGGAGTAGGTTACAGCAAAGGCAAAGGGAAAAAATCAACTTCCAGCTCCACAAGTCAAAGTCAGTCACAGGCCCAACCTGCTCATACACCTCAGGAAGACATGGCTACTATGGCGGAAATGATTAAGTCAATGCGTGAAGAGATCCGGATGTTGAAATCTCAACAAGGTCCATCTGGTAATCCTCAGCATACCAGTACAGAAACTGAGTTGCGGTTTGAAAGCCTTCTCCAGCGATATTTACCATCACAACCTGAAGGTGGTATATCTTCTCAAAGTCCACCTCCTTGGTCGATGCCACAACAACAACAACATGTGTATCCACCTCAACAGAATTATCCAAACACGTATGGAAGCTCCTCCCAGTCCCCTCCTTTTTATTACCCCGATGTCCCTACAGGATCTCAGACGTCACATCCTAGGCGTCGTGACTTCGGGGATTCATTGCAGCAGCAGCATCCACAGCAGATGTATGGTCAATTTGTGAGTTCGTCGCAGCAGCAGAGGTATGGTCAGTTTGAGATTTTTTTGCATCAGTCTCCCTCGCCGCTACCACATGCTCGACAATTTAGATCATCTTCACAGCATCACTCTACACAAGCACCACAGTTTGCTTCACCACCGTTGCCGCGCCCTAATACTAGTGATCAAGATATTGATCTTAATGAATATTTTACACCAAGTTGGCCTGATCAAAACAATAATAATTAGATTATGTTTTTTAATTATATTAAGACAATTGAAATTTTATTATGTTTATTTTATAATTAGTTCATATGTAATTAAAATGAGACAATTTGTATTTTATTAAGTTAATTTTATGATTAATTACAATGTTATTTTTGTTTGATGAATATTAATTGTGTTATTAATTATAATTTATGTTAAATATTATCATTTTTAAATAAGTATTATATGTATATTTATTAAGAAATAAAATAAAATTAATTATTTTATTTTAATACCGGCGGATTAATAGAGGCGGAACCCGCCGGTAATAAACGGGTCAAACGGGTCACAGCGTTGCACATCACCGGCGGAGTCCTGCCTCTATTAATCCGCCGGTAATAATACAATACCGGCGGGTGGTGTCAGTCGTTCGGTAATGGTGATAATACCGACCGATTATTACCGGCGGGGTTTTACCGGCTGACCTCCGCCAGTAATAGAAAATACCGGCGGATTCACCATGTATTACCGGCGGGATCCTCCGCCGGTAATAGTAATTTTTGTTGTTGTGTAAATTACTTAAAGAGTTTCAATGGTTGCTTTATAGGTTGCTTAAGTAGTTTTAATTGTTAATTTATAGGTTGCTTATAAGGAATATGAGTTTCTTAACAAGTTGTTGTATAGAGTTGCTTTAAATTTTCAAAAATTGCTTGACAAGTTGATTTGTAGGTTGCTAAACAAGGTATGAATGCTTGAGCATGTAATATTTTTACTGTTAGTGTCAGTGTAATGAGACTATGGCAAATTACCCACTACCATAACAATAAACATTTAACCTATATAACTTATTATTTTTTTAAAAATAAAATTAACCTCTCACATATATATCACACAAATTAAAAACTATCTATCCCTAATTCTCACGTGAGAAGTTAATACATGTGTACTGTAAGCTAATGAAGCAAATGTTACATTTTTTAATATTTGTCATTGAGAATACCAATCTAAATTCAATATGTAACATGTACTGCAACTATTGATCAAAAGTAATATCCCAAGAAAGATATAATTTTTTAATACTCCAATAATATATATATTTATATATTTATAAGGGAATTCTCTTACAGAGGTTTCACTTTAATCCCTATCGGTAGGGCTCTCAGTGTTTATAACCCGTGAACAGTTTTTAGCGCGATTTTTTTTATGATCGTGTATATTGTAGCTATTTAGAGCATCCTGCAAATTTTCAGAACATTCTGAAAAGTTTACAGTACCGAAAATTAGGTTCAAACATGTTGTTGCACGCGTGACTAATTTTTTTTATGCGCGTGGAAAACAACATATTTAAATATAGTTTTTGGTACTGTAAACAATTCAGAATTTTTTGAAAATTTGCAAGATGCTCTAAATAGCTACAATATATACGGTCATAAAAAAATCGCGCCGAAAACTGTTCACAGGTCGAGAAATACTGAGAGCCCTACCGGTAGGACTTAAAGTGAAGCCCCTATAGAAGAATTATCATATATTTATATATTATAAAAGCTATTTAAATGTAAACCGTAAAAAACAATTAAATAAAACATGTAAACCGTATATTTGAAAAAGGTTGTTACAAAAAATGAAATGGAAAAAAAATAAACGTAAAAATGAAAAAATCTATTAAAAATAACCGTAAATGAGATAATTTCCCAAGATAATAATGTATTATATAAAAATTAAAAATATCGTAAATATATATTTTAACTTTTTGATTTATTAAATATTAGTTTTTGAAATTAAATGAGCATATACTACAGAAAAATAAGTTTGTACGGACAACATTTGTTGTCGGAATAGCCCAAGAAATCATCTGTAGATCTATCGACAACAACAAAAATGTTGTTGGTATAAATACCTTCCTTTTCTTCGGTAGAAACCCAATTTTTCTTGTCTGCGAGGCCTCTTGTTGTCGGTAGAGCCTCTGCGACAACATCATATTTATATATAGGGTAATTAGCTTTTTCCCCCCTCAACTATCACCACTTTCAATATTTGCTCCCTGAACTATTTTTGTATGTAAATTTCCCCCCTGAAATTTTTTAAGAGCTAACTATTGTTCATTCTGTTTGTTTCCGTTTATTTTAGAGATGGAATGCATCTTGTCCAATTGAAAACAAGGGTAAAAGGGTAAGTGTACAATATCTTGGTGGGAGACACTTTTACTTGCTAACTAAGCATTGTATTTATGTTTATGATCTTTTAATCTCAAAAGAGAAAAAAAAAAGTTAACTTAAGCTATTTCAAAACAAAAAAAAACTGATTATATGAAGAATTCTTGTCAAAAAAAATTGACGTAAAGGAGATTAAAACAATGAATGATCCCTCTTTGAATTATAGTAAGTCATTTTCTTCTTCTTTTTTTTTTTCATTTCTTCAGTTTGTATATTAACTCTTTAGGATTTTTTTTTCTTTAAGAATCTCAGCATCATGAAATTGATTTTGGTAATGATTTGATAATTTTCATATATTTTTTTAAGAGGACTATGCTCGTTTTATATTAGAACCATGTATTTCTTAAAGAGCCAATTGATATAGTCTTATGTGATCTCTGTTCATGAAGTCATATGTATTGTCTTTATCTATTATACAACTATTTTAGTCAAAGTAGATGGAATATTGTCTTTATATATATATATATATATATTTATTGTCTTAATTAAGGGTACTAGTTGGGAAATACATTGAAATAGTTAAATCATGTGCAACTTTTAATTTTTAACATTTAACTCTTTTTCCTCTAGACCCTCAATCGAAAACTTCCAATTTCATTGAAAGTCAATGTTCAGTGCTTACACAGAGGTCAAATGTGGGTGTGCTTGAAACTGGCACTGGTGTGGGTGGTTCATGGGATTTTTATGTTGCAGATGGCAGTGTTGGTTTAACAGTGGCTGTTGGTTCAAATTTGGACAGGGAAGAAACTGATTTTGAGGATAATGATGAGGTTATTGCAGAATATATTAGAGATTTTGAGTATGAACAAAGTGATGATGCCCTGAATGTTGATGAAACTGCAGAGAAACATTTGAAGGGAATAGAAAAGAGGGCAGTAGACATTGATGATGTGAAAGATTTACCAATTTTTGAGTCTGATTCAGATTACATTCCAAGAGATAGCTCTGAGAGTGATGTTGATGATAGGACAGAGCATGGTGAGGGCTCAAAGTTTCACAAGCCAAGAAAGTGGACTAAAAAAACAAAGTTACCACAATTGACAGAGTTTAAAGCTGATGTTGATATAGAGAAGCCAGTTTTCAAGTTGGGTTTGGTCTTTAGCTCAGGGGCTGTGTTTAAACAAGCTGTGAGGGAATATGCAATAATGAATGGAAAAGATATTTGTTTTAAGAAAAATGATCCTCATAGAGTAAGAGCTGTTTGTCGCGGTGTAAACTGCCCTTGGGTGTGTTTTGCCTCAAAGATAGATGACAGTCAAACATTCGTCATCAAGACTTATATCAACGAACATAAGTGTTCGAGGAACAACACCAATCGTTTTGCAACTTCAAAGTGGTTGTCAAAAAAGTATTTAGATGAATTTAAGAGTAATGAGAACTGGCGTCTTTCAGCATTCATTCAAAAAGTCAGTAAAGACCATGTGCTAGAGGTTTCAAAACATAAGGCATACAAAGCCAAGCGACTAGCAACCAAAACCATCGAAGGTACTTATGAAGAACAGTACACTGCGCTTTATGATTATGCTGAGGAGATCAAGTATACCAACAAGGGTTCAACTGTTGAATTTCTGACAGATATGGCACCGAATGGAAAACCGCGATTTAAAAGGATGTATATTTGTTATGCAGGCTTAAAGAATGGTTTCAATGAAGGATGTAGACCTGTGATTGGTTTAGATGGGTGTCATATCAAGGGGCCACACCAAGGACAACTCTTAACAGCAATTGGGATAGATGCAAATAATGGCATGTACCCTATTGCATTTGCTGTGGTTGAGATTGAAAATAAGGATTCATGGTCGTGGTTTATGAACTTATTGAAGGAGGATTGTAAGATATTGAATTCAAATCATTGGACATTCATCACAGATAAACAGAAGGGATTGGAACAGGCTTTGAAGGGTATGTGGGAGGAAGGTGTACCAGAAGCAGAACACAGACATTGTGCAAGACATTTAGAAAAGAATTTTAGTAAAGTATATAAAGAAAAGACACTTAAAGATCTTATGTGGAAGGCTGCAAGACAAGTCACTATAACTGGGTTCCATGCAGTTATGGAAGAGATTAAGAATGAGAATGAGCAAGCATATGAATGGTTAATGGAAAAAGGGCCTATACATTGGAGTAGATCCCATTTTAGGACTCATCCTCAATGTGACATACTATTGAACAACTTATGTGAATCTTTCAATGGATTGAAGGCTATCTTGGCTGCCAGAGACAGACCAATCTTGTCAATGCTTGAAAGAATTAGGATGTATTTGATGCAAAGACTTACCACCAAACGACATTCAGTGGTTATGTGGCATTCCAACATTGCACCTAAGATTGTTGAAATTTTAGAGAAGCATAAAATTGAAGCTGGGGCTCATATACCTACAAAATCATCTGAATTCATTTATCAAATCATCAACATGTACGGAGGCATGTATTTTGTGGACTTAAAGGCTAGAAGTTGTTCTTGTAGAAAGTGGGATCTCACAGGTATTCCATGTGGGCATGCTGTAGCTGCAATATGGCATAAAAGGGATGATCCAGATGATTATATAAGCAGATGGTACACAAAAGAGTACTATATGAAAGCTTATTCACATCAAATATTCCCAATAAGAAATCAAGATCAGTGGCCTGTTAGTGGCAAAGCTGGCATGGTCAAACCAATAAGCAAGATACAACCTGGCAGACCCAAAAAATCAAGAAAAGTTGATCTTGATGAAATGGTCCCACATGGTGGAAGCAAAATGAAAAGGCGGTATGTGAAGATTAGATGTAGCAGTTGTGGTGTTGAAGGACACAACTTAAGAACTTGTGCTAGGATTAAGAAACTAGTAAGTGATTTATCATTTTCAATTATTACTAATTGCATTGCATTTTGAGGTTCTACTAATTGTATATAGTGCTTTTGATTTTAGAAAAATGAGGCTGGATCAATAAATGAAGGAGCACACTCTAATGGCAGCAACAAATAGGAGAAGAAAATTGGACTTTACTGCTGGATCATTTGTTGAAGTGAGCACAACCAAAAAAAAATCCAGCATGCAAAAAGACACAGGATTTGTTTTGAAATTTCAATTTGACATGTCTAATATTTTGGAACCTATTTTAGAAGTAGTTTTTCTGACTTTGTAACCTTAAGTGGGCTCTTTTATACAATCTAATTTTAAAGCTTGATGTAGAACATATATATCTATCACTTTTATTTGTAACTTGTTCTATGTGACTTGTTTTTATATAATTTGTAGTGTGTTTTGCAGAGTCTCTTTTTACTCAATTAATGTGATTATCAGTTATCTATTGTCTTTACTGAAATTTAGACATATGTCTACTTAATATGATTTATTTTGGACCATTCAACTATGCATATATAACCAGATATATAGAATATTAAAATACATGCAGTAGCTATCAAGAAAATCAAAATGGCAATACTTTATTTATGAATTGTGTGAAATTGGCATATAAATTAAGAATTTGTACTGATATTGTCGATCTACTTTTCCAAATTTATTGCAAAACTCTATTAAACATCAAATGAATTATCCAACACGTTGACAAAAAACAGAGCAATATATATCATCATAATCTCATTATCACTTGTGCAAAGTTACAAAAAGTTTACACTTTAAAAGAAAGAAACAAGGCTCACTCCACCTGCTTCAAATACAAATACAAGCCTACTGTAACACATATATAAAGCCAACATTTTAGATATCTCATAGCAAGGAAAATCTTTGCAATTTCTTCATCTTTTTTTTCCACATTTTTTTGCAGTACTGCAACATCTTCTTCAAGTTCTTCTAATCTTTGCAATACTCCACCTAAATCTTGGTTAGGTCTTTGTCCAATAGAGTGGCCAATCCACTTCAGAAATCCACACCCAACATTTACATTTCCCTATAAAAAAACTATAATTGCTAAAATGTTCTTTCATAATAAAAAGAAAGTTCTGGGATTATCAATAAGACTCAAGCATTAACAAAATATTTTCTAAACAAAATCATTACCTTGTATTTAGGGCATCCAAAAAATTTCGTACCATAGTTAGCTTCTGTTCGTGCTATGCGTATCACAGCTTCCCACCCACAATCACATAAAGGCTTATTCCAGTCAAGCTCTTCTTGATATATTCTGTTATTTGGAGTTGGCTTGCTAGTAGAAGATATTGAAGCCATAAATATTTCATAGAGAATGAGGGAACGAAGAAAACAAGAAATTAAGAAATGTTTAAATTGATCCAAAAAAAGGAAAAAATATGCTGTTAAATATTAAGAGTATTGTATAAGGTTAAAATTGTCTTTTTCCCTTGTTTTCAATTGCCCAAGATGCTTTCCGTCCCTAAAATAAACAGAAACAAACAGAAGGAGCAATAGTTAGCTCTTAAAATTTTTCAGGGGGAAAATTTACATACAAAAATAGTTCGGGGGGCAAATGTTGAAAGTGGTGATAGTTGAGGGGGGAAAAAAGCTAATTACCCTTATATCACTACAAAAAAAAAAAGTGTTTTAGCTACCAAAAAACTGGTAGCAAACTATGTCTTTTTGGTAGCTAATACCCTTTTTGCTACCAAAATTTTTTTGTAGCTGGTTCGTAGCTAAAACCCCATCGTTAAAGGTTTCTTGCTACCAAAAAATATTGTAGCTAATTATTCTTATTTGCTACTAATTTTTTAGTAGCTAAAAATATTAAATCTAGTAGCTAAAACACTACTTTACGGGACTACTAGAGGTTTTTTGATACTATAATTTGGTAGCCAATTGCATTTAAATTGGTAGCTAAAGAATTTGTGTCATTAAAATTTATTTTATTTTCAATCCACCAAAATCATTTTACTACCACAATTTGGTAGCAAACAATCACAAAATTAGTAGCAAATTATTTGTTTTGTACTTGAAAATTCGATACTTTTGCTACTAAAATTTGGTAGCAAAATTAATAATAAATTAAATAATTTTTTTAATATATAATTTTATTAGTTTTTTAATTTAATTATTTTATGAATTCTATTTTTTATTTTAATACTTACAAAAAAAAACATTAATAAAATATAAAAATTAATTTTTATAAAATAGATAAACAAAATACAAACTAGAAAATATATTTAGTACAAAATCAATATAAAACATAATACTAAAATCTATACACATGTCAAAAATTGTACTTTTAGTTCATATTTACATATATAAAGAAGTTGGCAGCAATTCCACTTCATGCTCCCTCTTGAAGGCTCTTTTCATTTCATTGTTGTTTTTAGTTCCAACAACAATCATTCCTGAAAATACATCACAAGCATTCAGAATTCTAAAATATTAATTCTGTGGACAATTGCAAAGAATTGCAACATCGAATTAATATAAAGCATAAAGAAAAATAACAAACACTCAAGGCTTGGGGACATTGAATTTCATTCTCTCAGAACAAGGTGCACGAAGAAAAATAAAGGACAATGTGAAGTCATTATTGTGCATTCAATGAACAGCTCGCATAAACAAAACTAGAGTAGAAAGGTCAATAAGCAATTAGCCATTTCAACTCAATCAAACAATAACAATATATTTAGAACATTGCCACAACGAGCCAAGTAATATTCAACTTTCATAAATTCTCAACTAGTAGTCTACAATATCAAAGTTACTAGAAAGGGCCTAAAACTGATAGTAAGTATATTTAGAATGGCAAAATAACATTCTATTAATAAGAGAAGAAACATGCCATTAGAGCTAAAAAGAGGAAGTGGAAAGAACTTGGTTTCCACTACTTATTTACAATTTTACAAGCTCATGCCAAATTCGTTTCTAGTTTCTTATCACGTGTTGGTAATTGTCAGTTTCATTATTAATCATAGAATTAGATAAATTTTCAAAGAAGCATAGCATGGAACTCATAATTATGTACTGCACACTAAAATTGGCACCAACATATTTTTAGAAGACAAGAAGCTTTTACTCTACTATCTATATTCAACCATCTTCTTACTAGTGATGCTATAACACTCCATTACATGAAGCATTTCCTTTCAGCATTCGTCCAATGAAAATAAGGTATACATCATCCCCTCATAGAATTTTAGTAAGTTTATTCTATTGTTTCAATCCTTGTCACCATCTGCAATCTGAGAATAATGATAAACTCAACTTTATGGCTTCTTTTGTATTGACAGAAGAGGCTATAATTACTGGACTCTGACAAAAAAGGAAAGGAATGGTTATGAGGTATCCAGAACTTCTCACAAATTGGTAAAATAAAAAATGTTACATTTGTACCAATACCACATCCAACCCCAATATAAAATACACATGCAACCACTAACCTAAGAAAAACATCTGAAATCTTTCCTTTTACTTTTGGTGCTTTGACTCATTTATAAAATATTTGCATGTCAGTTCAAATGATCTGTTTTGGTTATAACTGAGGACTACATCCACCTATAATTTTCAAATTGGTCTTGTAATCTTGTTTCAAGGTGCAGAATTTGTACACAAGATATTGAATTTGTTTAGAATCCTTATACAACTTTAAAGAGCTTAATCACAATACTTTCAACCAACATGCCAATGAACAAAATGATGGATGACTGTATCAATCATAAATGCTTCAAGTATGGCAGTGGTGAGCTCAGTGACAGATATGTAGAGCTAAGAAAAAGAAAAAGTGAGTGGTTTTCATACCTTTTTGACACAATTTGATGCTTCCATAGAACTACCAAACTCATTTTCCTTAACCTTTTTGCCAATGCATCAAAGAGAATATAGAAAAAGTGAGATGTAGATTGAAGAACAGAGGACTTCATGTCTATCATTCTCTTCCTACTTCACACCTAAAATCAGCTTTCTTAAAAGGCAAGCTACCAAATACTCACTCACTTGTTCCATTACATAGATAGAAAGAAGAAGTAGAAAATAGATGAAGAAATATCAAATTAAAGTTATGAGAAACTAATATAATTGCCATCCAATTTCTCACAAAAGAACTGAATTTTGACACACGAAGAGAAAAAAAACTCAAAACCTCTCTTAAAGCAGTTCTTCTCAGTAAGTGGCTCTTGGTTTTTCACTTGAAAACAAACATGGATTATGCATATATATATATATATAGACACACATTTACACAAAGAAAATGTCAATTAAGTTAATCTATTGTCCAACAATGTCACCTGAATCACAAAGAAAAGTGTTTGAAGTTTGAAATTCTTGAAAAGTCATCTCTTAAGGCAATTTTTCTCAATAAGTTTCTCTTGGTTTTGCACTTGAAAAAACAACTTCAATTATGCATATACACACATTTACATTGTGAGCATTGTAATGATCCATGAAGATTTAATCCATATATAGATGATAATTCCCATATATATATATTTATATAACAAGTTCTTTCTTAACACCATAAACCAGACCCTCTATTGCTATAAGCATCAAACTTTGAAGATTAATTAAGGTAATCTACTGTCATCCATGCTTAATTATCTATACTTAAACAGGTTTACGCATTAATGAGAATACACTAGAATTGAATAGAATCTCTACTAATCCTTGAATTAGAATTTAAAATAAAGCCTAATTGGCTAAAAATTATTATCCCAATCGTATAAAACAGAACACATATAGCCTATTTTCTATCCAACTACTCAAGTTCATATGAAGAAAAATTGGACCTAAAAGACACCCCATAACTTAAAAAAATTCCAACATAAATGCACTCAGTGCAGTCACTTTATTCTTGTCCGACCAAGTTTCAACAAAGTACACATAAACCAGAACAGAACACACAAAAGTAAATTCAAGAAAATCACATAACAGAACAAATTTCTAATTAACTTGATCATGAGATAAACATATGAACATGAAAAATTAAAGAATACCAAGAAGAGAATTTCACGTGTAAACAAGTAAAAGTAGTAGTTAACGTACCACAAATTTTAACAGGTGTTTCAAGCTCCAAGAGAATGGGCTGTCTCAAGAAAATATCTCTAGAAACAAAGCAAAGTTGCTTAATCTCAGTCTCTGAAAGCTGGACTTGCTTCTCAGGATTTGTTCTAACTTCAAGAAGCCTATTAATTATACCATCAAGAATCGAACCATTCATTTTCTTTTCTGGTCTTCTCCTTCTTCTGATGATGGTGAACCTAAGTAAGAAGCATAAAGAAGAAGAATACTTTGTTCTTCTTCTCAAGCTTCAAGATTTTGAGTGAGAGATAGAGAAGGAAAAGAAAAGAAAAGAAAAGAAAAAGATAGAGCTTTAAATCAAATGGGTATTTGAGTTTAATGGTCCGGAGTTGGAGGGGAACTTTGGCATCTTCTTTGGAGCTTTAGAGATAAAAAAATCAAACCCACCTACTAAAAACTATAAAGCAAAGAATATATTCTTTTTGAGAGAGAAACCATAGGGAGAGTGACTCTCTCCACAAACAAAGAAAGAGAGCTCAGTAAGAAGATGATCAAGAGAGAGAGAGAGAGAGTGGGCTAAAGCCTAAAGTGGGTTCCCTGTGGAAAGTGCGGACCCAAAGAAAGAAGAAAAATAAGAAAGAAAAAAAACCCTCAAAGATAATGGTAAAGAAGACTCATGTGGCATCATACAAATCAACATTGGCTGATCGTTCTTTTACATAATTTTTTTTGAGAGCTTTGAAACTGAGGCCCCAAGAAGGTTAGAGTTTTAACAATCAAACATATGGGACCCCAAACATTTGATCACTTTACTTACCATGTTCCCACCTTTAACCAATAAATAAACATATATATATATGTGTATATAATATGTATACACTAAGGAAATCAAGGATATTTCTGTGTTGTGTACATGTTTGTTGGTTTGAATTGTATGTGAATAATGTTGGGATAAGGCTTGAGTGCATAATTTTTTGTTCTATGTTTTGATCAAGTTTTGCTTTGGTGGGTTAGAGTGATTACAACCAAATCCAAATATATGACTCAGCAAAACTGATTCCTATGTATGGGTCAATAATACAAATATCTTTGACATAATTTAAAAAACTAACCTATTATACATATGCATATTCAGTTTTTTAATAATTAAAAAATATTTTACCTAACTATAACCACATATTTAGGAAACAACAACCATTAATTATAAAATGTAAATTTAGTTTTAATTTTTCATAACGGTGTAAAGTAGGAAATATAATAAAAATTAATTATAAAAAAACAATTTAATATTTTCAAATTTTTATTTCATAAAATATACATATCTCTATATACATATAATCAGGCACAAATATAGGAAATAAAAGTATTAATTAAAAAAATTACAAATAACTAGTTTGAAATTTAAATTTTAGTTTTTCAAGGAGGATACTATCTAAGAAAATTAATATATATAGTAAGTATCTCTTTTTTTTTTTCACTAGTTCATCGACATTTTGTTGAGGTATGTATACCATATACTGATGAAATATCATGGCTATATTGGTTAGATTGTTTAATTAAAAAAATTTCTTCAGGTGCTTCAACTGGGTGTAAGGAGAAGGTACTGACAAACAGGTTTTTATTCTCTCTACCATATTTCACTAAAACAATATGCATTAAGTTAACTTGGAAATAAAAACATTGATCATAGACATATACATCTCTTTTTTCTTATGAATGTTGTTATACTTTCTTGAAGATTCATTAGGTGTTTTCTGACATTTTGATCACACAAATCAAACATTCTTTGATGGAAATCTATAATCAAAGAAAAAAAAAATACAAAGAACAAGTAACTAGTTAACGTATCTTATATGATATGCTTGTTTATTTAAAATTTATTTATTTCTTTCTATTTCAGGTGCTTCAACTGAGATATAGAGATAGAAGGAGAGTTTTTGGTGCTTCAATTACAACAAATATAGAAGGAACTAGTACTAAATATCAATATCAGGTTTGAACTCCCTACTATATTTTTTTTACTAAAACAATATCCATTGAAATCAATTACTCAGTAACAAGCATCATAGACATATCTATTTTTCTAAATTGAATTTATTTAAAAAAAAATGAGTTAAATATTTATAATTTTATTTCACTCTATCATCATGAATATGTAAGTTGCAAATATTACTAACAGTGCACTAGCTAGTCAATACACTAGTACATTATCATAATTATAGTAAAATAGTATACAAAAATCATTGAAACTTCATTTCTTAAATCTGTCCGTGCAGAGCATATATGTTCTTAAATATATATATATAATAAAATGTCAATTATTACTGCTATGTAGAGACACTTCTATGACTTTCTTAGTTCTCTATGATTAGAACAGATCAGAAAAAAAAAATTAAAACCAAATTCAAGCCTACCCAAGAACAGAACAAGAAAAAAAAACCAAGCTTTACCTGTGTGAAGATCGCTGGGGCTCATCATGAAGCTGCGTTGTTGGGGCTCATCAGAGGGTGAAAAGCATACTGAGCACTGGTTCGTGGTTGTGGTTCAAGAGGACATTGCTGGACTTGAGATTTCCCCATCGTAATTTGAGAACTCTGTATAAAGGATCCCCTGGCGATTCCTTGGATTAGTTTAGAACGAGTATATTAATAAATTAATGACTATGTGAAAGAATATGATTTTGTGTTTGTGTGTGCATGTGGAGATTTCTCTTACCGTGCATAAAAGGTGCCTTTAGGAATGTACTCGGAGACTAACAATTTCTCCTCTCTCCACTGAACCGCCTCATCTCGACGTCAAACGCCACAGACAGCCCAAATGACCATGGCAACCTTATAGGCTGACCCTAACCCGCCATTACCAAGCACCTCCGCCGCAGCCTTCATCAAATCTGACAACCCGAAAGTACCCTTTTCATCTCACCATTATCAAATCAGTCATGGACCCAATCTTCCCATCTTGCGAACCTCCACCAACACCTTTCTTGGAATCACTACCTTTGGGCTGGATGATTCCGAGTTCCTTCGGTTAGAAGTTGGTATGTGAACTTCGAATGAGAGAGACAGAGAGAGTGAGAGTGAGAGGGAGAAATGAATACGAGAGAGAGGGGAAGAATAATGGGGTCTGGGGTTTAATTTCAATTGAGTGAGAGAGATTAGAGTGAGAGGGAGATAGGTATTTGAGAGTGTATAGGGGAATATGAAGAAGAAAATGAAATGGGGCTTTTCTTTTCAGCTTTATTGGCTATGGTAGCTGTGCGAAAGGTTGAGAGAGAGAGAGGGATTACGGAGAAGAATAAAACTTTGAATCAGAGACACAAAGAGAGCTTGAGTGAGAGGGAGACAGGAATACGAGAGAGAGAGGGGAAGAATAATGGGGTCTGGGGTTTGATTTCAATTGAGAGATAGAGAGATTAGAGTGCGATGGAGCTAGGGATTTGTGAGTGTATAGGGGAATATGAAGAAGAAAACGAAATGGGGCTTTTCGGATCAGGTTTATTGGCTGAAGCCGTGAGAAAGGGTGAGAGAGAGATGGATTAAGTACGGAACAAACAAAAACCCCAACAGTAAGGAAAAATACTGAAACTATTTAAATTTTAAAATATTGCTTAAAAAATGTATTATAATTTTAAAATATTGCTAGTAATGATTTTATCTTCTACTTCATTTTAATTTAGAAATAAAATTAAAAAGAAAAATAAAATACTTAGAGAAAGGTAAATGGCCACTTACTGATTTAATATTAATTTAATAAAATTATTTATTTGCCCAGATAACATAACACACTTTATATTCCATTGATAGAAATACCCCGTTTGAATTCGTAAAATTTCAAAAAATTATGTGGTGGTACATTTTTTCGATTGTGGAATGAGCTTCTTTATTATTAATTTTTCTAAAAAAGTATTTTATATTGTGTACAAACTTTATCAACTTTACTATTGTGAGACATTCTATTAATTTTTCCTTTCTTTTTTATCATTTTTTTAATTAAAGTTGGAATTTAAGAAATATTCTAGTTTTTGTAAAAAAAAATTGGCAGCGAAATTACCCAATATTTTTTTATTTGTTTAAGTATTCAAGATTTTTTTCGTTGAAACTACTCACGCATCCAAAAACTGAGATAGTAGTCACTCATTCTGGGATTGAGATAGATTTAATACTTGTTGACTGATTATTTTGTCAATTACAAATAAACCAATAAAGCATTAAAAAAAATCAAACACATGATATGTATGGGATTTAGGTTATTAATTAGTCTTAGTGCACGAGTTAATTGTATTGAGAAATAAGAACTTGCAAAACTTAAGTTCTTTAGAGATTTATTAGGTCGCATTTTTGCATGCACTAAGTGATACTCTAACCCTATTTATAGGCAGTTGAGAGGATTAAGCTCATTAGTGTCTGATTACAATAAAATTCCCTTAATGGGTTTATGCTTATTATTTTGGTTTTAGTATCATTGAACCTTATAATTCTATATATTTAATTATTTTAAATTTGAATTTATTGTAGGATTTTCTAAAGTTTTTTGGTTTTTTTTATTTTGTATTTTACTTTTGTAATTAAATTTGTTTCATGAATAATAATTTTAGTATTTATTCCTTAAAAAAGAAAATTTTAAAATTTTTGTTAAATGATTTTTAATTTTTTTTATTAGATTTTAAATAATTTTTTAATATTTGAATGAATTTTTTAAATAAAACATAAAAAAATAATGGCATGTACCAATTAAAGACTTACACATATGTATCTATTTGGCACTTAAATTAAACACAATTATAAAAAAAAATATGCATGTAATCGAGTAGGATAAGAAACACTTATACTAATATCCTACCCTATACGTGCATCAAATACATGTGTTTTGTACCATAACTCTATCATACCCTATAACTACAATTCAAGGGCTAATTAAGTATTTTATTTTTCTCAATGTAATATAATCCATCGTCTACTTGTTCGAAAGATATAATAGAGAAATGATGGATAAAAGTTGGATTTTCCAAAAGAATAGATTATCAGTGGAGTATTTTGATAGACTTAATAGTTTAATTAAGTTATCAACTTTGCATTTAAATTGTGAAAATAAGATTCGATGTCCATGTGTTTCATGTATGAACTTATATTATCATGACTTAGAGACAATTGAGCGTCATATATTCGTAAAAGGATTTTATACCAAATATGTTATGTGGGAGTTTCATGAGGAAGATATCACAGAAGTAAACGAAGATGAAGAAGAAGTAGAATCAAACAGTGAAGAAGACATACCATATGACAGTGATGATGATGAAGACAATGACGATATGATACCAGCATTAGAAGATTTAGCTAGTCAATATCATAGGAAGAGTGATTTTGTGAACCTTGGAGATTCAAATGAGCACAATGATGAAAGGAATACATTGCCTGACTTATTTGCAGAAGCAGAAAAGGAGTTATACTTTGGATGTACAACGTTCTCAATCTTAACATTTATTGTTAATCTAATGCACATTAAAGTGATGTATGGTTGGAGCAACAAATCATTTGATTTGTTGCTCGACTTACTTTCGAAAGCATTTTCCAAAGACAATAAAATTCCATGATCTTATTATGACGCTAAGAAAATGTTGTGTGATCTTTGTTTAGGGTACGAAACTATTCATGTATGTGAGTATGATTGTGCTTTATTTTGGAAAGAGAATAAAAATGTTGAAAGATGTCCTATATGTGGTCATGAATGATACAAATTCCAAGGAACTAAAGGCAAGAAGATCCCATACAAAAAGATGCAATATTTTCCTATAACTCCACGACTACAGAGACTTTTTATGTCACGCCATACATCATCTGATATGAGGTGGCATGAGGAAGAACGTGTTGATACAGAAGGTGTACTTAGACACCCGGCAGATGCAGAGGTTTGGAAGGATTTTGATAGACAATATCCAGATTTTGCAAAAGAATCTCGAAATTTAAGGTTTGGATTTGCAATAGATGGGTTCAATCCATTCAGTGATTTATATAACTCGTACAGTATATGGCCAGTGTTACTAATGCCATATAACATGCCGCCATGGAGATGAATGAAACGAGAATTCTTAATGATGGCATTATTGATTCCGGGACGTCGTGCTCCAGGAAAAGACATAGATGTCTATTTACAAACTCTGATCGATGATCTGAAAGAACTATGGGAAAATGGTGTATGTACTTTTGATATTATTGATAAAGAATATTTTACAATGCGTGCAGCAATATTGTGGACGATCCATGATTTTCCAGCATATGTTATTGTATCTGGGTATAGCACTCAAGGTTATAAAGCTTGTCCTGTTTGTGAAGATGACACATCTTCATTTCGAATAAGAGGAAAAACATGTTTCATGGGTCATCGTTGATATTTGTGTCTGAACCACCAATGGCGCAATGATATGTAGTATGATGGTACAATCGAAAGGCATTCACCTCCAAGAATTTTAACAGGAGATGAAATCTTAGATAAATTAAAAAGTGTATGGAAATGTAGGGCAAGTAAAAATGATAAGATCATTAAGGACGATAAGCAACAAATGAAGGATGCATGTTATGAAAATAACACGAACTGGAGGCGCAAAAGTATTTTTTGGGAGGTAGAATATTGGCCTAAATTAAAACTAAGACATAATTTGGATGTGATGCATATTGAGAAACATATATGTGATAGTGTAGTTGGTACAATATTTAGTATTGATGGGAAGTCTAAAGATACTGAAAAGGCAAGACTTGATTTACAAGATTTAAGTATTCATAAGCAGCTACACATGAAAAAGAAGGGGAACAAATGGTTCAAACCAGTAGCATGCTATACATTATCAGCGAAGGAATGACAAGAATTTTGTACGTTCATAAAGTCTGTAAAATTTCCTAATGGATATGCTACAAATATTTCTTGGAATGTTAACATGAAAGATGGAAAATTATTTGGGTTGAAAAGTCATGATTGTCATATTTTATTACAGAGGTTGTTACCTATTGGTCTAAGGCCATATTTGAAAAAGAAAGTAATGGATGATATTGCTGAGCTGTCATTATTCTTCAAAAAGCTATGTGCGAGGACATTATATGTGAAAGACTTAGACGAATTGGAAAAGGGCATTGTACTCACGCTGTGTAAATTAGAAAGTATCTTTCCTCCTGCCTTCTTTGATGTGATGATTCATCTTATGGTTCACTTGCCATTAGAAGCTAAGTTAGGTGGTCCAGTACAAATGCGATGGATGTATTCAATCGAAAGGTAACAAAATTTATAACTTAAGTTTAAAAAATTAAATAATCATTGAATACAATTCTTTATTACTATATATTGAAAACATAATTAATTTCAGGGAATTAGGTCATTTGAAAAAATATGTGAAAAACAAAGCTCGACCTGAAGGTTCTATTGCTGAAGGATACATTATTACTGAGGCACTAAACTTTTGTTCAATGTATCTTCGTGGAATGGAAACACGCTTTAATCGTCCTGATCGCAATCCTGATTACCTTGGAATTAGAAAACAATCGACACTGTCAATATTCAACATGCCTACAAGACCATTTTGAAGACAATCATCTATCACACTAACTCAAGATCAACGAAACCAAGTTCAATGGTACATTTTGAATAATTGTCCTGAGTTGGAACCATATTTAACGTAAGTTTATAATTTTCTTTTTTCAAATTCTAACAACATTTATGTTCTAGAATAAAAATAATCTTTCATAGTACTTATTGTGAACACAGAGAACATAAATTATTCTTACAATCTCAAGGAATTATGGATATCAATCAAGTGGAAAAAAATGAATTTTCAACATGGTTTGAAAATAAAGTAAGTTTAAATATCAATGTTTGATATTCTAAATTTTTTATTTGTCTCGATCTTACATTTATAATTTTATCTGCCATCACAGATAAAAAAAATGAATGAAACAATATCTGGTAAAGCACAGGAAGATTTGTATGCAATTGCAATGCAACCAAGTTTTTTGGTTTGTACATATGATGGTTGTATGGTTAATGGAGTTCGATACCATACAAAAAGTCGAGATGAAAGACTTTTAACTCAAAACTACGGTGTTCACGTTGAAGCAGAATATGATGGAAATAAATGTGATTTTTATGGTGTCATCAATGAAATTTGGGAAGTACATTACCTCTATTTGAACAAATTTATATTGTTCAAATGCTCTTGGTACAATACCAATGGAAGTGATAGAATGTACTCTGAATATAACTTTACTAGTATCAACATCAACTCAGAATGGTTTGAAGATGAACCATTTGTTCTTGCCAATCAAGTAAGTTTGGTTTTTTATTTGAATGGCATTAAAAAAAGTAAAGATAATAAAGATTGGAAAGTGGTGCAAAAAGTAAATCATCGTCACATCTGGGATATACCATCAAAGCCAATGGATGGTGAAGTTGATGATGAAGATCCAACTATCAACAGTTCTGAAGCATATCAAGAAGAATCTTCGAATGACATTGGCGTGAATTTCGATTCAACGACAAATGATTCTAATCTTATTCAGGATGATATTGAAGATATAGAATGTGATAATCATCAATTATTCAATGATCAAGTTCAAAGTGATATAAACAGTGAAGATACCGATGAAGAAACTTTACTCGATGATTCTGAAGATATAACTTTGAGTGATGAAATTGATTAAGTATAAATTGTGTTATTATTTTTATTTTTTGTAAAGTTTTGAATATGCAAATTTATTATATGCTAATAAAAAATTTATATTTTTTAGATTTTTAATCATGACAAATGAGAAGTCTCTCGATCCACCATTAACTACTAGAAGGTTGTTTGGCCGTAAGAGGACGCATATTAACTCTTCATCATCTACACAATCTCCACCTCATTTGCCATGTTCTTCCAATGATGATTCAATAACACCATTAAATGATGAAACACACAAGTCCTTAGAAGGTATAAAGGGTTTATGTACAACTTATGATAATATATACATTAAAAATTTATGAAAATAGTTATGATTATAAGTAATATAACAATTATTTGACAGAATCAAGGAAGAGAACTCGTGGCCCCACTCATGGGGATGGTGTCAGACGCTTATTAAAGGATATTGCAAGTAAGTTAAAGATTTCCTATAAAAAAGGCGAACTTTGAGTTCATGGGACGCATGCTACTGCATTTGCGAACATTGTTGGTGTAAATGTACGCCATCATGCTCCACTTCAGTATAGTGGCTGGGGTAAAGTTCCTCCAGAAGATAAGAAAGTCGTATATGCTCGTATCATGGTATATTTATGTTAGCATACTTATTTTATAATATTTTTTGCATGAAAATTTATTTTTTGAAATTTCTTTTGCAAGATGTATTCGAGATGGATTTTAAAAAAGTTCCATATCTTGAAACTATTTGCAATCACTATTGTTCAGAGCGCTATAAAGATTATCGTAATAATTGTCACAGAGAGTACAAGAATATCATCAAAGAAGGTAAGAATCCATTAGAAAATCGGCCTGTGAAATTGGTGCTAAGAGATGAAGATTTGCAATGGATGTGCAATAAATGTTTCTCTGACGAAGAATGGAAGGTATCCTACATTATTTGTACACATTTCATAATTTTTAATTCTTAAAACTCACATGAAAAGTATTTTGTAGAAAAAGTCAATTGCAGGGTCAAAAAATAGATCAAGTGTTTCTTTTATGCATTCTGGTGGAACTAAGTCATTTATTACATATTTACATGAGGAGGTAAACATATTTTTGACATAATATCATTGTAATTTTCTTATATTTAATGTTATTAATTATTTAAATGCATTACAGAAATCAAAACAAACAATGGATGACAATGTACAACAAGAAACAATGAAGTTTGGAGAGATTGAAATGTTTCGAAAAACTCATTGTACAATTAAGAATGAGTGGACCCACAAAATAGCCGAGGACAAATATGTATGTTCGACTTTTAAAAATTATGAATTTTTACCTTCTAACTTTTATAAAACTATTACACAATTATTTTTTTGTTATTGTAGAAGGAAATGGTAGAGTTATGAAAAGAGAAACTCATTCAATTTGAAGATGGATTGTTACTAGTAGTGGATGAGGCTGCTATATACAGGCAAGTTTTAGGCGAAGAAAAATATGGTTGGTTACAAGGTTTTGGTCCTATGCCCGGAAAGAAGATGTCAACCCAGTTATCATCCAAACGTGAAGAGATTGAAGATGAACGTTTGAAGAAATTAGAGAAAATCGTTGAAGATCTTAAAAACAAACAAAATAACAACATTGCGAGAATTTTTCAAGAGAATATGGAGAAGTTCTACGAATCACAACAAAGTCGATTATTAGAACAAAGAGCATTAGAGTCACAAATCACACCTCCTCCATCAATGGTTTCATTAAATTTTAAATTTTAAATCCAATATTACATATAGTTTATTTTGTTTTTTTCCAATCAATTATTAATTTTATATTTTGTTTCAGAATAAACAACATAGCCTTTCACTGCAACTGGAGACATGTAAAGGAAAAGATCAACCTTCTTCTTCACAAATTCTCAGTACATCCCCCACAAGTTTAAAGGAAATGCAAAAATCTCCAATTCAATTTGAGATGCCCAATGATGAAAGCTGTATTACTAGCTGTTCGACTTTATGAACCTTCACACACATTTCGTATTGCCATGGACCCAGAAATTTTTGATAGTGATCAATACTTATTTATTTCACTTGAAGATGTAATTCATCTTGGCACCATGACAGAGATTGGAGCTCCTTGTATAACATTTTGGATCAGGTAAAAAAGAAATACCTTTCACATAATTCTCATGCACAAAATAACATTATTTGTCTTACAAATTCAATTGTAATATTTAGGATCTTACATCGAAAGTTGGAAAAAGAAAATCGAGCACAATATTTTCGTTTCTTTCATCCAACTTTGGCTTTGGATTCGTGTCAAACACAAAATGCAATATCAATGGCAAATCGCTTGGAAGGCATAGAAACAGGAAAATTTTGGTTGCTTCCTATTCATATTGGGTAAGATTTATTTATTTAACTAATTACATTATCAATATATTAATTTATATACAATATCGTATTTTATGGCCAACAGATATCATTGGATGCTAGTAATAATTGATCCATTGCGTGATACATGTTATTGGCTTGATCCAATTAGACTACCCCCACGTAACGAAATAAAAAATCTAATGGCAATGTAAGTAAAATATTGCTATGGATTAGTCTTATTTAATTTTTACTTTAAATTTATTATTAAATATTTTATTTGTTTATTAGGGCTTTTTGATTACTACAATACCTCCACAAATAGGCAACCAAAAGAGTCTGGTATTACATGGAAATCTATAAAGGTAAGTTATAAAATAATATCACATAATATATATTACATTTGATAGTTACTTTAAAATATTACAATATAATATTTTACTGAAAATTTAAATTATCAATGTCTTTTTATCTTTTCATTTACATTTTATGAATTTGTGCAGTGTCCTCAACAACCATCAAATATTGAGTGTGGATATTATGTAATGAGATATATGCGTGACTTTTGCATGGATTCTAGACCTATCAATTGGTTAACTACCCATGTAAGATGTATATAAATACTATTGAAATAGAATATTTTGTTATTATATTATACAATTGACTAATATTCATTATTACTTATATTTATTTATTACAGTGCAATGAGAAGATGAGAGATTACACAAAACAAAATATTGATCAAATTCGAGTGGAGTGGGCTGACAAATTCATAGAATTGGTTGACTAATTCCAATGAGCAATACTATAGTTCCTTCTCCAATTGTTTCATTTACAAAAGTTGTATCCAAAGAGTTTTGTGGTTCTAGTTTTTTATTTATTTTGAATAGTTTTATAGTCACTATGCTCTTTTTTCCCCCAATAGGCTTTTTCCTATTGGATTTTCCATTTTGCGTTTTTTAACTGAGGCTTGCCATAGGTTCAATGCAATATCTTTGTTTTAGGAAAGTTATATGCATCCCTATACATGACTTATGTAGTTTCTTACTTTTATTTTCCTTCGAGTTTGTTATTGTACTTATGATATTTTTAATTTTATCTTTTGCTTTTGTCCATATACATTTAGTTTGTTTTTTTTACCTTGATCTTATTTTTTTTAAAATAAAATTATTTTACGAATTAAAATATTATTAATTTGTTGAGAGTCCATAACACAAATCTAGATTTAATTACTTTATGTTTGGTAATCTTATATATGTTTTTACATTATAATTTTTATTGTGTACTTTCTCTAACCAATACTTTTGTAGCAAAAATACTACTACTAGAAATATTTTATTTGCTACTGCCAAAATATGATATAATTTAGTAGCAATAAATTTATTTCTACTACCAAAGAATTGCTCACTAAATGGGAAAAAAACAAAGATAAAATCATATAAAATGCATAAATTTTATATTTGGTGCTAATATTTAATTTTAGCTACCAAAAAATATTGGTAGCTGAATATATAAATATGCTACCAAATATTTTGGTAGTGGACGTATTTGGTATCATTTAATTATAATTTGCCACTAAATCATTTTGCTACCAAAATTTAGTAGCAAATTTATTCATTGGCACCAACAATATTAGCTACCAAATAACATTAGTAGCTGAAAATATAAATATGCTACCAAAATATTTAGTTGCAGTAATATTTGGTATTGTATGATTAGAATTTGCTACTAAATCATTTGCTACCAAAATTTAGTAGCAAATGATAATTAACTGCTACCAAAAATATTTGGTAGCTAAAACTTTTGTAGCTAAAAACTTGATTTCTTGTAGTGTATATATACATGAGAATTTTTTGATAGGTATTTCACCTTAAGCCTTACCGGTAGGGCTCTCAGTGTTTTTTTACTCGTGAACAATATTCGGTGCAACTTTTTTTATGACTGTGTATATTGTAGATATTTAGAGCATCCTGTAAATTTTCAGAAAATTTCAAATAGTTTACACTACCGAAAATTAGGTTCAAACATGTTTTCCACGCAAATAAAAAAATTTAGTCACGCGTGCAACAACATGTTTGAACCTGATTTTCGGTACTGTAAACTATTCAGAATTTTCAGAAAATTTGCAGGACGCTCTAAATAGCTACAATATACACGGTCATAAAAAAAATTGTGCTGAAAACTGTTCACGGATTGCAAACACTGAGAGCCCTACCAGTATGGCTTAAAGTAAAGCTACTATAAAATAATTCTCCTATATATATATATATATATATATATAGAAGAATTTCCCTACAATATAAAAGAATTATCCTATATTGACAATTATTGTTTATATCAATGTAAGCCTTAGTGTGTCCGAAAACAAGTCTTTTATGTAACAGATTCATGGTTGAATGAAATTTAAATTAATTTACCGTTTTTTTTTTACCGGTACACAATAAACACAACATTTACAAAGTTACAAACACAATTGTTGGCTCAATACCAACGAGCGCGACACCCTTAATTATTGTATTTGAAAATGATTGACATGATTATGATTATGTTTATGGACCATACAATACAATAGGAAGTAAAATTATACAAATATAATTTATATATACAAATATAGGAAAATTATACTGTACTGCTAAGAATAATTTTATTTTTTATATATGGAGAAATTAATTTTTTTTTTAAATAATGGTATAGTACATTGTAGTTATAGTAGACATCTCACCAATTTTTAAAAAAATTTAAAATAATTTACAATATCAAAATCATGATTCAAATTATTTGAAATTTTTAAAAAATTAGTAGGATGTCTGTCATAACTACAACATACATTGTCATATAAAATATTTAAGTTATAATTTTTCTAAGTACAAAAAACAAGAACACTTCTATATATATATTTATAGATAAATGTATAAACCAACACAACATGAGCCATTGGCACTACAATTAGATAACGCATGACAGTGATAGGGTCTGATTATGCATCCCCAACAAGAAGTTTTCAGGTCCTGCTACTATGTTCTATATACAATTCTTTTTAAATGTTGAAAAGATACACTTTTTATATACATTAGGCTAACTATATAATGAAAGAAAGAAAAAAATGAGACTCGTATTTTGGATAAAAAAGAGAGAAAACTATTATTAATTTTGCATGTAAAATTATAGAGAAAGATAGAGGAGGACACATACACACCACATACAACCAGTTGTGGCACCTACCCATGCTGAAAAGCTAGGTACATGAAATGTTCCCGTACATGAAAAATGAAAAAAAATGCAGGCAGACCGTAGCTTTCAAAAGATGGCCCAAGCCAGGACCCAGTTGGAATAGTTATATATATATGTGGGAACAAGATTGTTGGTCCCATACATGTACAATTGCGTCTTATTCACTGTCCCTCAAAACAAAATTAACCATGTCATGTGATATATATAGAATCACATGTTAAATAATTAGTTGGAAATAGGATAGAAATTGTGTGTATATATAACCATTTTTTATAGGATAGAAAATTTCTCATGTCATGTTTACTATCGCGGTCATTTTATAATGAGTTAAAAAAATTACTCTGTATTTTGATAAATTATTTTTTAGACCTTAGAGCAAAACATTGTCTATAATTTTAATAAAAATCGGTTCACATTTTTTCTTCTTCAATATATAATAGAATGAATTACAATTCTATAGTATATATAAATATTTATATCAATAATCTTTATATATATATATATATGACATCTAAACACAACATTGACATAGATATATATATTTACATAGCTACATGACATATATATAAATTACAATAATATTTAAAAAAAAATTAATAATAGAATAAAAAAAGTCATAGTGTAGAGTAGTAAACATGCATCAACTATTTTTAATTTTTAATGTATTTCGCAATGTCTTTTAATGAATTTGATGAAGAAAAAGAGCTTAAATCACTTGATAAAAAATAAGATATCACACAAATTTATAAAATAAAAAAATGATATGTCTGGTTTTATTATTTTTAAATAAATATAATTTAGTTATTTAAATTATCATAAAATATCTTAAAAATATCATATTTTAATTAATTAATTTATTTATTTATTTTTGTTTAAGTTTATGTTTGTTCTAGTTTTTGAATTTGACAGTGACAACAAGATATTATATATTATATGCTTAATATAATATGAATATTATACACGGATTTTAAATTTAAGTTTGTCGCTAGTTTTTTTTTTTTTTTAAAGTTTGTTTCTAATTGATAATATATTATATCTTTTCTATATAATAAGTGTATAGACAACGAAAATTCATGATTTTAACGGTTTATTATGTTAACTTTAACGGAATATTATAAATATTTAACATAATATACCTTTAAAATTAAGTTAAAAATAGATATTTATCAATTATATTAATATAACTTAAAATATTATTATTATAATAATATTTAATATAAGACTACATATATAATAATTATATCAATATAAATTCAAATTCAAATATTATAAAATATCATTATTATAATAATATATAATAAAAGACTAGATATTTAATAACTATATTAATATAAATTTAAATATTATAAAATATTATTACGATAATAATATATAATTATATCTTTTTACTAATTGCATATTATATTAATATGAATTCAAATATTATAAAATATTATTATTATAATAATATTTAATACTTATATAAATTTAAATTTAAATATTATAAAATATAATAATAATAATTTATAATACATAATCTTAATTTTTATTTAAAAAATTATTATTTATGTTTAAAAAAATTATCATATTATATATATATTTATTATTAAAAAAATTATCAAAATGTTATCATATTACATATATTTTAAAAAATCGTAAACAATATTTTGGTTTAATTTTTCATTTAATATATTTATGTTATTTTTTATATATAATATTATTTATTTATTTTAAATATTTATATGACAATGATACAAATGTATCTAGTTATATTATATGTTTAGTTTGATATTATTCTAATACTTGAAATTTAAGTTTAATTAAATTTTATTTAAGTTATAAAACGTATGATTTTATTATTTTTAAATAATTGTCATTGTAAAAATATCTCAAAATATCATATTTTATTTTGTTTAATTTGATTTAAGTTTAAATCATATTTACAATCTACCATTAAATATAAGAATATTCCGTTAAAATTAACGAAAAAAATAAAAAATCGTTTAAACAAAAAATTTATGCTATCTACACACTTATTATATGGGATAAATATGATAATTACTAAGGGGTCACTGGTGCCCAACACCACAAAGAGGTAACATACCGTTATTGTATAATTCAATATACAATCTCACTTATTTAAATTTAATAAGTATTATAAAATATCGTTAATTAATCATGGTGTCACCACCATACCTTAAAATAACAAATAATAACACTATATATATATTTGATTATTTGATATCCATTTACTTAACGGACATAGATTTACGAGCTTATAAATATAATCGTTTACTTCTTAAATTAAAATATTCATATGTACGTAGTTCCTTTTTTAATTAAGGAGGTAGAAACTAAAAATATAAAAATTGACTGGGTGCATATTTAGATTAATAAATAATCAACCAAAAATAATATATAATAAATAACCATCGAATTATAGTGGAAGTACGTGATTGGTGGTGGTGTTCTTCCTTTGAGTACGTTGATGTATATATATGTGGTGGTAGGGAAGAGATTACATGCATCCACACAATAATTGTTATTATGTGATATTTTTTTTAATCTTATTTTTTAGAAATAGATGTTGTATTATATATATAATGAAAAGATTTTTGAAAAAATTAATGGTCTAGAGTTTTCGTAAACGTAAGCCATTCATATTCTTTTTGTACAGCTTTCCAAATAAAACAAATGAGAGAGGACCTTCCATCACAGGGCGGCTCACACATGATCCAACATCCATAAATATAGTCAATAAAATAATTTTCCACCAAACCTAAGATATTTTATTTTGGCACGAGGCATATAATTAAAGGGGCCTCTTTTTTTTTTTTTTTTTTAGGCTTCATTTTACGTTTTATTGGTATGGTTTTCAGTATTTTTTTACTTATGAATAATTTTCAGCACGATTTTTTTTTATGACGGTGTATTTTGTAGCTATTTAGGGCATCTGCATATTTTCAGAAAAATTTCGAATAATTTACAATACTAAAAGATAGATTCAAACATGTTGTTTTCCATACACATAGAACGAAGCCCCCTATAATTATACGAAGAAATGTTAAATACATTTTATAATACATTTTCTTTTGTATTTTCTTCGCATAATATGTGCATTACACTAATTATTTAAAAAAATATTAAAATATAAAAAATAAAATAATATCCACATGTCATGCATGTTTGAAACCGAATGTAAAATAAATATACAATAAAAAATTTCCTTAGCACTGCTCAATTATATAATAGATCGAGCTTGTTGATAAAAACTTAAGAATTTTTACTTGACACATCTCATCAAAAAAAGTGGTATATATTTATTGGTGTAATCTAATATTAAATTTTAATCTATTTATTATAAAGTATATGGCTAACTAACTATAAGTTTCTACAAAAATTTAGTTCCATTTTCAAAAAGAATATAAAATTTGGTTCCTAAGGTGGAAAAGATGTAATGTTAATATTAAAAATGGACAAGTTTGACAAAGCTGTTGACCGGAGATCGATATATTATATTCTTCATTCATTGACAAAATTAATACATCACAACATCATCTTACGCATTTAGGGCAGGCTTTTTAATGTTCATATCATGATAATGCTTGGTATAATTTTTACTCATTTGTGAGATACATAGTCAGTTAGTTACTTCCTAATATAAAAAGCCTTTAAAAACAAATTATGTATTATTAATGTTAACTATAATAATTTGGCGTCATTTGATTACATTGGAGAATTTTCTATATGCCGTATATTAAACTAAAATCCTAGCTAGAAATAAAAGTCCTTTTGAGTTTTGCTTTATGCAATAGAAACAAAAATCGTACGACCTTTGATTAATTATAAAAGCACAATGGTTAACCCCTTATTTCCTTCATCTTACCCAATCACAGCAAGTAGAATAGAACTTCATTCATGGCTTCTTTTACCCCTCCAGTTCCAATCATCAGCACTACTACTTCTTTCCTCTCTCCCAGCTCATTCTCTCGTAACAAATCATATAGTTACCACCTAATCCCCAATTACCACAGAAAAAGCTTTGCATGCAATGCCACAAACGACCATGCCCATGACCACAGTCATAACCTTAGAGATCAGCCCCATAACAAAGCGCATCCTAAGTTTGATAGGAGAAACGTGCTCATTGGGCTTGGAGGTCTATACGGCACCACCTTGACAGGGCTCAGCTCTAATCCCTCGGCCTTTGCCGATCCAATTGCGCCACCAGACTTATCTAAATGTGGGCCGGCAGACTTCCCCGAAGGCGTGACACCAACCAATTGTTGTCCACCAGTATCTCCAAAAATCATTGACTTCAAGCCACCTCCGGTGAGCAGATTGCGCACTAGGCCAGCGGCTCATGCCGTCGACGATGCTTATATTGCCAAGTACAACAGAGCCATCCAGCTCATGAAAGCTCTGCCGGACAGCGACCCTCGTAGCTTCTCACAACAAGCCGATATTCACTGCGCCTATTGTGACGGCAGCTACGACCAAGTTGGGTTCCCAGACTTGGAGCTCCAAGTTCACAACTGTTGGCTTTTCTTTCCCTTTCACCGTTATTACTTGTACTTTTATGAAAGAATACTAGCCAAACTTATAGATGACCCGACCTTTGTTTTGCCCTTCTGGAACTGGGACTCCCCTCCCGGCATGCAGTTGCCGGCTCTTTATGCTAAAACCAACTCGCCTCTTTACGACACGCTCCGGGACCGTTTCCACCAGCCACCGACACTAGTTGACCTTGACTACAGCCCTGCAGATGTCGGTGTTCCCACGACTGGTAGAGAAGAACAGTTATCGATCAATCTCAAGATTATGTACAGAGAGATGGTAGCAAACGGCAAAAATGCGCAGCTGTTTCTCGGTGCGCCTTATAGGGCCGGAGACGAGGCCGATCCTGGAGCGGGTTCACTGGAAACCATTCCTCATGGACCGGTCCACTTGTGGACCGGTGATAGCACCCAGCCCAACTTCGAGAACATGGGAAATTTCTACTCGGCTGCTCGTGATCCCATATTCTTTTCCCACCACTCAAACGTTGACCGATTGTGGAGTGTGTGGAAAACCCTTGGAGGAAAAAGAAGAGATTTCACTGACCCGGATTGGCTTGACGCAGGGTTTTTGTTCTACGACGAGAATGCCCAGCTAGTTCGGGTCAAGGTCCGAGACTGCCTCGACACGAGAAAGCTCGGGTACGTCTACCAGAATGTTGACAATCCATGGCTTAAGGCAAAGCCCACGCCACGTCGAACAAAGTCAACCAAAGTGGCGAGCACTAGAGGTAGAGCATTCGGAGCTGCTCTTGCGGCGGAGATCTCGACCGTTAGCTTTCCGATTACGTTAGATAAGGTTATAAGTACTGTTGTAAGTAGACCGAAGAAGAAGAAGAGGAGCACGAAGGAGAAGGAAGACGAGGAGGAGGTGTTGGTGATTGATGGTATTGAGTTTGACCGGAATTTTGCGTTGAAGTTCGATGTTTACGTGAACGATGAGGATGAGGAAACGCCGAGCGGACCTGGGGTATCTGAGTTCGCGGGGAGCTTTGTTAATGTGCCGCACAAACAAACGGGTGTGAAGAAGACGAAGACTTGTCTGAGGTTGGGAATAACGGACTTGCTTGAGGATTTGGAAGCTGAAGATGATGACACCGTTGTTGTTACTTTGGTGCCAAAGGTCGGAGTTGCGACCGTTTCTGGAATCAAAATTGAGTTTTTGTCTTGAATAGTATTCCCTTCTTCTTAAGATATTAATAACACTTAATCTTATTTTGAAAAAGATAAAAAAAAGTACTTAATCCTACTACATATATATGGAAAAAAAATCTGCTCTCCCAATTTCCTATCCCTCCATTTCCTATCCCTCCATGTCCCGCTATGGAGGAAATTGAGACAGCAGATTTTTTTCATATATATATATGGCTGATGTATTTATACATATGCACGTAAGAATTAAAAAAAAAATGCATATATGATTCTATAAATGTCATTGTAGTATCAATAAAAATATCAGAATAATTTTCTTTAAAAAAGATAAACTCTCAATTTGTCCTGTAGGTATATTATCCTCTCAATCGAGCATGGTTAATCATAGCCTGATTTCAAGATTGTCTGCCCAGAAAGAGAGCCATAAAAAAATGATCAAAATAATTATGAAACAATTACAAATTAATAGCTTTAGAAATGGGATTTTTTTCGCAACAAATAGCTTCTGAATAGGATCATTTCTTCCTAGCTACTCAAGGTCTTAGCCAAAATATTGGCAAATTGCGTCTTGTCCTGCCAATAATTCCTTGCTTGCTTCTAAAGCCTTCATTGGCTGTGGTTTATGCCTTGTTAATCTCGATCGATGTAATCGTTTAGTGCTGAAATTAGAACATGGGCCCAAAACTGTAATTTTGCTAGGATTTATACTCAGCTTAATTCCCTCCCTTGATGGATCATGATTAAAAGTTTGTACTCTGTATAGTTTTCCTCTTTTGAATGAAATCACGATGCTTAACCAAAAAAATATTGAATTCTAATTTCTTATAGGCTATAAAATGAGGAAACACCGGAAACAAGTAATTTTTAAAAATATCATATGTTAAAGTAAATATAGAAATATGCCACTATGTATTTTTGTGGATATTTTCAAGTTTCAATGAAACACCATGCATCCCGGAGAAATACTAGAAAATGGAATTTGAAGAATTCAAATTTTGATAAAATCGACATGGCTTTTGGACTGGACAAAGCCTTTTAGTTGTTATGGCCCACTATATGATATTTAATTTAGGGTTTTTTTTTTCTTAAATATATATTTTTATTTTTATTTTATTTTAATATTTTACAATTCCTAATTTTTTTTCTTCAAAAATTCTTCAGTAAGTTTTCAAAAATACATTTTTTAAAATTTCATAATCACAAAAATATTGTCTTAGGAAAAAAACTAAAAACAATACAAAAAATACAAAAGAAAAAAACCATAAAATTGTAAAAATTTCCTCAAAATCGTTAAATTGAAAAAAATATATATATATATACATATATATATATAGGGAATGACTACAATACATCATTTTTTTTTGCAACACCGATGCATCATTTTTCTATTTTCGGCACATAGATAGATATAATCCCAAATTTTTTTTATATGACGGTACATTGTAGGTATTTAGAATATCCTGCAAATTTTTAAGAAATTATGAATAGTTTACGAAGCCGAAAACAGAGTTCAAACTGTCAAATTTTACACGCGTACCAAAAAAACAGGCACGCATGCAACAGATAGTTTAGACCTTGTTTTTGAATAAAAGTATTTGACTTTATTGAATACTTTCTTCCAGGACAATAGCCAATACAGTAGAGGGTAGACCCTCAATAATCAAAACACGGTCAGCTATTACAGAGGCAGCCCTTGCAATTGCATGAGCAGCTCTATTAGCAGAGCGCTTTACAAATGATATTGAAACCGAACCCAGCTCCTCACAGAGAAGCTTACAATCATCAATAATCCCACCAAAGTATGATTCCATAGCAATAGAGCTTCGAAGAGCTTGCACACACAGAAGACTATCTGTTTCGATCATCACATTCGGCCATTTCTTCCGCTTAACCCAGCTCAATACCTCGCGTATCCCGATCGCCTCTGCTATCTCCGGCGAAACCACCCCCGATCGGCACGAAGAAATGGCTTCCACCACCTTCCCAACTTCGTCCCTGGCAACGCCTGCGAAGCTAAAGCACTGAGAATCAATAAACATTGCTGCATCTGTATTTATTTTTAGCTTTCCAACAGGCGGCTTCTTCCAAGACGAAACTCCATCTTCACCAGATAGGAACGAAGGCATAGGGGTCAGCTCCTTGTCTTGAGCTTGTATCCAGTTCTGAAGAGTGCAATCGGCCACATAGAGAATCTCTTGGACAGACCCTTTTTTCTTCCTCCATACCCACTCATTCCGACGCCTCCATATTGCCCAACATAGCATAAAAAAGCGGCATCTCTGATCATCATTCAGTTGAAAGATAGAACCCCTAACCCATGCCTGAAATGATTCTGAACTTGGAGCTAATATATCGAAACCCAGCTGCTGCCAACAGGGCCAAACTAAGCGGCACCCAGCAAGGCAATGGGTCACCGACTCATTCTGTTCTAGGCAAATGGGGCAGACCATTTCTACAGGGACATGCCTGATACAGAGTTGAACATTAGTGGGCAAACAACCAGATAGAGCTCTCCACATAAAATCCCTTACTTTGGGCGGAACCCGAGTCTTCCACATACTATTCCAGAAATTACGATCTAGTTCCGATGCTTCACCATGTTTGATTCTCTGCAGAGCTCTATAACAACTTCTAACTGTAAAACTTCCTGAGGTTTCAAACGACCAATACCAAGTATCTACTGTTCGATTTGGGCTGAGAGGAATACTAAGAATACATCCGGCATCTCTCTCATTGAAAACGTCCTTTACCAGCTCCTCATCCCATGCGAGGGAATCAACATGCAACAAGGAAGAAACCCTGGCTGAGTTAAGCGAGGGATGAATTGTCGTAACCCATGGATTGTTTGGATCATTAAGACCTTGTTTTGGTACCATAATTTATTTAGAATTTCTTGCAAATTTGTAGGATGTTCTAGATTGCTATAATGTACACCATCATATAATTTTTTTTTTGGATTATAACTATTCAGGTGCCGAAATAGAAAAATGATGCACCGGTGTTGCAAAAAAAAGAATGCGTTGTAGTCGCTCCTTATATATATATTTGACCGCAAAAATATAATTTTTTTAGCAAAATTAAGTATTTTCTGTAATATGTCACTTTATCTTTATATTCTTGTTGTTTAATAGTTACAATGTTACTTTCACTTGTTTTATAAGTCATATCCAATCACTAAAAATTACTCTTTTAAGCTAAATTTGGATTAAAATGATTCATAATATGACAACAATACATTTTACCTCCTTGTATTTTCATGAAATTATTTCATATTTTCCAATATTTATTAAAATCGTTTAAAAATTATTTAAATAAAACAACATATTTAAAAGAAAACAATATTTTACTTTGAAGTAAAATCCATTTCAATGATATTAAAAGAACTTCATCTTTGTTTTACTTATCTTTCAAAACAAATCATTTCTATAAACGTACGGTATTAAAATGATATGTGTTAGATTTTAGAAAAGAAAATTAATATTTTGTTATAAATATTTTATATATGGATGTCCATAGTAATGAAGAATCGCTAGATTATCTAAAGTAAATTAATATTAATTCTTGATTGTATTCAGAGTAGTTATCCGATTTCCTTAGGGCTTATTTATCTGTATAAATAGGGGTCCTTCCCCCATTGAAATAATATATACAAGAGTTTCACTTTATCTTTACATCTCTCTATTACTCTGTCTATTTTTATATACTTTATATTTCAGTATTCTTAATAGTTTTATAACACGTTATTAACACGATTCTCTAATTATCATTATTTGTAGGTTCAGATTCTTATCATGAATCTCTAGTCATAATTATTCGTTGAATCTGAACTAGATGATTCAATCTTCAACCACCCTCTTGTGTTGATAATAAAATTCATTATCAAGCCTCTAGTCATCATAGTTTATTGAGGTAAAAATATTTTATTGCGAAGGTATATTTATATGATTACCATACTATATATATTGATCATAAAAAAATGTATATGTGAGTTGTTATTTTACCATTGTGATAGTATTGTTAGAATTTTATATGGACTAATATAATTACAAACATAATTCCATTATCACAATCATTTTCTAGAGTGCCTACGAATAGTTAAAGACCATAATGGGATGGTTAATATTAATCTAATTGCAATTGAGGCACATGGTAGTACCCTAAAGACTATAGGTTGGCCCATTAAATCATAGTCCACCATATCTGATAATATAAGCCCAATAGGCCCAATATA
Organism: Humulus lupulus; assembly: GCF_963169125.1. Lineage (NCBI taxonomy): Eukaryota > Viridiplantae > Streptophyta > Magnoliopsida > Rosales > Cannabaceae > Humulus > Humulus lupulus. The sequence continues at coordinate 7,933,143 of NC_084800.1, forward strand.
CCCCTTAGGGTAAGAAGGCATATGAGACATATATATTGAACATATATGTTGTTGGGAAACATACAGTGGCATATGGTTTGGTAAGGGTTGCTCTCCATAAGATCTCTCTTGCATTTGCTTTTCTAATATTGTTTTGTGTAGATCGTGAGAGATTCAAGGATGAACATTGGAGACTCAATGTCAGGTATGTTTCATCTATGTATATTCAATTCAATGCTCTAAATAAAATGCGTTCCTGGATTGTTGTATGAGCATGTAATGTTATTTTGAATATGATTTACTGATAATGCTCATAGTATTGTTTTTCAATTTAACAATTGGTATCATGAGCCAGGTTATTTGATTTTAAGGCTTGAAATTTTGATATATACCCAATTTTTCAAAATCTAATTTTTCACAATAAATTTCGAAATCATTCTATGTTAATGGGGAAATTAGATTTGATAATGAATACTGGTTTTCAACTTGTTTTTTGGCATTTTATTTCTGAAAATATCAAGCTTTTTTTTAAAGCTTAACAATGGTGAAACCCATTTCAGATTTATGGGTTTTTTCATCTTTTGTTGGGAATAAATGAGTTATAGGAAGAGATGGGGTGATGGGTGACGATGAATGGATGAAAACCCCCACAAAAGGCGCTTAAAATCGGCCTTAAATGGCCAAGAACCAGCCAGATCGAAACCGGGTCGAAACCAGACCCGTAGATCTGATTTTCAAGGACAGGGACAACAAAAACGACACGTCGTTTTGCCTCTGTCAGGAAAAAACATGTCATTTCATATGTATTAAAAAAAAACGACACGTCGTTTTTAGCCTATTGGTCCTGTCGTTTTCAGAAAAACGACATGTCGTTTTCAGAAAAACGACATGTCGTTTTTGGATAAAAAAAAATTTTGTCGTTTCACAGAAAAACTACATGTCGTTTTCATTAAACTACATGTCGTTTTTTTAGAAAACTACACGTCGTTTTTATGGTTATTTATAAAAAAAAAACATATTTTTTTTTGGGGCGAGGGGACACGTGGGAGGTCCATTTTGGACCATTTTTTCACCATTTCACTCAACTTTTAATACCCTATTTTATATATGTTTATGCACAAGATTAATCCATGAATTTTATTCATAATTGTATTTGTATTTAATCTTTTGTGGCATGAATCTAATTATATATTGTCAACAATTATTGTTTATTTTCTTGCCTGTCGTAAGAATAAGCATGTGAATTGTTTAGTAAAGAGGAACATTTAAATAATTATTTATTTAAATTTTGTGTTTTTTCCTCCAAAATTACATTAAGATCTATATAAGTAATTAATTATCCTATCGATAATAATTGCTTGGTAAGAATGCTTAATATGGTGAAGAAAATTTATTAAACGTTATGAATCACAATTTATCTATCCTTTCGATAGTAAATTAATGCTTTTGATTATAATGTTTAATAGATTGTTCTTACCTGTGTATGAGTTCTATTTTGTATGTTTGTCTAAGAACTCTAGCATACATAATGATCATTGGTTATTTTGCGATCATATATTGATGAGAAAAGAGCACAAATGACATGGTTTATCATAACATGTATTTAATAGTTATTGCTCTTGTTTCTCATTCAGCTGTAAGCATTCCTAGATCTCCAGCCGTCTTAACGCTGAATGCAACCAACCACAAGCAGTGGATTGAAAATATCACGATGAACTTGACCTTCATGAAAATGGACTTGGCCTTGAGAATTGATGAACCATCTAAGCCTGCTAATGATGCTACTGAGAAGGTTAAGAAATCTTATGAGGACTGGGAACACTCCAATCTTTGTTGCTTGATGCTTATGAGATATCACATGGACGAATCCATTCGTGATAGTATTCCCAAGTCTAAAAATGCAAAGGATTTTCTTGCTGCCATTAAGGAAAAGTATAAGAAATTCTCAAAGAATGAGAATAATGAACATCTGAACATGCTGCATCACACTGTTTACGATGGTTCAGGTGACATTAGGGCTCACATTGACAAGCTCATGGGCCACTATCATAAACTTAAGGCCATGGATATGGACCTTGGTGAGGATTACATGGTGTGGTTGGTGATGGAGAACATTCCATCTCAGTTTGATTCAATCAGATCAAGCTACAATGCTCAGAAGGAGCAATGGACTGTTGGGGAGATGTCTGTTATTCTTGCCAAGGAAGAGAAGGACATGAGAAAAGGTAGGGCAAGAAGTATCTCCATGGTTTGTTTAGAGTCCAATATTATTGATGTGCCCTCAAACACTTGGTGGTTAGATACTGGAGCTACAATTCATGTTACAAATTCCTTGCAGGCAGTGACAAACCGAAGAAGACCGAGTAGGTTGGAGGAGCATGTATACATGAGAGACGATACAAAAGTCAGAGTTGAATTTTTTGGGACTGTTAGACTGCAGCTAAATACTGGGCATTTTTTGGAGTTGCATGATGTTGCTTATTTACCCTCTATTAGGAGGAACTTGATTTCTATATCTATTTTGGATAGACTAGGTTATAGTCTTCATTTTGAAATTGGAAAACTGACTTTGTCTCGTGACTCTATGTTGGTTGGAAATAGAATTTTATGTGGAAACTTATATAAGCTTGATTTACATGATGTTGTTCCTGTTACTTCTACTTCTTCTTGTTCTTCTTCTCTTAATGCTATTGTTGGGTCAAAACGTGCAAGATCAGATTTGAAATCTTCTATGCTTTGGCATAAACGTTCAGGCCATATTTCTAGAGATAGAATGGAGAGATTGGTGAAGGATGGCGTACTTCAGGATCTTGATTTCTCTGATTTCACTGCCTGTGTTGATTGTATAAAAGGAAAGTTGACTGCCAAGGTTAGAAAGAGCAAGTCAGACAGGTGCACAGATGTATTGGAGACTATTCATACTGATATTTGTGGGCCTTTTGTTCCACCTGCTATGGGTGGTTATAGATACTTTATCACCTTTATTGATGATTTTTCCCGGTATGGTCATGTTGAGCTCATTTGTGAAAAATCTGAATCTTTGGATGCTTTTAAGATTTTCAAGACGAATGTTGAGCTTCAAAAGGGAAAGAAGATTAAAACTGTCAACTCTGATAGAGGTGGAGAGTATTATGGACGTTATGATGAAACTGGAAGGAACCCCGGGCCTTTTGCCAAATACTTGCAGGAATGTGGTATTGATTGAAGATATACAATACCAGGGACGCCCCAACAAAATGGAATCGCTGAAAGGAGAAATCGCACACTTCTTGACATGGTGCGCTTTATGTTGATTCATTCTAGCTTGCCAGAATTTTTATGGGGTGAGGCATTAAGAACTGCTGCTTATATCTTGAATCAAGTACCTAGTAAGTCTGTCCCAAAGACACCATATGAGTTGTGGTCGGGTAAGAAACCGAGTTTGCGTCATTTTCATATTTGGGGATGTAAAGCTGAAGTAAGGCCCTATAACCCACAATCTAAGAAACTTGATCCAAAAACTATTAGTGGCTACTTTGTAGGTTACACTATTGGATCGAGGGGTTCCAGGTTCTATTGTCCTTCTCACACCACCAGAGTGATAGAATCAGATAGAGCTGTCTATTTTGAAGAAGAATTTGGTTCAAGTCAAGGGTCAAGAGAAATTGTATTCAGGGAAGAACGTGTTTATGTCCCTGTACCTGTTGCTTCCGCTCCTGTTGATGACCCTGTGATTGAACAGATTCCGGTAGAAACTCATGATGAACCTCAAAATCAAGACCAAGGTGAAAATCTTGATATTGGGGATGATGAAGCTATGGTGAGAAGATCACAGAGAACCCGCAGTTCTGCTATTCCTATTGACTACCTTGTCTATTTACAGGAACATGAGTTTGATGTCGGAGACACTTTTGAGCCAGTTACCTATCAAGAAGCTATGAATAGTCCTCAATCTATGTTGTGGATGGATGCAATGAAAGATGAGTTGAATTCTATGTCACAAAATGAAGTTTGGGAGTTGGTTGAATTACCCAAAGGTTGCAGACCCATTGGATGCAAATGGGTGTATAAGATCAAACGTGACTCAAATGGGCAAGTGGAAAGGTATAAGGCTAGGCTTGTGGCTAAGGGCTATAGCCAGAGAGAAGGTATTGATTTCAAAGAAACCTTTTCACCTGTTTCCACCAAATATTCGTTGCGAATCATTATGGCTATAGTTGGTCATTTTGATCTAGAACTCAATCAAATGGATGTGAGGACTACCTTCTTGAATGGAGATTTATTTGAAGATGTTTACATGACTCAACCTATTGGTTTTGAGAAGTCTGGCAAAGAACACATGGTTTGCAAGCTCAAAAATTCTATCTATGGGCTTAAACAAGCATCAAGGCAGTGGTATCTCAAGTTCGATATGATTGTCACTGCAAATGGCTTCAAGGAGAATGTTGTAGATCAATGTATATACATGAAGGTCAATGGGAGCAGTTTCATTTTTCTAGTATTGTATGTTGACGACATCCTGCTTGCATCTAATAATTCTGATCTGTTGTCTGAGACAAAACAACTTTTGTTTAGCCATTTTGATATGAAGGATCTTGGTGAGGCTTCCTATGTGCTTGGGATTCAGATTCTTCGGGATAGGGCTAATGGTATTCTTCGTTTGTCTCAGAAGACTTACATTGATCGGATCTTGAAAAGATTCAATATGCATGCATGTTCTCCTGGGAAGGCACCGATAGTGAAGGGTGATAAGTTCTCAAAGGCCCAATGTCCACAAAATGATAAAGAGAGAGATGAAATGAAAGTCATTCCTTATGCGTCATTGGTTGGTAGCTTGATGTATGCTCAAGTATGCACACGCCCTGATATTGCTTTTGTTGTCGGCGTGTTGGGTAGATACTTGAGTGATCCTGGTCTTAGCCATTGGAAAGCGGCTAAGAAAGTCATGAGGTATCTTCAGGGTACAAAGGATCATATGTTGACTTATCGGCGAGCTGACACTCTTGATATAGTTGGGTTCAGTGACGCCGATTATGCAGGATGCGTGGACGATAAAAAGTCCACTTCAGGCTACATTTATATGATGGCTGGAGGAGCTGTTTCATGGAAAAGTGTCAAGCAGACACTCACAGCTTCTTCTACGATGGAGGCAGAATATATGGCGTGTTATGAGGCTACTTGTCAAGCAATATGGCTGCGGAATTTCATTTTAGCTTTGAATGTTGTAGACTCTATTTCGAGGCCGCTGAAATTGTATTGTGACAACTCCGCAGCAGTAGCTTTCTCTAAGAACACTAGGAGTACTTCTCGCTCAAAGCATATTGATATAAAGTACTATTTTGTTAAAGAGAAAGTCGCTGAGTCCCTCATTTCTATTGAGTACACGCCTACCACTAGCATGTTGGCAGACCCACTAACGAAAGGCTTACCCATATGTGTATTTTTGGAGCATGTTGCTCGAATGGGATTGTTAGGAGCCTAGCTTGTTGAGCTCAGTGGGAGTTTTATTATTATGTATCAAACATGCTAGTATTTTGTATGGATTGCTTATAGCTTGTGTTTTATTCTGAACATGCATAATGATAATTGAAGCCACTTCTTCTTGTTGTTATTACGTATATATGTTTATATATGTATATACTATTGTTCAACGAAGTGACAGGTACAAAAGAAGATGAATGCGCATAGTCTCAATCAATTGTACCTCATGCATGTTTGGTTTGATAGTTAATGGTTGTTATGATATTTAAATGTCTACATGGCCAAGTCATATGTAATATTTGTATCCTATCGGTATAATATTATGTATGATTTATTTGATTGCCATATATGTGTTAGACAATATTATGGTGGTTTGATTATATTGTCCAAGTGGGAGAATGTTAGAATTTTATATGGACTAATATAATTACAAACATAATTCCATTATCACAATCATTTTCTAGAGTGCCTACGAATAGTTAAAGACCATAATGGGATGGTTAATATTAATCTAATTGCAATTGAGGCACATGGTAGCACCCTAAAGACTATAGGTTGGCCCATTAAATCATAGTCCACAATATCTGATAATATAAGCCCAATAGGCCCAATATACCCCTTAGGGTAAGAAGGCATATGAGACATATATATTAAACATATATGTTGTTGGGAAAAATACAGTGGCATATGGTTTGGTAAGGGTTGCTCTCCATAAGATCTCTCTTGCATTTGCTTTTCTAATATTGTTTTGTGTAGATCGTGAGAGATTCAAGGATGAACATTGGAGACTCAATGTCAGGTATGTTTCATCTATGTATATTCAATTCAATGCTCTAAATAAAATGCGTTCCTGGATTGTTGTATGAGCATGTAATGTTGTTTTGAATCTGATTTACTGATAATGCTCATAGTATTGTTTTTCAATTTTACAAATATTAGATGATTTAATGTCTTGTTATCGTAATTATGATTATATTCATATATATGTGTTCTTACTACCTCACATATTTAATATTGATTTCTCTATAGTATTTATTTTATAATTATTTACAAATGATTACATTAGAATTTGTAAAGTCCCATGTATATGGCATATTGAATTTTTTTTATAGATCTTTGATATAAGGTTTTCCATATATCCTGAAGATTATACAAAAGTGATATTATTAATTAAGATATATAAAAGAAACATAATTGTTAAAGAATTGTGATATTTTAGCAAAATTACATGAAGTAAATATTTCACATATTTGCGAATTATATGAAATTTATGAACACAATTAAAAAATATTGAAATTTATTATGATTGATCCAGTTGGTGACTGATTTTTCAAGTCCCAAAAGTTTTAAGAAAATTGCATCAAAACATTAAAATATGAAATAATGATAAACAAGATTGAAAAACAAATATGAAGAGAATAAACTAATTCAGGTGTAACTACTTTTGATATTGATTTTGATGTGTCTTTATTATACAATAAAGAAGTTAAAATGTATATCAATTTTGTTATACATTTAAATATTATTCGCTGAAGAGAATGATAGAAGGTAAATTTCATTTTAAAGAGTATTGCTATTATATATGTAATATTTCTTGCCAGAAGCAAGTACGGTCTTTCAATGTTATTCTTTGAAGTGAATGATTCATTACTTATGTTTATTATTCATTGCACATTCCTAGAATTGAATATCTAAGTATTTGTATTATAGTGTGTTAATTCCATTTTTGGCATATTTAATTTAACAAAAATATTTTGTACTTTCTTATTATATTCGGTTGGATCTAAATATATATTATTGATATATGTTTTATTTGTTTTAAATAATAAATGTATAATTGGTGGCAAAATTTTCTATATTAGGAAAGTTTGCCAAAAATAGTGTGGCTTTATTATTATAAAAACAAATTTTTTTGAGTTGCCTTTTTCCAGCCGATTACCTCATTATATCTGACCATATAATTGAGTTTTATTGCATGACCAGGTTATAAAAGGGAAGTCTTGATTCCTACATCAAAGGATGGATTGTTACCATATATAGCTCACGATTCTGTAGCTACAGAATTTGGAAATCTTGTCAAATTGAAGAATTCTTTTAGGAAAGTTTCCTTGTGGGCTTAGGTCGGTTTAGACCGTGTATTAGTTGCCCAGTATGAGTATAATGACTATAAATACTCATATTGGCTGCTAGGTTTTAGTTACCTCTTTCTGTATTTCATTCTTATTTGTAAAAGAGAGTCTTTGTTATGTAGAGGTGAGTGAGTTCGACTCTACCTCTGTTTATCAGTGTCCTTGTAATTGTTTTGAGTCTTCAAATAGTTCTACAAAGAAGGTGAACAAAGTGCAAATCTTCGGGAAAAAGTTCTTCAAGCCTTCGGGAGAAGGTGGTTAAAGTCTTGCTTCGGAAGATAGCAATCACACTTAAAGCAGATCGAAGGGAGTTCGAATTCTTGAAGGGTCAGCAAGGTTCATTTGTCAAGGTGGAATACATCAAGCTTGCGGCATATAATAAGAGGGAGTCTATTTATGCATAAGTAAAAAACTTTGTATTTTTTAGATCTTTCTAATGAATCTTATATCTGGGCGTGGCCCCGTAGACTAGAAGCAATCTGCAAGGATTGCTGATACCATGTAAAAAAACCTTGTGTGTTTTTATTTTCTGCACTTTAGTTCTTTTTTGGTTTTCTGGTATGTAGTTACAGCACCCTGGTCTGTAGCTACAGAATACATGTTTCAACACCAACTTAATTATTCCACATTTAATTAATTGATTAATTAAATAATTAGTTGGTAATTATAAAATGCAGAATTTTATAGTGAACTTTGTCATTGATCAAAATGTAATTTATAATTACATTCCTCAAAATGTTATAAATTCACAAAGATTATTTAAAAAGGTTATTGATGAAACCTTAACACAAAATATTGCTAAATAAAGTTAAACATATTTTATGTACTAGTTGTACAATTTCTATATAATTGTGAATGTGGCAAAAAAATGACTTATAATATGTACCGGTTGTACATTTAATTATTATATAATATATCAATGCATAAGATTAAGAAATGATTTATTTCATTAATAAATTTGATGACTTGTTGGAAAGAAATGAGAAAGAAAAATAAGTGATATATTCATATTATGATTATATTTATTTGGCTACAACAAACATGATTATTATCATTGTGTATTAACTTGAATGAATGATAAGTTTATATTTGAAAAATAATTGTGCTTTTATGCAAGCACACCATTGGATAGATAAAATTGTTAAATATAATGTTGTTGAACATAATATATTACAAAAATCAAATGGAGAAATCTGATTCTTGAAGAATCAATGTTATTATATATTTTAAAGGATATTAAAATTATTTCATTCTCTAGTATATAAACAAAAATAAAATTTTTATAGCGGTTATGTATATGTTGAAAATTTCAGTGAAATACAAAATATAGTGAACATGAAGTTTATTAATTGAATGATCAATCATATGCAATGAAATGTATAAATTTCCCTAAATTTAGATGAAGAACCAAAAGATTCTTTTTATTATTAATTCTTATATGGTGCTCAAGAAAATATGTATATATATTTTGCATATGGGAAGTGAAAATAAATTTGAATATCTTGTATTTTTAAAAGAAATATATATATATATATATTTCAACTAGTTTTGAAATGTTCTATTTATAAATATTTTAACTTGTCTAGTTTTATTGTTAATTTTTTTTTACTTCATATATATCATTTATAAAAGTGCCACTCATTAGAGTGTTAGAGCATTCATTTCTCAAATTTTTCTTAATTATTTATAAGTTGAAATTATATTTCTTCTTAAATTTTTTTTTTTTTGTCCAAGATGTATTTGAAAAAAATTTATATTATTTTGATAATGAGTATTTAATTATATTCACTTTGCACTCTTGAATCATTGTTGGATTTTTATTGTATAATTTCTTATCGATGTGATAAGGTCGTATGATCACGAACTTACAAGAATTAGAAGCTTGTAAATTTTCTATTATACATATATATATACATATATATGATTCATTCTTGAAAATGAAATGTGTTCGTAATTGTGATTTATTGAACCTGAAGTTCAAAGACCCAATAATATATATGAGTTTGAACAAATATTAATTTATTATGATATATTGAAATCCTTGTAGGTTGCTTTAATTTTCTAAATATTCTCTTGACCAGGGGGAGAGAAATGCAGTTGGATCGATGAATATTTTGAAAAATGATCATTGCACAAAATAAGAACTTGAAGTTCAACAAGATAAAAACATATATATATATATGTGTGATTTGACTTGAGTTAGAATGAGTCTAATAACACTTGAAGTGTAAGTGAACAAAGTAGAAATTATGAAAACAAATGTTCATTTGGTTCGTCTTGAAGATGTTCTAAGTAAGAGGCACTCATAAAGATATACCTTAATGTTATAAAGTATCGATAATTTGAACATTAAATAAAAATGATGCTCGTGAAGAGACTCCTTAAATAAGTTATAAACATACCAAAGTTGATAATAATTAAAGCCCTTGAAATAGTTATATAGGTACCTATAAATGATATACATGTTTGACAAGTATGTTGAAAATATTGAGATCTCTTTAAGTTATGTCAATATGGGAGGAAATTATCATATTATGAATTATTGTTGACAATACAAAATGTTTGCATATGCAATAAACTAATATGAGATAACAAGGATCATGATATTAAACAAGTCGAGAATTATCGATGTATATATAATTTTGGTCAAAATCATATGACGCAATCCAGGCAGTATAAATTTACTCACATAAAGTGAAGTAAAACATGTAGGGATACAAATAAATATTTTTACAAGAAAAGGTAATTCTAATGAGAATTTTGTATATTTGTACACAAATGAATTATTGTACAAAATTTGCATAGACAAGAGAATGATTAAATAAATGTATATACATATTGTTATGAGAAAATATAATCAAGATTTGATTATAACCTGGAATATATATATTTTATGAGAATTGATATGTGTCATATAAATGTTGCAACACAAATTATTTATTTGGAGCTCCTAGTAATATGAGAATTTAAAATATGCCTTACCGGAAAAATTCTAGAAGAATTTAACATGTCTTATGAGATATTGTCTGGATTAAAGACATGTAGGTGAATAATTATTTAAAATTACAAGTATGATTGTCTATGCAATGTGAATTCGTAAGTAATATGTTGTAAAAAGCTCTTGAAGAGCTCCTCATTATTTTATAAACTATCGAAGAAGGATTTCTTAATTCATCTTGTAGATTGGGAATTATTAAATATATTCTTTGTTTATAGATTAAATTATGAGTAGAGAAGTCTCAAAGAACTTCGTATGCATAAAGAATCATAGTGTATATGATCGCTTGATGTAGAAATTAAAGAACATGTAACGAGAATGGAACGAATATATGGTCCCGAAGTACCATCTTTATTGCAAATGAAAATTGATATTATCGAAGATATTAATTCATGTGATCATATTTAAATTTCAAAATTTGGATTGAACATAGTCATAGATGATGAATATCCATAAATATGATGCATATTATAACATTGTTGATATGATATGATAATGAACAAGGTTATATACATGATTGCTTTAATATGTTGGATAAATATTCATATTCCATTTTACATATATGCTCTAGAAGATTTATAGTAAATATGCGATCCTATATAATTTATGGTGATTTATAATTACAATGAAAATCATATGAGATATTTAATCACTAAAGTTACCATGGATATATGCATGAGGGGGAGATATATACGTGTTGCACTCTTTTTCCCTGAGTTCAGGTTTTGTCCCACTTGGTTTTCCTGACAATGTTTTTAACGAGGCAACTTTAAATCATGTTGAGATACTTGCAATTCATGAGGCAAGGGGAAAATGTGTGGTTGAGATCAACGAAACAACATATTTGAGGAACATGTTGATTCTTACCCGATAAAGAAATACCAATAATTATCTATAAAGATAATGATGTATGTACTGCTCAACTAAAAGGATAATACCTTAAAGGAGATAGATTTAAATACATTTCACCGCAATTCTTCTTCACACATGATCTTCAAAAGAGTGGCGATTTGATGTTCATCAAATTCGATCAAGCGACATTCTTGCAGACATATTTACAAAGTCATTACCAACATCAATGTTCGAGAAGATGATACATAAGATCATAATGCATCGATTAAATGATCTTCAAGAGCGTCGAAATGAGGGAGAGTAAATATACACTGCACTCTTTTCCCCTTGGCTAAGTTTTTGTCCTATTGGGTTTTTCTAACAAGGTTTTTAATGAGGCAATATTCATGGACATCCAAGAGGGAGTGTTATAAATATTATATATCACTACTACAATTTGGACATTAGCCATCGGCCATGAGAGGTTGGTTCTGCTTAAACCAACTTAACACATGTTCATAAGTCGGTTTACACAAAACTGACCGATCATGTATGTCAAAAGTAAGCATGGGAGGTCGGTTGTGTGGGAACCAACCTACCTTGTGGACATAATAGGTCGGATCACATCGAACCGACCTCCCATGATTGTAGATGTCATAGTAGGTCGGTTCCTACAAAACCGACCTACCATGTATGTCAAAGGTAAGCATGGGAGGTCGGTTGTGTGAGAACCGACCTCCCATGCTGTCATGGCAGGTTAGTTCTGTATGGACCGACCTACCATGTCCTACCTTATTGACATGGTAGGTCGGTACTAAGTGAACCGACTTAGCATTTCACATTATTATTTCTTTTACATTATTTGAATATAATTTATTTAACCTATAAATATATATATATATACTATTAGTGTATGAAATAAATATAAACATTTATAGTTATTATTCTACATTATAATGTTTTGAAAAATAAAATAATTAATTAAATTAATCAATTATTTGTAACTTAAAAAAGTAATTATATTTAATAAATAAGACACTATTTTAATTTAATAGTAATAATAATTTAAAATACAAAACTTTATAAAATAATTTAGAGTATCTCTTTAATAATTTTTTAAATGACATGAAATGTCAGTTGTTTGGGAAATGACTTCTTATTTGATATGGTAGGTCAGTTGTGTAGGAAATGACTTCTCATGTGACATGGTAGGTCAGTTGTATGAGAAATAACTTCTCATTTAACATGGTAGGCCGTTTGTGTGGGAACAGACCTACCATGTCATTACAAAAATATATTATTAAAGACACTCTAATTTGTTTTTAGATTATTGGAATTTTAACATATATTAATTTATTTAAACAATACATATATATAATTTATTTGGGTATGAAATAAGTACTAAAAAAATATACTTATTAATATTATATATTTTTTAATTTTTGAAATATAAATAAATAAATTATTAATAATTAAAAAAAATTAATTTTATTTTTATAAATAAGAAAATATTTTGATTTATTAGTATTTGTAATTTAAAATAAAAATAAAAACTTAGAAAACAATTTAGAGTATCTCTTTAATAATTTTTTAAATAACATGGTATGTCGATTGTATGATAAATGACTTCTCATGTGACATAGTAGGTCGGTTGTGTGTGAAGAGACCTACCATGTGATTATAAAAATATATTATTAAAAATACTCTAATATGTTTTTAGATTATTGGAATTTTAAAAGGGAAATTTCAATTTATATGCTTGATAAAAGTTATAATTACAAAAAAATGCTAGGCATATTAAAAATTACAAAATAATGCTATATTTTGGCACTTTACCCAAAATGCCCTTTCCACTTCTTCGACCTTGCTCGATAGTGGTTCGATGGTGCTCGATGCCAGCTCGATGAGACCTTCAAAATCATGATTTTTTATGAAAAATGACTTTGCTCGATGGTAGTTCGATGGTGGTTCGATAGTGCTCGATACCAGCTCGATGAGACCTTCAAAATCATGATTTTTCATGAAAAAATGACTTTGCTCGATGGTGGTTCGATGGTGGTTCGATAGTGGCTCGATGGTGCTCGATGCCAGCTCGATGAGACCTTCAAAATCATGATTTTTCATGAAAAAATGACTTAGCTCGATGGTGGTTCGATGGTAGTTCGATAGTGGTTCGATGGTGCTCGATGCAATTCTTGTAAGAGACATAATTTTTCACTTGGGTGTCCGTTTGGGGTGATTATTTTTTTTATTTTGGGTATTTTTTCAAGATCTACACGTTGGACATGTTAATATCCACATTTGTGAAGTGTAACACTTGTAAAAAATACAAAATTGCAAACATACCTCATGTTTAAGACATCTTTTGGTATATTTTTAAGTTTTAAACTTCCCAAACGTGCATATTAACATGTCAAACGTGTAGATCTTGAAAAAAATACCCAAAAAAAAAAAATCACCCCAAACGGACACCCGAGTGAAAAATTATGTCTCTTACAAGAATTGCATCGAGCGCCATCGAGCACTATCGAGCCACTATCGAGCTACCATCGAACCACCATCGAACTAAGTCATTTTTTCATGAAAAAACATGATTTTGAAGGTCTCATCGAGCTGGCATCGAGCACCATCGAGCCACCATTCGCTGGGGCCTTCAAGATCAAGATTTTCATGAAAAAATGACTTAGCTCGATGGTAGCTCGATAGTGGCTCGATGGTGCTCGATGCAATTCTTGTAAGAGACATAATTTTTCACTCGGGTGTCCGTTTGGGGTGATTTTTTTTTATTTTGAGTATTTTTTCAAGATCTACACGTTTTACATGTTAATATGCACATTTGGGAAGTTTAAAACTTAAAAATATACCAAAATATGTCTTAAACATGAGGTATGTTTGCAATTTTGTATTTTTTACAAGTGTTACACTTCAAAAATGTGCATATTAACATGTCCAACGTGTAGATCTTGAAAAAATACCCAAAATCAAAAAAAAAATCACCCCAAACGGACACCCGAGTGAAAAATTATGTCTCTTACAAGAATTGCATCGAGCACCATCCAGCACCATTGAACCATTATCGAGCTACCATCGAACCACCATCGAGCTAAGTCATTTTTTCATGAAAAATCATGATTTTGAAGGTCTCATCGAGCTGGCATCGAGCACCATCGAGCCACTATCGAACTACCATCGAACCACCATCGAGCAAAGTCATTTTTTCATAAAAAATCATGATTTTGAAGGTCTCATCGAGCTGGTATCGAGCACCATCGAACCACCATCGAACTACTATCGAACCACCATCGAGCAAAGTCATTTTTCATGAAAAATCATGATTTTGAAGGTCTCATCGAGCTGGCATCGAGCACCATCGAACCAGGTCGAAGAAGTGGAAATGGCATTTTGGGTAAAGTGCCAAAATATAGCATTATTTTGGAATTTTTAATATGCCTAGCATTTTTTTGTAATTATAACTTTTATCAAGCATATAAATTGAAATTTCCCTTTTAAGATATATTAATTTATTTAAACTATATATGTAATTATTTTGGATGTGAAATAAGTATTACAAAATATATACTTATTAATATTACATATATTAAAAAATTTAAAATATTAATTAATTAGATATTTGGAATAAAAAAATTAATTTAGTTTTTATAAATAAGAAAATATTTTAATTTGTAAATGGCATATTTATAATTATTATAAAAAATAAATTAAATAAATTGGAGATTTATAATTTTAAATTTTAACATCATCATGTTGCATTATAGGTCGGTTCTAGAACATACTTATCATGTTGCATTATAAGTGAGGTCTAGAACAGACTTATCATGTAAGCATCATAGGATAAAATGATTTTTTTAATTAAATTATATATTTTAAAATTTTAAAATTAAATTAAATAAATTACATATTTATAAATATTAGAAAGAATTAAATTAAATAAGTTGGAGACTTATACTTATAATACTAAAATAAAATATCAATATATTAAAATTATATATTTGTTAATTTTAACTTCATAGGTCGGTTCTAGAACAGACTTATCATGTTGCATCATAAGTTGGTTGCTAATGGACCGACTTACCATGTTAAAATAAGGGCATTGAAAATAAAAGCCCAAATAAATTTGAAGTATCCCGCGCAACCTTTTTCTTTACTGTACACCCTGCGCAATATTGTTTTCTCTTCTTCTTCATTCTGCCAGCGACCCAAATGGCAGCAGCTCTCCCTCCTCAACTCCGGTCACGACAGCGACTCTCACTCTGCATATTGTTTGGCAGCAGCTCCGTGCGACATCCTCAGCTTCACCAGCATACCGTTCGGCAGCCTCCTTCCTCATTCACCAACCGTCTTCGGTCGGGTCAGCCTCTTCTTCAATCACCCCACATATATATCGTATATAAAATGGCTGTTGCACCATATGATGAATCAGATGCCTTTCGTATTCCACTACGCAGGAAGTGCTTGATATTAATATTGAGTAATTCTTTGCCACTTTCTTGGTCATCAAGTTTAGCCAAAACCTTTGAGACTTTCTTGGATTTGAGTTGTTTACCAAGCTCATATTTGCTCTGATATTCTTTGTTCCTGCAAGTGTTTGTTCTGTCCAAACCAACTTTCCTGCTTACACTTTCTTTGACCTGCTTGATAATCTGTCTAGCGTAATGACCTGGAATTCTAGTATTGCTCTTGTAATGATGGTCTTCGTGAACTCTTAACTGCTTTCTTCTTAAAGCAGATAACTAGGCCCATTAATCTTGCTACCAAGCTTGGAATCTTGGTACTTAGAGAGCTGCTATAGTATCTGATATGTACGAATTGGTGTGATCACAAAAGAGTCTAGGGTAATTCCTATTTTTCTTTGAATGTTATATTTGTATTAATTAATTCAAAGATAACTTTCGTGTACAATATACATGTATATATACTAGTCAAATGTCAACCTATATATATATATTTATATATAATATACTAGTAATAAGTTGTTGACTGTGTGTATAGTGATTAAAAAGCCATGACGAAATATAACTAATATATTATGTGTTCCACATTCATTCAATATTCAACGTATGAATATTATTATGCCATGCGTATACATACACATATTTTGATTTTTCTTAAATGAATGTTGTAAGATACATTTGGCACTTTAAAAGTTATAGGGAGAAAAAAATCACGGATAGCTCCTCCAACTTTTGAGATGATCTTGGCTCTCCATTTGTTTTGATTTGAATGCCTACCTGGTTTTTCAAATACTCTCATGAATATTTTAAAAAATATATTATTAAAATAAATAATGTAATGTGTAGCCTTATAATTAATTAAGACTCTTACATCTGGGATATTCAAATTGAAATTTTCCTTATCTTCTTCTTCCTCTATGATAGATGATAGTGAAGTACCCTCATCACATTTCAAACTGTTCCTTGGTGCCTTTATACCTGAATCGATTTCACAAATCCTAGCCATAATAGTAAGTAGTCTAAACTTGAAAAGAAAAGAAAAAATAACAGTAACAGTAATAATAAATAACATTCATTATAAGACATGATGAGACTAATACTATATATGTAACGCCCTGGATAGCCAAGACCGTTACACTATGTACTTATAAAGGTGCAGGACTTGCTAATTAAGTCATTAATTTGAAAACGTGTCACTAAACATGTAGAAGTTAAGGTTAAAAAGGTTTTGGTCTCAAAAGACTCATTTAACATATTTAAACTGTAATAACATGGGATCCCATACAAAAACGAAGTTAAAAAAAGTTTGCAGACTCCCAAAAGTACATGAGTAACCACTAGCCATACTGAGGCAAAACAGACAGTCTTTAGGTTCCATGTCCTTGCCTAGACCTCAACCGTGGTGGCCGAGCACCTGGCTATGTACATTCTGCTCGCTGAGCTCTCCAGTCAGGGCTGATCCAACTTGCCCTTGCCTTTACCTGCACCACGTAGCACCCGTGAGCCAAGGCCCAGCAAGAAAACATCACAGACAACTCAAACAATGATAACAGACAATTAGGTCAGTAAGCATGTACACCCATCAGATAATCCTCAACAGATATTCAGCATATACAATCCAATACATGATACATTTGATCACATATAATATTCATATCACATAATATTCAGGGCCGACGACTTAGGCCGCACCCTCTATTTAACCCACTGACTCCGGCCCGCTTAAACCGAGCTCAGTGCATATTAAGCAGTCCTCGGCTACCAGTGGCCGAGCCGCGTCCTGTGCGCTAGTGAGACCCTTGGCACCCTTAGGCCGTTGGTTCACTAAATGGCTTGCATGGCATAATACCATCTTTTCAAGCATCTACAATAGGGAGCCCTTAGTCTCGTCACATATATTCAACCAGGTACAGTTTTCTTACCTTTAGTCTGTACGGTTATCAAATTACGAGCAACGCCCCTCAAGCACGATCCGTTCCCAAGCCTAAGCTTTTGTCACCTAGCCACAACCAAAGTATAGGGTTTCATAAATACTCAAATATAGGTTTCCAGTTACAAAACTAACTCCCGGGACTCCTAATTCCACCAAGCACGGTGGTGAAACCAAACCCGAGCACACTAGACCACTCACCCGTGCTTAAAACCCTCAAAAATTCATGTGTGCAACCAAGGGCTACGGCCCCCAAAGCCTTGCCGTGACCCTTCCCCAAAACAGAACCTACTCCCACACTGAACCACACACGCACTACGGCCCTTGCCTTTGGTGCCGCGACACGCCCCCTTGGCCGAGCCTCCTTGGCTCTCTTGCATGCTAGGGCCGCAGCGCTCTAGAACAGAGCCGCAGCCCTCCCCTTCGAACCCAGATTTTACACCATTTCTAAGTCTGAAACCTCACCTTAAACCATCCCAAAACTTCCCAACTCTTAACCAATTAATTCCCAACTTCTTTAGCATGATCTAAACAACATAACTCCCAAGAAAACACAACCTAACACACTCTAATCTCTTCCTTTCAATTTCTGAAACTCAAGTGCTATAAACACACAAACCAGCCATTCAAACTCAATGTAAAACCTCTAAACCAGGAGTTGAAACTTACCTTTGCTGTAGAATCACTTCACCAAACTATAGCCAAGCTAACTTCCTAATTTTTCCCTCTTAATTCTGCCTTAGAACATCAAAACTATATTTGTTTCAGCACTTAACTAAAACCCCGCTAGAACTCAGAATTCAACCACAGAAAATAGAGTTAGATGCTTACCTTAATCCCTGCTTCAGTTCCTTGATTTTCCCTGAGCTAAACCTCCAAATTCTCACCACCAAACTCAGAAATCCCAACTTGTTTCCCCTGTTTTCTGTGTTCTTTTTCCTTTCCTTTGTTTTCCTTAAGCGTGAGAGAGAGAGAGAGAGAGAGAGAGAGAGAGAGAGTTGAGGCAAAGTTTAAGTCGGTTTGTATTTTTCTAAAGACTTCCTAAGGTCTATCTCACATATTAAGTTAATCCCGAGGCTCGGGGTGCCGGAGCCGTCCCCGAGGCCAAAATAGTAAAATCCCCCATTATTCCCGCCTAGACATCCTAACCTCAAATATATCTCCATATATTTATTTTCATGACCCGATAATCCAAATCACCACCCGCTATCTAAAAGTATCCCCGACTTCTCCAAAGTCATATCTTAAATCCCATTGTGACTTTTCCCGCTATCTGACCCTAGAATCGTCTTGAGTCGTGCTCAGCGAACCTGTCCACATAATAATGTGGTTCTCACATATATCACATATCATATTACCACATAATATAATCAATTATCATATAAACATTATTAGACATATAATTACTCATTAAATCACAATTATTCTATTAATGCCCTTCTGGCACACTAATCAAGGCTCTTAAGCCTTATTAGCGAATTTGGGTCGTTACAATATATACAAACAACAAAGTTTCAATCTTCTTTAGTTATTGAGTTATATATGTGTGTGGTGGTGGTGGTTTTGAATGTGTTGTTATGACAATGCTTGTTGAGTACTTCTTACTTTGTTTTTGTTTTTTCTACAATAACTTCTTGTTTTATGTTTCAGCTAAGTTTTCTGTTACACAGTACATAAATGGACTATTGTCTAAGCTTGATCAACACTCAATATGATGTTACAATTTCTTAATAATTTTGTGCTTCATTTTGTTGTGTTAATGGACAATTATGTACAATAGCTGCCCATAAATGCTTGTAATCCTAATAAGCGATTAGAGATTGCCTTTACAATTCATTTTACTTTTATTAAAAATAACACACACATTTAATAGACACTAGTAAACATTCATTTGACTTTTTATTGCTTAGTGTCTTTCAACATTTGCGCACAAATAATGCGAAAACTAAGGAAGTCGCATGGAGAACTGTTAAGTTTCCTCGTCAACCATTACAATCAGTATAATGTGGATTCTATGTTATGAGGATGATGAAAGAGTTCGTGACAAATGAGTTTTCAATGCGATGGCTAACTAGTAACATAAGTGAAAATATTCATTATTAAAGTTCTATCTTTACCTCAAGATTAAGTATATTAATTCAACTCATGCAATGAATTTTGTTTTAGTGTGGCGGGAAGAACTCTTACACAAAGAATGAGCACAATGCGTCATGATATGATGAGTACTACATAGGTCCACTCACTTTTGTTAACTTAGACTTTTAAGGAGATATACTTACAATGTTAACTTAGACTTTCTTGAAGATATACACACTTTTGTTGTCTAATTATAGTTTATAATGCTTATATGAGTCATTTTGTAATTAACTTAAGACTCGTTATTTTGGATACTCAGTTCAAATTCTAGTATTTTATATTACTGTGATATCTATTTTGTTTTGCTTAATTGTTTTTATAAAAAGCAGGATTTGTTTTGAGCATAATATACTTTTTAATTAAAAAAAACACCATAAGTCGGTTCTACTAAAATAGACAATAGATGACTACACCATAAGTCGGTTGGGAACCGACTTATCATGTTTTGCACTACGGTGTGCCTCACCAACCTACCATGATTTACACCAAAGGTCGGTTGCTGACCGACCTACCCTGTTTTACAGCAGAGGTCGATGTACAACCGACCTACCATGTCTTACACCAAAGGTCGGTATGCAACCGACCTACCATGTCTTACACCAAAGGTCAGTTTGGCGCCAAATGACCTACCGTGTTTTTACATCGTAAGTCACTGCATGGGAAGTCGCTTCCTAACCGACTTATCATGTAATTTTTATAGTAGTGTATATGGATGTTCATAATAATGAAGAATCGCTAGGTTACCCAAAGTAAAATATCAGCATTAATTCTTGATTGTATTCAGAATAATTACCCAATTTCTTTAGGACTTATTTATTTATATAAATAGGGGTCCTCCCCCATTGAAATAATATATACAAGAGTTTCACTCTCTCTTACTCTGTCTATTTTTTTATACTTTATATTTCAGTATTCTTAATAGTTTTATAACACGTTATCAACACGACTCTCTAACTATCATTATTTGTAGGTTCAAATTCATATAATGAATCTTTAGTCATAATCATTCGTTGAATCTAAACTAGATGATTCAATCTTCAACCACCATCTTGTATTGATAACAAAATTCATTATCAAGCCTCTAGTCATCATAGTTTATTGAGGTAAAAATATTTTATTGCGAAGGTATGTTTATATGATTACCATACTATATGTATTGATCATAAAAAAATGTATATGTGTGAGTTGTTATTTTACCATTGTGATAGTATTAGATGGTTTAATGTCTTGTTATCGTAAATATGATTATATTCATATGTATGTGTTCTTACTATCTCACATATTTAATATTGATTTCTCTATAGTATTTATTTTATAGTACATTAGAATTTATAAAGTTCTATGTATATGGCATATTTCAGTATTCTTTACTATCTCTGTCTAATTTTTTATACTTTATATTTCAGTATTCTTAATAGTTTTATAATATATTTCAAATATTTATGATTTATTTAAGTTTTTTTAAACTATAATTGTAACGTCCTGGGTAGCCAAGACCGTTACACTGTGTATTTATAAAAGTATAAGACTTGCTAATCAAGTCAATTAGTTGAAAACGTGCCGCTAAGACCATTAGTGAACTAGGGTTAAAAGGTTTTGGTCATAAAAGATATATCTCATATAAATAAACATTTTATACAAGGGATCCCAAAAGAAATAACGTTTGAAGGACAGTTTACAAAATTTTCCAGAGTATATACATCAATTGGCCACTCTAAGGGCAAAACAGATATTTAAGGTCCTCCTATTCCCATCCCTCCCTCAACCGTGGCGGCCGAGCAACTAATCATCTACATTCCGCCTCTAAAGCTCTCTAAATCAGGGTTGATCAAGCTTACCCTTGCCTTTACCTGCACCACATAGCACCCGCGAGCCAAGGCCCAGCAAGAAAACCATAATACCATAGCATAAACAATGACAATAACCAAATAATTCTTTAAGCATGATCATATATTCAGCAGACCATGACATTCACAAGTTCAGTAAACATAACCAGCAAATTCACAAACTAATACTCAGATATTCAACATATCATAATTGTCAATTAACAACGACAACCAAATCATATAATAACCAGGGTCAACACCTTAGGTCGCACCCTCTGTTTACACCACTGACTCCGGTCCGCTTAAACCGAACTTAGTGAATATTAATCTATCCTCAACTACCAGTGGCTGAGCCGCGCCCTATGAGCCATTATAAACTCCGGTACTCTTAGACCGTTTGTTTTACATTTCCATGGAATAATACCACCTTACATAATGCATACAAGAATAGGGAGCCCTTAGTTCCGTCATAAACTCACAACCGGGTGCGATTTTCTTACCTTTAATTCATAATGTTCTGATTACGAGAGATGACCCTTGAGCAAGATCCGTTTCCCGAGCCCTAGCTTACACCTAGTGTAACGACCCAAAATTACTAATAAGGCTTAAGGGCCTTGATTAGTGAGTCGGGAGGGCATAATTGGAAGTTATGTGAACTAATGGAGTGTGTTATGCATGATTATGTGAAATGCATGTGTTATGAGTATTGGATAAGCATGTGGGTCCTGTTTGGTTGTAAGGGCATAATTGTAATTTTGGCCCGTTAGGGCATAAATGTGATTTTGTGATAAACTGTTAAGAGCACATTATTATGTGGATATATGTGTTTGTAGCTTTCGGCACAAGGCGATCCTAGGGAGCAAGTAGCGAGAAAGTCACAACGGGACCCGGTGCTTGACTTGGGGCAAGTCAAGGGGTATTTCGGGTATTAGATGATTATTTGGGCTATCGGGTTATGGAAATAAATAATAGGAGATATATCTAAGGTTAGGAAGTCTAGGTAGGAATATTGGGGAATTTTACCATTTTGCCCTCGGGGACGTTTTCGGTACCCCGAGCCTTAGGATTGACTTACGTACCTAAGGATAGACTAAGTAAACTCTAGAATGCAGTGGAACAAAGTTAAACCGACCCTTTCTCTCTCTCTCCTCCTCTCTTAAGGAAAACCTCTGAAAACAAAGGGGATTTGGCTGGAATTCAGTGATTTGAGCTGAGGATTTGGAGGATTAACTCAGTGGAAGCTAGGGAAACTAACAAGAATCTAAGGTAAGCTGTAAATTTTATGTATGGTGGTTAGAATTCTGTGACTTTGGTTGAATTCTAAGAGACTTGTGGGTTTTGAAATAGAAAATTGAATTAAAGCTGGGAACTTGGGAGTTAGCCCAGAAATAGCTTGGAGAATTTGTTCTGCGGTGAAGGTAAGTTCGAAATTATGATTTAATGTTTGAATTCTGGTGTTTTGTGGCTGGTTTGAGTGTTCTTGAGTGTGTGGGTTCAAAATATTTAAATGTTGTTTTGATGGGTTTCTAGACTAGATTTCTGCTGGGTTTTGCTGCTGGAATCATGTTAGAGAGTTGTGATAGTTGAGTTATGTTATTGGGATGGTCTAGGGTGGATTTGGGTGAGGTTTGAATATTAAAAATGGTGGTTTTTCTGGGTTCGCGGGGCTGGGCCAAGGCTCTATTCTAGACTGCAGCGGTCCTTCAGAGCAAGGAAGAGCTAGGAGGGCTCTGAGATGAGGGAGCGCCGTGGCACCACAGGGGCAGGGCCGCGGCGCGTATCTGTGGTCAGAGAGGCCTAGCCTCTGTTTTAGGGGGCGGGTCACGACCCGTAAGGGCATTTGTGGCCATTTGGAGTTTTTAAGCGTGGGAACCTAACCTTTGGTGCTCGGGATCGATCCCACTACCATGTTTGGTGGAATTCAATGTCCCGGAGGCTAGAATTCTATCCGGAATCCCTTATGCAATTATTGATGGAATCCCTTATCATGGTTGTGACTAGGTGTGCGCTTGGGCTCGGGGTAGGATCGTGCTCGGGGGTCGTCTCTCCAAATTAAAGCACATGGAATTAAAGGTAAGAAAACTGTACCCAGTTGTGGAATTTATATTGGGACTAGGGGTTCCTATTTTGTATGCTCTTTAAAGAGGATGGTATTATGCCATGTGAATTGTAAATGGATGGTATCACGCCATGTAAATGATAAACGTGTGGCCTAAGAGCACCGGTGTTTACACTTGCGCACAGGGCGCGGCTCGGCCACTGGTAGTCGAGGACAGCTGATTATGCACTGAGCTCGGTTTAAGCGGGCTGGAGTCAGTGGGTTAGACAAAGGGTGCGACCTAAGTTGTCGACCCTAACCATCTGGTGATTTGAGTGCAATTATTATGATGATTATGATTTGTTGGTTAGTTGAATATTATCGTTGAATGGGTGAATGTTGTGTTCTGTTGAGTACCTGGTTATGTCTTGTGGAATAATTGAATATTATTAGTGATTGTGTTTAAATGTTATGTTTTATTGTTGGGCCTTGGCTCACGGGTGCTACGTGGTGCAGGTAAGGGCAAAGGTAAGGCAAGTTGACCATGGGTTGGAGAGCTCTAGGGGTGAGGTGTACATTGTCAGCTGCTCGGCCGCTACGGTCGAGGATTTGTACAGGAACGAGAACTTAAAACGTGTATTTTTCCATTAGAGTGGCTTGGTTATTTATAAGCTTTGGAAATTTTGTAATTACGTTATTTAAACCTTAATTTGGGATCCCATGTACCAAACATGTATTTTAATGAAAATTATTCGTTTATAACCAAAGTCTTTTAAACCTAACCTGTTTGTATCATTAGATTCACATTTTTAACCAAATGACTTGATTAGCAAGTCTCACACTATTTCAAACACACAGTGTAACGGTCTTGGTTATCTAGGGCGTTACCCCTAGTCACAACCAAGATAAGGGATTCCGTTAATAATAATTGTATAAAGGTTTCCGGAACAAGTTCTAGCCATCGGAACATCGAATTCCACCAAACACCATAGTGGAATCGATCCCGAGCACCCTAGGTTAGGTTCCCGTGCCTAAAACCTCCTTAGGGCCAAAAATGTCCTTAAGAGATGCGACCCTAAGCTCTCTATGCCGCGGCCCGCCCCTATCCAGAGGCCCAGCCTCACCAAATAACAGACACGGGTCGCGGCCCAACTCTCCCCATGCCGCGGCCCGCCCTTCATCCTTAGCTCCCATCTGTTCCAGAGGGCCGCGACACACCAAGAATTGAGCCGCGGCCCGACCCCTTCGAACCCAGAAAACTCACCATTTTTAACAATCAAACCTCACTCAATTCAACCCAAATCCATCCCAATGACACGAATTAACTTACACAAACACTCTAACATATTCCCAGCAGTAAAACCCAACAAAAACCTAACTTAGAAACTCATCAAAACTACACTTCAATATTTGAAACCCAAAAGCTTATAAACCTCTTAGAACATATAGAAATTCCCAGAATTCAAATGCTTAACTATAATTAAAAGCTTACCTTCACTGAAGAACAAGTCCACCAAGTAGCTGCTGAGCTAATTCCCAAATCCTTAGCCTCAAACCAATCTTCAATATCAAGAACTCAAAAACACTTAGAACCCAGGGAAAACTATAGAATTTAGTTAGTTAAACCACAATTAAATGCTTACCTTAATTCATTTATGAACCTCCAAATTGCTACTGAGATATCCCCCAAGATTCCAGCTCAAATCCCCGAGTTTCCAGCCAAATCTCCCTTGGTTTCAATGGTTTCCTTGAGAGAGAGAGAGAGAGTTGAGTGAGCTGAGAGGAGAGAAAAGGGTCGGTTTAGGTGTTTTTAGCTATTTCCTTGTTGCTTTTGTCTTACTTAAGTTAATCCCAAAGCTCGGGGTATACCAAAAACTTCTCCAAGGGCAAAATGGTAAATTTCTCCAGCATTCCCTCCTAAGCTTTCTAACCACAAATATATCTCTAATTATTTACTTCCATAACCCGATAACCCAAATAACCATCTAATACCCAAAATACCCCTTGACTCGCCCTGAGTCAAGTATTGGCTCCCGTTGTGATTTTCCCGCTAACTGGCTTCCTAGGATCGCCTCATGCCGCATGCTGCAAATATATCTACATAATAATGTGGTCTTCACAATTATAACATACAATCACATTTATGCCCTCAACGGGCTAAAATTACAAATATACCCTTTTAAGCTAAACATGGCCTACATGCATACTAATACTCTTAAACATGCATTTCATATATCCATATAATCATATAAGCATGCTTATCACAGAATCATGCATTAAATTATTTAATTCACACATAAACTAATTATGCCCTCCTAACATACTAATCAAGACCCTTAAGCCTTATTAGTGATTTTTTGGTTGTTACAATAATAATAATTTCAAAATGAATTATATTTCATATTTGTAAAATTAATTTTAATCAAATTTGAACTCATATATGTATTTTCTCTTAGTAATATATTCTTGAAACACTCACAAATACACACAATAATATTGTATCAATATTAGTTATAATCTAGAATCCCACATGAAACTAGCTATTAAATAAATAATATTAATGACACATCATTATAATATTTTGTGTATAATTTGTGGGTGTGAATATAAAAATCAAAGAAGTATGGATATTTTGTAATAAAATTTTTCTTCCTTGATCACGTGTTAGATCGAAAAGATGTCATCTTTTTATTTGTTTGATAGAAAATCTGGGCTCCTATCACTATTAATCTGATTGGAAGTACGATATTAAAGAGCATTTAACGATTAATGGGCCACAAAATTGTTATGGTGGTTGCACGGATACGCAGTGGCAAAATGCTATTGAATTTTTCCGATGCCCAGAAATTACGGTATTAATTTCTTGCTAAACTTAACTATCTTAATTAAATATATTACTAACGATAACTTTTTGCAGAAATGTTCTGTGGTCAACAAAGAAAATAGGAAGAAATTGAAAGAGCTTAGCTATGGAGGCTCTCAGTCAATCCCAACGCTGCACTATAAAAAAGTTAGTTAATTAATTATTTTTTAGTTTGTTTTTCTTATTTACGTTTAATTATTAATTTTATAAAAATATATGTACGTGACAACGCAATTTAGAGACTGGGCAACTTGAGTCCATCCCGGATAGCTGGATTGATACTCACCATAAATCAGGCACAGGGTGGGTGACAGAGACAGCCAAAAATACTTGGGTACGTTAAGTTTTTTTAAACATTTTTCAAAATTATAATTGTTTGTTTACAAAACATAATTACATTATACATTGTATCATAGGAGGAATTGCGTGCATATCGCGACACACAGCAGACACAGACAACTGATACTGAGAGTTCCACACCAGTTTCGAGTAGGGGTGAGCACGGTGTGGTTTGGGCGGTTTGAACACTTTTTAATACACCACGCCACAAGTGCGGTTTAGTAACTAGAACACACCATGCGGTGTGATTTGGTTGCACCAAACCGACCAAAACAAACCATTTTTTGCGGTGTGGTTTGGGCGGTTTTCCACGGTTTGTGTTAAAAAATATGTCATAACAAAATTTAAAATTTAAAAAAAATACTAAATCCTTAGTTCATAACAAATCCTTAATAAGTTCTAAACAACATCACAAGTTATCAATTAAGTTTAGTGAAACACAAAAAAATTATACAAGTCTCCCATATTGGGAAACTAAAAAATGGTATATATGTAAAGTTTATTTTTTTTTAATATATTTGTAAGTATGCGGTGCGGTGCAAACCAAAATTTCACACCGCCAAACCGCGCACCGCACCGCACCGCATGGTTTAGCTCAAATACAAACCATACCGAACCATTACACTTTTGACACCGCGGTTTGCGGTGTAGTATGGTGCGGTGCGGTCGGTCACCGCGGTTTGTCGGTTTAGATGCTCACCCCTAGTTTCGAGTGCGCCTAAAGATGAAGACATATCTTTGGTACAAACTGTCTTCGGAAAACGACGGGGCCACCAGAAAGGATATGGACGTATCCTTAACATAAGGGACCGAACTCCATTATTTTCGTCCTTCACAAACTAGAGATGAAGAGATGTCTGAGATGAGAGAGCGTCTTCGACAGTTAGAGGAGCATGTCCGGACTCATTGTATCACTCCAGGATCTCAATGTGCCCCGCCACCACCCGATGATCCCGATGTTGGATTACCAACTCAGTAGGACTTATGTATGAATTTTATTACAATGGACTATTACATTATCATGTTTAAGACAACTCTTTATTTTGATTGAGCAAACATACTCTTATGTTTTTATTTATATGTTTAATATAAGTGTTTTAATTTTATTCTATTGTTTTGTAGTTAATTCAAATTAAATAAATAAATAAATAAGTGAATAAACATTACAAATATAAAAAAAATTCCGGTTTAGTCTATAGCGAGGACATTGTCCTTGGTATATCCCATTAAGATGACAAATTTGGGTTGGTTGTGCTGAGGACATTTTTCACTCTATACCGATGACATTGTCCTTGGTACAACCTATACTGAGAACATATTTAATGTCGTCGGTAGAAGTTTACCTCTACCGACGCGGCTGTACCGAGGACTTACTGCCGATGACATGTTCTCGGTATAAGCTCTACCAAGAACATTTGGGCTTATACCGATGACATTTGTTCTTGGTATAGACCTTGTTTTTTGTAGTGACTATTTACCAATAATGAATAAAGTGATTAATCTACTTAAAGATTTAATTATTTGATTCTAACTCTTTTTTCTTTTGAGGGAATTGAACCTAACTCTCTTGTCTGGTGCTCTTAAATTAAAATAAAACAAACCTGCCTCACTCCTAATTTGGTGCTATTAAATTTGGAGATAGTATAAAGCCACGTGCTGAAAATAGGAAAGAAATATAAAGTAAATAGTTACGTATATGCAAACTACAATTATTTCGCGCTTAACACTGAATTATGCACGATTATGGGAGTCACTCGTCAACGCCCTATTTCTAGGTCAAATTTTTATTTATTATTGATAAAGTATTATAAAATAGCATTTGGGATCCTTAGGGTTTGATTGGTATAGTATCTGAATCTATTTTATTATTTTTAAAACTTCAAAATAGTTGGACCTATAAGAAAAACTGATTGGTAAAATGGTTTTGAAAATAAAATTCAAATCAGTATTCTAATTTTGTGTTCTAAAATTAAAAACAAGAAATCATGTTTTCTCTGATTCCAAATTATGGTATCCTAAAATCCTACAAATCTATCACTTTTTTATATTTTCAGATTCCCTACCAATCACATATTCAATTTTTTTAAAACTCAAAAATAATTTTCAGGTACTGAACCAATCACATTTTCAAAAATATATTTTCAGACTATAAATTCAGATTTTTATTTCAGAAACACACTTTTTGAAAATATATTTTTCCCATCGTGAACCAATCAACCCCTTAAATTTTAATAGATGTATCATTTAGGTTCTTAATTTTTTTTAGCAATTAGATCACAATGCCAGATTTGTGACAGTGCCCAACTGACGCAAATGCTACTCTGGTTTGCGTCATGGGCAATTGCGTCACATATTAAACTGAGGCAAAAACTCAATTGTGGCAGTTATAAACTGACACAAATTGCCTTTTTTGTTGTAGTGAAGTCAGGGTGATTCTGCCACCCTTGGTTGTAGGTCATGGAATATGGTTATTGGCAGGTCTTTGAAAGTTTCCTATGGCTTGGACTTATTCTATAGATATATTATTCATATCCATGGCAGGACACTTATTTAATGGATGAACACTTCCACATGCCCCACATAAACTCTATACTTGCATGGCTTGGATTGGCATGTTGCTCTGTTGTAACTGTTTCGTTAAAGCGGCCACTTGAGCTGTAAGCATTGTGATGACATCTAATTCGATCATACCATCTACCTTCTTTGTATTTTCTCTCTCTGTAGGCCATTGGTAATCATTCATAGCCATCTCCTCTAATAGATCATAAGCTTCATTAACACTCTTGCTCATAAATGCCCATCATGTTGCTGCATCTATGATAGTGCGAGTATTACCACCTAACCCATTGTAAAAATTATGGACTAACATCCATTTTTCAATTCCGTGATGAGGGCACTTCCTTAACAGCTCTTTAAATCTATCCCATATGTCATACAACGATTCTCCTTCCATCTGGTAAAAATTATTTATTTCCCCTCTCAACTTTGTAGCTTTTGCTGAAGAGAAAAACTTTGCAAGGAACTTTTGAGCGAGCTCCTCCCAAGTGGTGATAGAATTAGGTTGTAGGAAAATCAAGCCACTCTTCGCACGGTCCCTTAGATAAAATGGAAACAGCCTCAACCTTATTGCGTCATCGCTCACCCCATTCATCTTAAAATTCGCACAAAGCTCCAAGAAATTAGCTAGGTGCATGTTAGGGTCCTCTGTAGGCAAGCCTCCAAACTGAACAATGGATTGGACCATTTGCAGAATTTCTGGCTTAATCTCAAAATTGTTTGCAACAATTGTTGGAGGTCTGATGCAAGAATGCACCCCCGTGACAGTGGGAAGTACATAATCTCTTAAAGGTCTTTGGTCCTTGTTCCATAGGAAACTCTGCTACATTTGGAATCTCAACAGCAGCTGCTGCCCTATAAACATTGTTGGCAGCATTGTTCGCAGCATTCTTATGATTCTCAGCCATAGTACTCTCCAAAGTTTTCTTCTTTATGTTCTGTCTGCAGGCTTTTTCTATCTCAAGATTCACTGGTATGATCTCAGATGTCTTTCCACGTCGCATATACCAAAACTTCCTGAGATTAGAAAATTCAAACACATAAACAACCAAATTAGAGTAAAAAATAATTAAATTGATATTAATAATTTTCAGTGCCCGACAACGGCGCCAAAAATCAGGCACAGGGTGGGTGATTGAAACAACCAAACAAACCTAAGTATGTTAAGATTTTTTTTAACATTTTTCAAAATTTTAATTGTTTATTTACAATACATAATTCCATTATACATTGTATCATAGGATCAATTATGTGCATATCGCAACACATATATAGCAGACACAATCAACTGTTACTTTGAGTTCCACACCAGCTTTCAGCGAGCCTGAAGATGATGACTTGTCTTTGGTACAAACTATCTTTGGAAGACGACGTGGCCACTAGAAAGGATATGGGTGTATCATTAACATAAGGAACCAAGCTCAATTTATTATTAATCCTCCACAAACTAGAGATGAAGAAATGATTGAGATGAGAGAGCGCGTTCGACAATTAGAGGAGCCCCACCACCACCTGATGATCCTGATGTTGGAACACCAAGTCAGTAGGACTTATGTATGAGTTTTATTATTATAAACTATTACATTTTCATATTTATGACAACTCTTTATTTTGATTGAGCAAACATACTCTTATATTCTTATTTATATATGTTTAATATAAGTGTTTTAATTTTAATATATTGTTTAATATTTAATTCAAATTAAATCAATAAATAAATATTGCACAAATTAAAAAAAATCTTAGTCTAGTCTATACCGAGGACTATGTCCTCTGTATAGCCCATCCAGATGACAAAATTGGACAGGTTTCACCGACGATATTTTCAACTCTATACCGAGAACTATTATCCTCGGTACAACCTATACCGAGAACATATTTCATGTCCTCAGTAGAAGTTTTCCTCTACTGACGAGGATGTACCGAGAACTTTCTACCGATGACATGTTCTCGGTACAACTTTCTACCGAGGACATCCTGGCTTGTACCGACGACTATTGTTCTCGGTATAGCCTCTCATTTCTGTAGTGTCTGTACATAGTATGAAATCGAATTGACCCATTCTATTATCGAAATAACATAGTCTGTAATTAGTTTGTCATCGAACTGGCTTAGACTAAATTGTGGATGTTATCAATTAGACCAAGTCTTTCATCAAATAAACTTAGTTTGTACCTAGTGTGTTATCGTATCACTACTACAAAATACCTTTTACAGGACACTTTTTTAATACACGCACATAAATGCAAGTCCTTAAAAATGTTTATGGAGTTTTTAGGACACTCATTGAGAGTCCTGAAAAAACACAATTTAGGACTCGCAATGAGTGTCCTAAAAAAATATGTGAGTCCTAAAAAAATCTGGGCTAAAAAATGAGTGTTTTACTTAACAATTTTAAGGACTTGCTTTGGAAGTCCTTAATTCTCTTTTAGGACTCGCTTTACGAGTCCTAAAAACAGCTGAGTTGAAAAATTAGGAATTGTAACTTTTAAGGACTCGCTTTGCTAGTCCTAAAAGAGTATTAAGGACTCCCAAAGCAAATCCTTAAAATTGTTAAGTAAAAGAATCATAAAAACACTTATTGTTTAACATATTTATAAAATTAGTATTATTTAAAGATGAGTTGTTTTATTGATTAGAAAAATATTGTAAAATAATTTTATTGTATAAATTTTTATAATATATGGCATTGTTTATTTATTTAAAATTTATATAAAATTTAAAAAAATATTACTAAAAATAAATTAATATTTTTTTAAAATAAAGTTAACTAAAGTGCACTTTTACCTAGTATTTAAATTAAATAGCTAACAATTATTATAAATTGAAGAGAATTTATATAGTTGTGATTTAATTTTTTTTTTTAATAGTATTAGGAGTATAATATTGGATTTTTATTTATAAAAAAAAAAAGTAACAAATCATTTTCTTCCTCCCTCCCTACCCGATCCAGTTTCCTTTCTCCCTCTCTCTCTCGCATGCTCTCTGCTAGCCCGAACGGCTGCCCTCCGATGGTCGCCGCCGTGTAGACACCGGATCAAGAGTACCAGCCACCGCCGAAACTCCAGCCTCGCGAGCCCTTCGTTGCCGTTCTCCGCCGTGAGAAGAAGCCTCCAGGCTCGTACGTTGCCGCCGTGGCTTCAAGGCCAATTTCTGGCTTCCTCTGTCATCGTCTCAGGCAAAGGGTAGCATGGGTGAACTCAGGGTATCAAGAAGAACAAAGCCCAGCCAAGGATCGGGCTTTTAAGTGACCGGAGGAGACGGAATCAACTCTCCATTTGCTGCTCGTAGTCTTCTTCTCGAGGTGAGTTATTGTTTGTCTCTAACGTTGCCTTTTCATGTGTGATTGTTCAAATTTTAGAACTATTTTGTTCACTTGCAGTTTATAATGGATATGAAATTAGGGAAGTTCACATTGATTTCTGTTACAAAGGAGGTTGGTAAATTCCATTGCTGTCAAAATTTTGTATGGGGTAATTAGTTTATATAGAGAAGTTCACATTGATTTTGATCAATAATTAGTCTACTACTGAACCTTTAACCTTTAATTAAACATATTGTTAGCCTACTCAGATGGACATTGTGGTTCACCTTCACCACCGCCAGTGTATGAAGATCGATTGTTTTCTTCAGAGGCTTATGTTCCTGAATTTAAGCAGGGCAAGAAAGCTGTGTCAGTGCCATTTCCTGGTCTATCAGAATATTTGAGACCTGAAACTCTAGAAGAGGTAATTTTTTTTAATTCTTTTATAACAAGTTTTATAATAAAGTATCTTTTGGATTGAAACTTGTTATACCTGAAACTAAATGGGATTAGAATTTTTTTGTGCCTATCGCTACCAGGTATCCATTTGTTCCTGTACTTTCTTTTAAATCTATTATGTATATATATATATATATATACATATATAAGCAACAATTAATAATTAGCAAGTGTTCTATGTATATGTCTATCTTTATGATGGAATATCTTAAGTGCTTAGATTGATAGTGTTAAATAGCTTTACGTTATTCTGCTGGTAATTATATGGGGTCTAGAGCCTAGACCACTTGCATCCATAAAAAAAATTATTAAAAAAATTGTTGAGTCAATATATCAATGATGAAATTTTGTTTTTAATGTAAAAATTATTTCTATTTCTAGGGTGGTGATTTATGGCTTGTTTGGATATTCAGATGGATGTAAAGAATCAATATTATGCAACTATATGGGTGCTCAAGATATGCATTTTCGAGAAAATGAGGTTTGTTTTCTAAATATCTAATTTCTCTCTTAGAGAATTATTTTGCTATAGGACCTAATTGTTTTGGGCATATAAAATAATATCAATAATGCTCTTTTCCCCTAGTATATAAATGTATATATGTATAAATATATATTTATATATAAAAGAAAGTTTAAGTGAGTTCAACTATATTAATGAGAATTTTGTTGCTGTCGATGGGAATGTTTGAAAAAATGTGGCTTGCAAATGATAGCAATTATGGAGAGTTTAGACGGTTTACAACTTGGAAACAAAGGGACCAAATTGTTGACTTTTAATTGCCATATGAGATTTTTGGGGCTATGCAACAAAAGTGAGTACTATTCTGTTATGCCTTCATTCAATTTCTAGATGCGTAAATACAAACTTAATCCAATATGTTGAAGAAGTAATTTCTTTGGGCTCTTACTATAAAATTTGACTGTGAGATTGGATTTTTAGCTGACTATTGCTCATTTTAGATGGAAACTTTTTGAAATTAAAGATTAAGTTTTATGTAACAATGCTCATGGATTAAGAAAATAAAAAAAACTGCACTCCATATGTTTGGTAAAATGCCTTAGAAACATAATATAGTGTATAGATGTTTTATATAGACTATTCCATAGAGAATATAATATAGCTATGTTTGATCATAGATAAATCAATATAGTCATAGCTTAACATTTCCTTGGTAATATTAATGTTACACTTTAATTCAAAAGTTCAAACTATTTTTCATTTTTTCTATTATGTATACTTTATATAGTTTTCTTCATGGCTGTACAATTTGGAACTCATTTATATACTGTCATTGTTTTCTATCATATTGAGTTGTTAAGAAACTGAACTGAGTACTTATTAAGCTCAATTTTGTCAGTTTACAGCATTGTGAATATCTTGGTTTTTTTTGTATACCTACAGTGTGTGAACATGCTTATTCTTTGGCTCAAAATATGGATCCTGATAGAGAAGGAAGAGGAGTTCTACAATTTAAAACTGGATTGATGTCTTTCATTAAGATGTGTGCTTAGTTTGAAATGGATAAACTTGACTTCCAGATTTTTAGTCTGTTTTTTTTTGCATTCTATACACTTCAACAATAATATTATATTTGCCATATATTTACTTTTTCTTGTTTCCAAAATTTTAGCTAAAACTTGCAAAAAAAAGGAGGGAGGAGTTATAGATAGAAGCCAAGACATTGCTCTTTTGCAAGATTTCTACAAACTCTATCGAGAGCAGAATGACGTGGAAATGTTACGAGAAGAAGAGTTGAATTTAAGGGAGACTGGGGCTTTCAGTGGAGACTTGGGCGAGTAAGTATTTCACCCATTGAACTCAAATAGATGGCACTTTTATTTATTTGCTTTTGTTCTGTTTATGCTAATACTATAGTTTTATTTTCTAATCTACCTATAAGGAGAAAAACATAATTATGTGAATGTGACTTTCAATTTTCTCCTTTTGTATATTTTTGTCCCTTGGTTTATTATTAATTTGAAAACCTTCCTTTAACTATTAGGAAAAGTTTGATTTGTATATTCCTCTGTTTTTTTGGCCAACCCTTTATCTTTGGTGTTAAAGGTATTTTCTCTGATATTTCTTGTTGTAAAATTTAACACCTTATTGTTTCTCTGATATTTCTTTGTTGTAAAATTTAAAATTTGATGGATTAATCTCTTCAAACAAAAATAATTATATATATATAAATTAATTAGATTCTCTAAGTTGGAATTAAGTGTTTTATGTATATAATAGATTAAGAAAATGAATATTAAATTTTTTTATTAAGCATTAAGTACCTTTAGTATATAATATATATATAAAATTGATGTTTAT
The DNA here is from genome assembly GCF_963169125.1 of Humulus lupulus. NCBI lineage: Eukaryota > Viridiplantae > Streptophyta > Magnoliopsida > Rosales > Cannabaceae > Humulus > Humulus lupulus. Next base: position 7,968,786 of record NC_084800.1, read on the forward strand.
AAATATATATTTATTGTTGTGAATCTAAAAAAGATGGTATCGCCTCTGTTTTGAACAAATTGTGATATTTTGATGCTTTATTTCTCTTGTTTGTGACTGTTTTTCTACAGGGGTTCTATTTATATTGAGTATTTTTTGGTCTTCTTTTTAGTCAATATTATATGGGTTAGTTTTAATTTGTTGGTTGTTTCATTGCATTGACTATCAGATGAAGTCCATGGCTGGCACCCAAGCTTAGCCTTGGCCCCAAAAGTTGAAGAAGAAAGCTTAGAACTGTTTGTTCATTTCAAGTAAGTAAATAAGCTTCTTTTCCTTTAGAACTCAAATTTTGTATGTAATATAGATTTGGCATTTGCCTATGTTTTTGTCTTAGTTCTGAGTTTTTTGTTTTTGGATGATGATAGAAAATTGGCTGAGAATTCTGAACTTTCCATTTGCTATAGAACTCACTTTTTGTATATATATTTATATATTGGCTGAGATTTCTGAACATTCCATTTACTTTTGGTTCGAGTCATAGATCTATGATAAATAAAGTTATAAAGGGCCATCTATTGTAAGAACAAATCTGAGTTTTTAACCATTTCTTATATATAGATGATTATATATCTAGGGAGGTCAGGTGTTAATTAGTTTTCCAGTACATAAATGCAGGACTTGATTCTTCTTCTAGTAGTGTGGGTAATATTACCCCAGATGTCTTATTAGCTGCCAAGAAGAGTCAATTCCCAGACCTCAGAGGTTTTTGCCACTCTTTTTTACTTCCTACTTTCACTATTATACCTTTTGTTTCAAGATTTAGAGTCTTGAGATGCCTAAACTTATTATGAATCCCAATACCAAGAGTCTATGTGTATATACATATCAGCATATTCATAGATATAACAATAAAAATAAGCTACTAATATTACCAACTATTCTTGATGGTGATACTCTGACTATTTTAGTTAATGCTATGCTCTCAGACTACAGAATTTGTTTGCTTGCTCTTTTTTTATTTTGCTGGTTTGTTTTCTGATTATTGTCTTGAATAATGAATGTTCATAATGAAGATCATTTTTCAGTAATCAGATTTCAAAAAAAAAAAAAATATAAAGTGTATGGTTGCTTAGTACTTTTTTCTAATACTAAGAGTCTAAGACCTCCACATTTTGTCTTCAGTACACTTCTGCAATATATATTTGGAGCATAAGATGTATTTGCTTAAATGCTTACAGGAAAACCACTGTTTCGTTGGGAAAATGTGATACACCAATTGGATCTCATGACTGATTTGCTTGGCACACCACCCTCCCCAGCCGAATCCACTGGAAGGGTTTGTTTTTATTCTTTCTATCCATGCTAGTCACTCATCCGTAGCAAAGATAATCAAGATTCATGAGATAAAATATTTAAGTAGCTTTTCCCTGAATTCTCTTGCTGCAAACACTATATTCATCATGCTTAAATACTTGATTTTTAGCTTTTGCATTTCATTTTATGGCTTGTTTCTTAAATTTAATATTCTTAAATTTTGTGCTTGAGTTGGGCTAGTGGCCCAAGATAATTTGGGCCAAGTGTCCACTGTGTACTATTCTCAGCGAGCTCGCTGTTTACTATGTTATGAAGAGTTGAACCAAGATCATTAAACAACACTAACCATGACTATCAAAAATAAACATTATTTAAGTAAGCACATTAATATTTTGGATGGCTTTTGTATTTCCTTAATACTATTCTGGTTCCTCTTACTTTTTCGATTAAGTTGATTTGTATTGTCTAAAGTTATTGCTTGTTTTATTGAATTAGTCTTAGATGTGTACACTTAAATATAGAGCTCACCACAAGATTAAGTAGATCTTATTTGAATGTACGACCTTATGAAATATTTTTGAGATTTAATGGTTAATTGGCCTTGTTAAAGCTCTGTTATATGCCTGTAACCTATATGAATTTTCCTGTACAATACAATTAGGGTTATTACAAACAAGTTATCCATAGTATTGTATTGAGTGGTCCTTTAATGCAAATAATAGGTAGGGTAACCAATGTAAATAGTCTAAGGGTGGGAAAATATAAATTTTAGAGAGAAATTTTGAGAGCAAGAAAGTATAGAAGAAAGCTCCAGGACTGGACTTAAATAGTTCAAAACTTCAGGGTTTTATTTTCTCAATAGAAGACATTTCTTTGCTGGTTGGATCCATGGACAAATGCAATATTTGCCAAACCATGTTAAATATTGGTATTGATGCTTTTGATATGTTCTTGTGCTCTTGATGTGTTTGTTGGGTGTTAAATTTTTTCCATGACTTTTTGAGTGTGTGTGATGATACAAGTATTGATAATGATCAATCATAAATGATTCTTATATCTCTCTGTTTTTAGTTATTGCATGGGAAGAAAAGTAAAGCAGGAGGTCCCTGAAGATTGGGTCTGTGAATCATGCCAAAGTGTAAGTGACTCAGTTTTGATGGAATCTGGGAAGAGAGATGAAGCTGTCACAATAGCAATGAGCAAGGGGCAATTGTCAATTTCACAGCTTCATTCCAAGAAGAAAAAGCCAGTAGAAACTGGTAAAGTTAAGTTCATTCCTCATGAAGAAATACTTGAAAGAAATCCTTAATAATAATAAAAAATTGTGATGCTGTGAAATCATTCCTTGCTTGAAAAGAAAAATGCTCAGGCATTTTTTTTTTGGTGTAGCACTCCTTGCTTTAAGGAATACTCAATGCTTCTTTGTGACTGGCACTTGTGGTTGTAGTTTTGATAGTTTTTCATGAGGGCCTCTGTGCTGTCTTTGTTTGTAGTTTTATGTCTTATATGTACTATCTTAGTCTGAGGCTGTCTAGACTGTAATACAGCACGGGTGATTTCTTATCATTTTTTTTAATACAATCTTGTATGGTTGGGATTGAAATGATAGTGTTTATGTGAGAATAGAAATAGAATGGGAAAGAAATATCAATTCTTTTGTTTGGTTGAAATTTTGTTTGGAATGGCATGGACTAATATTACTTTGACCAAAATATATCCATATGCAATTATAACTATCATGTAATATATTAAAATTATATTTTAGAGTAATTAATAAAAAAATTATTTTGTTGTATTTTCTTTTGAAAATTTTAGAAGTCTAACATATATAATACATTTTGGAAAAGGGATATATTTTTTTTAAATCAAAATGAAAATTGTAGCTGCATTTTTTTTAAAAAAAAATTACTTTTAAGGGCATGCAAAGCGAGTCCTAAAATCTTAATTTAAAGATACTCAAAAAGATTTTTTAGGACTCGTATTGCAAGTCTTAAAAAATTACTTAAAGCCACTCAATCAGATTTTTTAGGACTCGCTGCGAGTCCTAAAAAATTACTTAAAGGCACTCAACCAGATTTTTTAGGACTCGCATTGCGAGTCTTAAAAACTTAATTAAAGACACTCAACCAGATTTTTTAGGACTCCCTTTGCGAGTCCTAAAAAACCTCACTGTTTAAAGCTCTTAAATAGAGGACTCGCGCCCCGCGAATCCTAAAAATTTTTTTAGGACTCGCAATGCTAGTCCTAAAAAACCTTTTTTGTAGTAGTGTATAGACGCAGTCTATACCCAGTCTATGATCAAATTGACCCAGTCTATACCTAGTCTATCATCGAACTGCTTTAGTCAGTACACAGTTTGTCATCAAATAGACCTAGTATGTACCTAGTTTGAAATCAAATAAAACCCGTTTATACCCAAACTGTCATCAAATAAACTCAATCTATTATCAAACACACAGTTTGTCATCGAATGGATTCAATATGTTGCTTACGAGGATTGCGAGTTGCTTAGGAGTTTAGGGTTGCTTAGTGTTGCCTTATGAGTTATTTATTAAGTTGTTTTATGGATTGCTTAAATAATTTCAAAGGTTGTGTAATATGTTTTTATGTAGGATTTTTAGGATTGATTTATATATGTTTATAAAGATTACGGGTTGCTTAAAATTGTGTCGGAGTTTCAAGTACTCATTTATATATTGTTTATAAGAATTATGTGCTGCTTAGAAGTTTGTAGTGATAAGAGAGAAATGAGTGAGAATGAGAAAAAATATCAATGGGAGAAAGGGTGAGTGTGTACTGCATGCATTGTACTGCATTATAAATAATTGTACTTGGCAAATAGTACTTGAAGTAATACACAACGCAATTTTTTTTTAGATATAAACGTAAAACTATTTTTATTTAGCAGAACTCTTGGAGTAGTCCTCCGAGACAGACTAGCGCTCGCCGCTCGGACGTCCCTCGCGGGACTAGTGTATATATATATATGTATATACAATATCTATGAATATATATATATATATATATCTACACACGGGTGATATTAAGATTTGGTATGGATGCACGCTTGGAGTTCCACTTCCAGAGATCATGGCATCAATATATAGGTTTGGGTTATAACTTAATATATTAAGTGATATTATTTTTTGAAGTGATATTATATATACACTAACAATATACAACGTTCGGATCTCCAAATAAATAATATACGTGAACCTCAAAATTAGTACACCCTATTTTATTAAAAATTAATATATATTATATATATTTTTTCAACTTGTGCTTATATTTTTTTTTCATATTCTAAAAAATACATATAAATAATATAAATTTTTAGATATTTAAATAAAAAATATATAAAAACTTGTTAAAATAAGAATTTTTTCTAAAAAAAATAATAAAAATTATTAAAATGAACAAAAAATAAAATTAAAGAATGCTAAAAAAAATATTGAGAAAAAGTGTTAAAAATTAAATTTTATTTTAACTAATGGGTTGACATAGGGTGCAAATATAATACTCAACTAGGGCTGTTCATTGGACCATATCCAATGTTTTTGGACCCATCCAGATCCAATCCAATTATACATTAGATGTTGGATTTCTCTAACCGATCCAATCCAATACTGTATGCTCAACCGAACCGAACCGATCCAATAAGTCATTGGATTGGATCGGTTCCATCCAATGGATATGAATCCCTGTATTGGATCAGATCCATCCAATATTTTTGATCCAATATTTATTAGATCGGATTGGATCCATCCAATATTTTTGATCCAATATTAATTGGATTGATTGGATCCATCTAATCCGATCCTTAGAAGAGTTAAACCAGATTTTTGAATATTAATTGGATGGTATTGGATCATTATTGGATTGGATCAGTTGGTTGGATCCATTGGATTTACATGTCATCCAAGAACTGACCGATCCAATATTGGATTTTTAAAAATGTCATCCGATCCAATCCAATCATGATTGGATATCTAATTTTTAGCGGTCGGTTGACATTGGATCGATCGGTTTGTTATTGGATCGGATCGTTTCTGCACAGCCCTACCCATAACATACACCACATATATAGAATATATATATATATATATATATATATATAGCTCACATTTCAAAGAAGTTGTCTTGTTGAAAAGGATTAGTTTATCTTAAATTTTTTACAAAGGAAGCATGCAGTCAAATCTTTGTAGGAATCAGAATTAGAGGGAAAATGAAAAGTAGTGTATGTGGATTCCATTTTCTATATTTATTAGGTTTGGTAAGTTAGCTAGTATGTCTTTATTAAATTTATGAGCCTGGTGATGATCAGTATCGATCATATAAATATTATTATAAATGTCATGGCGTTGAGGTAAAATAGTACCATTCGATCACGTGTTTCATTCCTACTGAGTAGTTGTAATGCATTATATGATCCTCTTCACTCTCTTCTTCTTCTTCTTCTTCATTTGTATTATTAAGTGCATGACTCGGCGGCCCCATGCATTATCATTCTGTCGACTTTCTCAGCCTATTATTATATGTCCGGTCAATTAAATCTCAAATTTTATACCCTCCATTTACTTACAAGCAAGGTCATAAATTTGATTAAATTCCTTAAATAATCTATTACATTCATGCGTTTATAGTTAATATTTAAGCAAACCACAAATAAATAAAGTAGTATTTATAAAAAAAAAAAATCAAGAACTTATTTATTTTTCTCACAAGTTTTCATTATTCCTGCTTTTGACTGTCTCCACTTTTTTATCTGCATTTTTCCTCAATGAACAATACTAATCTATATCTACAAACAATAATTTATTGCGCTATAAATAAAAAAGTTTGAGTTAAAATAAAAAAAACAAAATGTAAAGTTTTACTGAGATATTCTAAATATATAATAGAATAGTTCTACTTCAGTGCTCTTAAAATGGGACACAGTTATCTTTTCATTTGCTTGAGACACACAAAGATTGTACATAGATTGTTTTTTTTTTTTTGAGGGTATAGTTTGATAGAAGATAGGTTCTTATAAAAAAAATTAGTAAATATATATATACATATAATTCGTAGTTAGCTACCTCATTTTAGGTGATGTTAAATTCGAAATAAAATAAAACCGAGATGCACGAGCTGAGAGAAGCAAATACTGAAATAGATGGATATATTAGTGATGTTATTTGGCACCTTAACGTGCCCAACACCACATGAGCTGAAACTCTATATTTGGTTAACGATACATCATAATACTTATTAAATTCAAATGTGTGAGATTCGATATTGGATTATACCAATAATTGGTGATGCCCTTTAGTATTTCTCATATATTTTATATTGTATATACATAGTACAAATATTTAGTGTTTTATGGGTATGGCGTGTCACTTCACTGGCCCCATTTTCAAATGTTATTAGGTTAGATCCCTAAAAATAAGTGTTGCTATTGGGTAATTTAAGGTGTCCAACTGCACACGAGGTGGTTCCCCACGATTGGTTAGCGATACTTCATATATTAGTTATAAATTCAAATTATGTGGGCCCCGATATTGGATTGCATCAATAATAGTATGTCACTTTTTTATATAGTATTGGGTACCAGTTGTGTCCCCAATTGTTTAGAAATTCTAAGGGGCACTAGTGGTGTCCAACGTCATATGAAGTTGGCATACTGTTATTGGTTTAATCTAATATCGGGATCTACACAATTTAGTTTTGTAATAAATATGGAGTATCACTAATCAATCATAAAGAGTCACCTCATGTGGTGTTGATCACATTAACGTGACATTTTTTGCAAGTGACATATATAATTTTTTATATGTGCATCAAAATATTAAACCAACTCATTTTCATTTAATCAATCAAATTTATTTCAGGCGGGACCTACTGCTTTAAAAACCAGTATCACGTCAGTATGTGTAATATTTTGGTGTACAATTTTGATACATATATCAATATTCAATTTTTTTTAAAAGAAGGTAAGGCATAAATTATTTACCAGGCTGTTTTATCTTTTTCCTTTTATATAAGAAAAAAAGTTTTTACTTTCTTCTTCATTAAGAAGTCTTCCACGGCAACTGGCAATAGTGTTTTGTTTTTTCTTTTCTTCCCCTCTTATTAGCTATGAATATATGAATTAAGTATTGATCTTGAGACTCTTTTAAACCTTTGTCATGTTTTTTTCATCAACAATTGCAGTATATTTTCTTTACATTTTTTCTCTGAATAAACATTTGATTATATATATATATATATATTAGGTAGAAGTATCATGCGATGTATATTTGCTTAGTTTTAAAGTTATAAACATTTTCTATAATTTTAATAAAAATTGGTTCACTATTTTTGAAATATATATAATAAAATATGAATTATAGTTCTGTAGTACATATAAATATATATATATATATATTTACATGGTTACATGACATGTATATAAATTTGATATAATTAAGTGGATGACTCGGCGGCCCCATGCATTATCATTCTGTCGACTTTCTCAGCCTCCATTTACCCTCCATTTACTTACAAGCAAGGTCGTAAATTATTTTAAATTCATTAAATAATCTATTTATATTCATGTGTTTATAGTTAGTACTAGGTAGAAGCAACGTGCAATACACGTTGCTTAGTTTTTAAGTTTTAGATATTGTCTATAATTTTAATAAAAATCAGTTCAGTATTTAAAAAAAAAAATAGTCGCCCATGATAATGTAGTAATTTTCCAAAAATAAGAGGGAAATTCAAGCAGTTTATTTATTTTTTTTTTAAAATTATTAGGGGAGACGTGACGCCTCTAATATCGCGGCCCATTGCCCCTAATAATGTTATACACCCAGCCTCCATCGTCCCCTCCGCTCACTCCTGAAACTTAACGAACTGTCCCTTCCCCTTTCTCTTCTCTCTTTATCTCTAGAAGAGGCTCCACCACCACGAGGCAGCGCCGGTCGCCTTCAACACCACCACCGGATCCGCCTCCACCAACACTAGAGCATATACAGTAAGTATATATATATATATATTATTTATTTGTATTATATATAATTATATTTTAGTAATTATTATATTATGTTTGTGTGTAGAGATTGAAGGCAAAAGGGAAAATTGAAGGAGAAATTCACCGAGGTATTTTTTTTCTTTTTTGATTATGTTTTTTAATTAGTTTAATTTAGTTAATAAAAAATATATTTATATTTGAAATGTTTGAAATATTATAATTATTAGTGTTAATATGTGTTTAGGTAATATTAGTGTTATTACTATTTATTTAGAAAAAATAAATTGTGAATGTTTGCCAATATGTGTTTAGAAAAATTTATTGTGAATGTGTGTAGAAAATAATATGTGTTTATTGTTATTAATATATTTGAAGAAAAATTTATTGTGAATATGTGTAGAAATATATATAATATATTGTCAATGTTCTGGGAATTTTCTGATTGTTATTTGTAGGCTTTTAAATTTTTGGGATGGCTTAGAATATAGCCATTATGTTACTGAAATTTTGGTAGAGTTAGGGGACTAAATAAATAATTAAATAATAAATAAAACTTTGAATAATTTGAATTAACAAAATAAATTAAAGAATAAATTAAAAAATTAGATAAATCATTTAATTTAATATTAACAAATTTAATAATTTTAAAATAAATTAAAATTTTATAATTCAATAACAAATTTGTTAATTTAAAAATAAATTAAAATATTATAATTTAATTTGTTATACTTATTAGGATATAAATATATCATTATTCCAAGTGACATATCACATTATATTGACTAACGATAATGTTTCGAATTAACCATTTTGAGAATTTAATAGTCACTGTCTTGATGCTTTCCATAGAATAGATTCAATCCATTGAACTCAGGTGTCTTTGTCACCATCTCAAAGCTTAATTGAACCATATGATATTCTTAAATAAGAATTTTTTTCTCACATCCTTGAACATTGATTTCCAAGTCATCCTTAAATAATAGTGCAAAATGAACAAGTCCCTTCTATCAGAATAGTGACTAGCTATGGGCTTCACCTTAAGTTGATTATCAAATAGTATGTTCTTAACATGAACTTCCATCAAAATATAAAATCTTAATTACCATGTAATTAAGCTTAAACTTTCATGCTTGAACATAGCTTGGAAATCGTGATATTATTATATCATCTGATCAATAAGGATTAAGAACTATTAATGACTCTCGATTAACAATTTAGAGGTATATGTCATCAACCTTATTTCCTGCTTAGAATTGTAATTCTATAAAACTATTTTGATCCTTTATATGGAGTTTCTTATCGTATTCTAGCTAAGGGTCAACAATGGTAACAACGGAAGCTAAATAAAGAACAATTACATATTCTTTTGAACCCTCACTAACACCAGCATAAAACTCCAACTTGGACCGCTTTATTTAATTGTTATTGATGGTGGCTAGAAGAGACAAATGTATAAAACTTAACATTCTCAAAAGTAATCTCTGAATTAATCACTTTCGCTTACACGATTAAACTTCGAGATTTCCAAACACAAGGTCCTATATGTTACCTCGTAATTCTAAATCTCTCGAAAAAGTCATAAAAAAATCATATTCAATCGCAACCTATATGAGGCTATTAGGAATGAAGGACTTAATCTAAATCCTTTTTAGAGCTTGACCAATAATGTCTCTTCAACGCACATAACATGGTTGTGAATATGAAATTATGTTTGTGATTATATTAGTCCATACAAAATTTCAATATCTCTCCCACTTGGACCAATATAATCAACAAACACCATACTAATCTCCATTATCTAATAGACAATCATTTAAATCATGCATAACATCATATTGATATGATACATATATTACACATGATTTGGCCTGGGAGATATTCAAATATAATAACAACCATTAAAACAGCATACATATAGTACAACAATTGACACTATATAAACATCTCGTTTTGTACTTGTCACTTCGTCAAACAATAGATATAAGAAGTGACTACATATCATTATGTATGTTTGGATTAATCGCTATAGGTGGTTTCCACTTTAAAGCTTTCTAATACACGAAAGCTTTTTAAACCTGATGTGTGTCGTATACCACAATAAATTTAACCAATATTTTTCTTTCAATACTTCCAATTATTTTAGCATAATAGCAAACACAGGTCGAATCCACGAGGACTATCGCTCACTTTATTATTCAATAATTAGCACTAAGACTTAAAAGGGGGATTTAGATTTCAAACTCAAAATTAAATAATATAAACTAGAAAGCAAATAAAGATTGATATTATGGTATTAAGAAACAGTTAAAGGTTAATCTCCACCCTCAACAATCACTCCTAATCATTAATAATAAATATTATTCTAATTTCTCAATTAAACTATTAACCCTGCAGATAACGCTGAAGTAGACAATTATCACAATCTCCCTATTACAAGTAATTAAGGTGAAGCGCTCCATAATTAACTCTTTTAGCCAAGCAATAAATCTATGTAGCATACAATCTATTTAACTTAGGTAAAGCATTAAATCCTATGGAGACAAGTTAATCTAGGCAATAAATTAATGAAGCATATAATTCATTTAACCTAGGTTCTATTTTTCATCACAATCAACACTTCTTTTGACATTACTATCAATTGCAATTTATTACATACACTTAGAATCCTAAACTATTAGGTGAGTAGTAATTCTAAGATGACAATTGAACAATGTAAAACCTTAATTAGTTGGTCACCTAACAAGAAATCACAAAATTCATAACATTCAATTGGAAAAATAGAAACAATTTAATATTGAGATAAATTAAAGAATAATACTCATTATCAACAATCAAGAATTCAACCCTTAACCTAAGAAGAACCTACTCCTTACTAGCAATCATAATCACAAACATAATTAAAATTAAAGAGAATAAGGGAAGAAAAGAAACTAGATTGATGAACAATAGTGTTGTAGTCTTCTCTCCAACCCTTTATGAGTATTTTTCTCTAAAAAAAACCGTAATAAAACTTAATCTCAAATTAATCCTAAAAATCTTTTATAGTCCTCTTTAAATTACATTTATAATCTAATTAAAAATCTGAAAACAGCATCACAGGCCGCAACCTAAAACAGAATATAGGCAACACTGGTCACGCAGGCCGTGGCCTGAAAATTTTTGGCAGCGGCCCAACTTCACTTTTCTACACAGCATGCAACGACCTACTTTTTTTTTAACCGCGCCCTGTTTGGAACATGCAATCTGTAACGTCAATTCCAATTAAAGTGTCACAACCTACTTTTTCTAGGTCACAGCTTAGCTTCACTTTCTTCAATTCTCAAACATAGAGAGCTTGTACGTTGTCGCCATTGCAACACTTTAATCTCGAAAGCCTAGAATGCTCCTAAAACTTCAATTTAATCTCATCTCAGCAACTCTTTTTCGACCTATGATTCATAAACTACAATTGCCATCAAAATGTCAGATTTATCATCATAAAATGCAATGTAGAAAATATGTTGTAGACTCATGAAACTAAGTTAAAACTACTAAAAAATACTATCATAACACCATACAAGCATGGAAAAACTTATCAAATATTAATACAAAAATGACCTTATCAAATTTCCCTACACTTGAATTTTTCTAGTCCTTTAGCAAAACACTAAAATAACAAAAATAAAAATAATACATACTAATCTATACTCACTAGACAAAGGTCTAGTCAAAAGCTTGAATGTCTCTGAGAATCACACAAATATATAATGCTAGAATACATTCAAATTCCATATTCATTAGACTTTCAACCCTAGAGTGAATCACTACTTAAATTCAATCTTTATAGCCTCATTCACAATCAATCTACCCACTTATATGTATCAAAATCAATCTATGCATGTCAATTATTTATATATATGTGTCCCTTGTATAGAAAATACTTCTCATGAAAGAACATTTACTCCATAGACATTAACCAATTATTCTCCACTAATATAAATACACATAACCAATAATCAAAAGGTCTTTATAAGCTTGTAATGTAAGACTAAGGTTAGAGGTAGATGAAAAAGTTACATTTAGGCTCAATTCACACCATAGCAAACATTTTTTTTTCTAATCTTTAGATCTTCCCACAAACTTCCCATACAAATCTAGAATAAACAATCTTTTATCTTCTTCTTTTTACATTGATCTCACTATTTTCCCCCAGACTTATTCTTTTGCAATATATATATTTTTGAAAATTTTCATTGCAAACTCTTTTATTTTTCTTTTTTCAAGTCACATTTCATAGGGAAATAGGAGATCATTTACATTTAGAGCACAACCCAAACAAAAGAACCATTACATAATTTCCCTCCCTTCTTTATATTATCCATCCCACAAGATAACATTCACTTATGACTATGGTGCAATAGGTTACAAGAAAGGACTAAAATTTTCAAAGCTGCAAAAGTCTAGATTCTAGGTTCATAGAATAAAAGAATAGTCATTATGGCTCAAAAATTGAAAACTATGGAATAACAAATCAAGGGTAGGATAGAAAGGCTCAAACGATCCAAAGAAATTGCCTTAAATCATCTCCCTAACTATGTGTACTCATGATTTCACCTTAAATAATTAATCAATGCTTTCTAGAGTGATAAGGACTTTAAATTTCCAACATGCAAAAATTGTTTCCAATACAAATAAGAAGTAAAATCAATTGTGTACATAAATTCCAAAATACACGCTCAAGCTTAAGTAGCAATCACACATGGATTAAGCACACAAATCATATAGAATTCATCATTTTCTAGCATTACATTCAGTACAATCCATAGTTCTCATCATCGACCACTACATTCAACAAGACTAACACAAGAAAACACACAAACAAATAAAAAAAACAGACTAAAAAAATGAAAACAGAAAAAATAAACCCAACAACAGACAAAATGAAATTGTTCCCTTCCCCCACACTTAAATAGGACATTTTCCTCAATGAAAATAAAACGAAAGATAAGGAAAAGAAAACTCCCTCAAGTACGCTTTGCTTAACGTCGTTAGCTCGACTGAATGTTGCTCTCAAGATCTTTGTGTTGGGTATTTCAATGAATTCTCTTTCTCTTTGATCTTACCAGGAGAATCAAACACATTGAATTTGATCACTTCACCATCAAATTCTATTGTCAGCGTTCATGCTCTAACATCCATCTTTGTATTTGTTGTCATCAAAAATGGCCTCCCAAATAAAATTGGCGTCAGATTAGGTATTGGTGTATCCCCCATTTAAAGTATATAGAAATCTACTAGAAAGACAAGTCCATCAACCTTTACTAGCACATCTTCAACTACCCCTAAAGGATAAGCATTAGTGCAATTGGCCAACTGGACAATAACTCATGTCTCCTTTAGTGGTTGGAGATTTAAAGAAGCATATATATGATGAATATGACATGACATTAATCAATGCACCCAAATCTATCATACATCGCTCAATCATTTTATTCCCAATCATACAAGGAATTGTAAAGGTTCCAGGATCCTTGCATTTGGTAGCAGTTTCTTTTGGAGAACAGTAGCGACGTTCTCCCCCACACTTATCTTTTTCATCACCCTTCAATTTATTCTTATTCGTGCACAGCTCCTTCAAAAATTTACGTGGCACTTGTTTAATAGCATCACGAAGGACATAGGTTGGCATAGTTGGTTTATGTGACTTTTTTTGCATTGCTGGTTCATCATCGATGGAGTTGTCTACTACTTGCTTTTGCACTGGAGTTGGCGATGAAGGTTATGTGGGTGGCTCATATTATATACCACTTTGCAGTGTTATCGCACTTACATTCTCCTTGGGATTCCTCTTAAGTTGTGAATGTAATTTATTAGAAAGATGAGCTTCCAACCTTTTGTATGATGTTGCTAGTTGTCTCATATTATTCTCTAAACTTTTGATGGACACTTGAGAAGTTTGCTGAAACTGAAGCATATTTGTAGCAATTGCATTTATTAAATCTTTTGTAGAGGGTTTTGTAATCGGTGGTTGAGCAGCTTGTGGTGCTTGCGATGGTCTAGGTGCATAGTTCTATTGAGATTGTTGTTGAAGAGAAAAATCAGGTGGTCTCACAAGTGTAGATTGTGGAGCGGCTTGTTGGTGATTCCCATAACGAAGATTTGGATGATCACGCTAGCCAGGATTATAAGTTTGTGAAAAGGGTTCATAGTACATCTGGAGTAATTGACCTGGGAAATTACCTACAACATTAACACCCTCAGTCTCTCCCTCAAAAAGAGTAGGGAAAGTATCAGTAGCGTGCCCCACAACCTGACATATTCCACATGGCCACACCTGTTGTCCTAAAGCAAGTTGTTGTACCACTGCAGTTAATTGAGCCAATTGATGACCAAGCTGGTTCTTGTTTGAATTGCTCACCTATTTAACTAACGTTGGTGGTGGATTAGGATCTTGGAAAATGCCAAACTGTTGTGAGTTGGCAACCATATTAGAAATCAAGCTCCTGGCTACAGCATGAGTCTTATCAACTAGTGCACCCACACTGACTACATCAATCATACTCCTATCCAATGATTGTAATCCTTCGAAAAAGTACTGGATTAAGAGTTTTTCACTTATCTGATGATGGGGACAACTAGCACACAACTTCTTGAATCTCTCCCAATACTCATACAGTGACTCCCTCGAATATTGCCTTATACCGCAGATCTCTTTTCTGATGCTTCCAACTTTAGATGCTGGAAAATATCATTCCAAGAACATAATCTTCATACCATTCCAGGTCTCAACAGTACCGGGTGGAAGATAGTACAACCACTCCTTAGCTGCATCCTTCAATGAGAAAGGAAAAGCTCGCAGCTTAATTTATTCTCCAATCACTACAACAGGTTTCATACTAGAATAGACAATATGAAACTCCTTCAAATGTTTATTCGGGTCCTCACTGGGCAGCCCATGGAAAAATGCGATAAGTGGATGAGGCTCGACTTCAGCTCAAAGTTTACAACTAAAGGTGGATAATGGATGCATAGTAGTTGTTGGTCAAGATCTGGCGCAGCCAACTCTTTGAACGTCCTATTATGAGCCATTGTCTTAGAAGACTTAATTGAATCGTCTGAATTAGAGTAATTTTCAGATGGTAATGGCACTTTAACAGGATTGACTTGTTGAGCAAGACGTTGAAAGAGTGGAATATCGGTGATAGTCCTCGAAGAATGAGAAGCTGACGATGACCAAAGATATTGTTTAAGCCTTAATAACGTTTCTTAGGTATCGTCTTCACCAGACATATACACCTGAAATTGCTTGAGTGAAACTAATTAGTATTAGAAAAATAAATATGAATAATAAAATGAATAACAATAGTCCCCAGCAACCGCACCAAAAATTTGATGCATGTCGTATACCATAACAAATTTAACAATTATTTTTCTTTCAATACTTTCAATTATTTTAGCATAATAGCAAGCACAGGTCGAATCTACGAGGACTATCGTTCACTTTATTATTCAATAATTAGCACTAGGACTTAAAAGGGGGATTTAGATTTCAAACTCAAAATTAAATAACATAAAACTAGAAAGTAAATAAAGATTGATATTACGATATTAAGAAGCAATTAAAGGTTAATCTCCACCCTAAACAATCACTCCCAATCACTAATAATAAATATTATTCTAATTTCTCAATTAAACTACTAACCCCGCAGATAACGCTAAAGCAGACAATTATCTCAATCTCCCTATTACAAGTAATCAAGGCGAAAACACTCAATAATTAACTCTTTTATCCAAGCAATAAATCTATGCAGCATACAATCTATTTAAATTAGTTAAAGCATTAAATCCTATGGAAACAAGTTAATCTAGGCAATAAATTAATGAAGCATAAAATTTATTTAACCTAGGTTCTATTTTTCATCACAATCAACAATTCTTTCGACATTACTATCAATTGCAATTTATCATATACACTTAGAATCCTAAACTATTAGTTGGCCACCTAATAAGAAATCACAAAATTCATAACATTCAAATGGAAAAATAGAAACAATTTAATATTGAGATAAATTAAAGAATAATACTCATTATCAACAATCAAAAATTCATGTCTAGGGTTTTTGATTTAACCCTTAACCTAAAATGAACCTACTCCATAATAGCAAAAATAATCACAAACATAATTATAATTAAAATTAAAGAGATTAAGGGAAGAAAATAATCTAGATTGATGAACAATAGTGTTGTAGTCTTCTCTCCGGCCCTTTATGAGTCTTTTTCTCTCAAAAAAACGTAATAAAACTTAATCTCAAATTAACCCTAAAAATATTTTATAGTCTTCTTTAAATTACATTTAAAATCTAATTAAAAATCTGAAAATAATATCGCAGGCCGCAACATAAATTTATGTGTGTTGCGGCCTAAAAAGGAACATAGGCAAAACTGGTCACGCATGTCGCAACCTGAAAAATCTGGGCAACGACCCAACTTCACTTTTCTACACAGCAGGCAACGCCCTGCTTTTTTTTGGGCTGCGGCGTATCTTCAATTTCTTCAATTCTCGAAGTTAGAGAGCTTGTACGTTGCCGCCACTTCAACACTTTAATCCCGAAAGCCTAGAATGCTCCTAAAACTTCATTTTAACCACATCTCAACGAGTGTTTTTTGACCTATGAATCATAAACTACAATTGCCATCAAAATTTCAGATTTATCATCATAAAATGAAATGTAGAAAATATGTTGTAGACTCACGAAACTAAGTTAAAACTACTAAAAAATGTTATCATAACACCATCCAAGTATGGAAAAACTTATCGAATATTAATACAAAAATGACCTTATCAAAACATTAATGAGTAAAAACTTTGAGGAGACTGTGCCCAAGATAGCCATGCTAGTGAGATCTCATCAAAAAGGTAATAATCATATTTTGCATCTCTCTCAAAACTCATACATGGTATTATATATTATAGATCAATCTTTATGGACAAATGAGTAGCAAACCCACTATCACTAACTTTGACAGTCATTTCATAATGAACATGTGTACTATCCTTGAATAAGTCAAAGCCTAATGCTCTCTATTTTTTTCAACCTTTCCTCCAAAATTGTGACTAAAATAACAATGTCACTACGTGGAAACATTCTATCATTTTAGACTTTAATAAATCAATATATCCCAAAAGGCATAGCTTAACTATCCTCAAAATCAGTAGCAACAACAATATGATATTGAGTACACATGCATTATCCCATTAAATTCATATTCATTGTGTTTACAGACATCCACAATTAACACGATTATCACATCGGAATAGGCAATGACCATCACACATCCGTTGTCATATTCATCCAAAATTTGTCCACTTATGATCAAAGTCATATCTTGAGCCTCAATTATAAGGAAATCATAAAAAATTACTCACTAGTTCCACCAAAACTATCTCAAAGCATAAAACCAAAACACTAGTCTTCTGAACTCATCATTATTGAAAAATATAAGAATTTCACTTCAAATACCTCAGGAAATTCCTAGGCAATCTCATCCTCATAAAAGCAATCATAGTAGGATCGATCGACACATATATACCTCACTATTTCCAATTGACACCCATCTCAATACTCCCACTGATTAAGGAGTAACTTGGCATCCTTTAAAAAATCAACTATGGCATCAAGATTAATCAATTCTATGATCTAGTCCATTTTTCTAATGAGAGATCGATATGTCAAAAATCATATGAATTATTGTCTCTCCCGATAATGAAAATGGTAGAGATTTTAGGATTGCTTGAAGCTAAAGGAAATATCCAAGGGCAATAGCAATAAGCATGTAAGAACAAAGATTATGCTATGTGCTCGTTTCCTTAGCTCTCTCAATGATCTATCAGCAGAAACGATCATATCATGCTAGATTCATTCTAACAAACCATATGACTCCTACACAGGTAAAGACGACCGCACCAAGTGTCAAGTATCACAACCAATTGCATCAATTTACTACCGGCAAGATAGAAAAATTGTGCGATTTCTTGACATCTAATGTGTTTCCTTCACCATCTAAGCATCCTACCCAACAATAAAATCATCGACAAGATGACTAAATTGCATGCATGGAACTTAGTATTAATTGTGATTGATATGGGAGAAAAAAAATGTTAACTAAAAATCACAATTTTCAATAATTGACCTGTGAAAGCTTACAACAGGTAAGCATAATACATTCAATGTGTAGTTTTAATCTCATGACCATCAAATAAGGTCAATTGCGCATTTTAGAATTTCTAACATTACCAAAATAGAAACAAGAAATTGGTGATAATATTCATGATTAATGCACCAATAATAATCGGTAGTTTATTTCAAATTATCCATAGTATATGCCTAAAAGAATTTATAATAATAACAAAAATTCACAAAATTACAAGAGGCATATACAACAAAATTATGGAAAATAAATCGAGGTTGGCCTTTTTTGAGATTAAATTAATTAACAAGATTCCAAAATTGTAGACTTAGACTCACGACAGATGAATACATAAGATTACAAATTTGTCACAATTTTATGATTAGCAAAATTGACATGCTCAGACTCACAATAGATAAGTATATAAGCATTTAATTAATTATTCAATAGCATAATTATATTTTCACAAAATGCCAATTTCAGAAAATAATTTTCATTGCATGAATATAATTATGCTTATAATCAATGAATAATGCATGCTAAAATTGAGAGATGATAATTATTAAAAAAATAATTCAATTTAATTTAATTGTGTAATTATGTATCAATTAATCATTTAATTGACCAAACCCAAAAATATAATTACACAATTAAGTGAAAAAAATAAAAGATAGTCAAAATGGTGAAAATTTGGTCCAAAAAGAACCCTGCACGCACCCCCACACGCCATAAATCTAACTCTTTTTTTAATCTGTCACCCAGAAACGACATGTCATTTTACTGAAAACGACGAAGCTTCTTGCGCCAAACGGCGCGTCATTTTCTGATGAAATGGCCAAACGATGAGTCGTTTGGACTTGTCTCTCTCACCCGTTTAGTTCCCACGGGCCACGATCCGAGTCTTCTCGACCCGATTTGCAGTCTGCCCATTATTGGGCTTTTCGACCACCCATTTCACCGGTGATTATGGGGCTTTTCATCCCCGACCCATTCCCGATCTTTCCCAAGCTCCAAAACATCTAATAAATGCCTAGAAAACTCCATCTCATATCAAAATATGCAAGCCATTTTTATGCTTTATAAAACCTGATTTCTCCCATCTTTGCTTGTAATAATGCAACAAAATAGTTTTACCAAATTTGTTTCAACAACCCAAGAACATTAAACCCGAAAAATGTTTGAAAAAATTCAATTTCTTTTTTTGCATATGGGTCTCTAAAAAAACCGTGGGTATGGAAAAAATTTGGAGAAAAATAGAAAAAATAAATTTAAATATATTTGAGCCTTAAAATCAGATGAGCTGGCTCTTGATACCAATTGTTGACAGTGATTGAACATTAAACAATAATCAAGAATTGATCAACAACAATCTTTGCTCAACTGTGCATAATTATATCATCTTATATTTAAGGCATCAAATTAGTTTTAAGAAAGAAATTGTTACCTTGTAATAATGGTTATGAATCATCATGCTTCACATTGTGCTCATCACATTCATCAATCAACATACACAAAAGAAAACAACAGTGCAAGGGTATGATGAATACTACTCTCTCGCTCTCTAAACACACTTGTATCATCACAACTTACAATGAAAGGGTATGTGCATTTTTATGAGTCAGAAACGTTTTAGAGCGTGTCTATGGGTCACGAGCGTGTTAATATGTTATGTCCATCCTATTATGGCCCGATAGTAATAGGGAATTTTGAGTTTTTATGCTTAATGAGGTGTCCTAAATAAAAAAATGCTAGGTCTTTTAATCATTTCAAAACAATGCCAAATCTTTTGACAATACCCAAAATACCCCTCCCATAATTTTTCTATCCACTTCCTCTTCTCTCTTCCCTCTCTCTCCCTTAACCCATTCCTCTCAACTCTCTCTCTAGAAAAAAATTCATGGGTAAGGTAAAATATAAGGGAACTCAATGTAATAGAAATTATTCCTTACTTAGGACACTAATATACTGCATTTCGAACAGATCTGGGCAGGATTTTTTGGTTTTTTTTTTGCGATTTTTTTTCAGATTTGAAACTTTGAAATCTGCAAAAAAAATGCTGTGGTTCGATGGTGCTCGATGCCAACTTGATGGGGCCTTCAAAATCAAGATTTTCATGAAAAAATTGCTCGATGGTGGTTCGATGGAGGTTCGATGGTGTTCTATGCGATTTTTGCAAGATACATAATTTTTCACTTGGGTGTCCGTTTGGGGTGAGTTTTTTTTTTTTTTTGGGTATTTTTTCAAGATCTACATGTTTGAGATGTGTATATACACATTTAGAAAATATAAATATTGAAAAAAATGATAAATGCAAAACATACCTCATGTTCAAGATATATTTTGGTATGTTTTCAAGTTCTAAACTTTGAAAACGTGTATATGAACATCTAAAACGTGTAGATCTCAAAAAAATACCCAAAAAAAATATCGTCTCAAACAGACATCTGAGTGAAAAATTATGTCTCTTACAAGAATTGCATCAAGCCACCATCGAACCACCGTCGAGCAACCATTGAACCACCATCGAGCAATGTCGATTTTTTCATGAAAATATTGATTTTGAAGGCGCCATCGAGGCAGCATCGAACACAATCGAGCAAGCATCGAGTTGGGCATGATTTTTGAGTTATTTTTTATATCTGAAACTCTGAAATATGTAGAAAATTGACTTTGCCCGATTGTTGCTCGATACCAGCTTGATGGGGCCTTCAAAATCAATATTTTCATGAAAAAATCGACGTTGCTCAATGGTGGTTTGATGGTTGCTCGATGGTGGTTCGATGCAATTCTTGTAAGAGACATAATTTTTCACTCGGGTGTCCGTTTGGGATGATTGTTTTTGGTATTTTTTTGAGATCTACACGTTTTATATGTTCACATACACATTTTCAAAGTTTAGAACTTGAAAACATACCAAAACATATCTTGAACATGAGGTCTGTTTTGCATTTGTCATTTTTTTCAAGATTTACATTTCCCAAATATGTATATACACATCTCAAACGTGTAGATCTTGAAAAAATACCCAAAATAAAAAAAATCACCCCAAACGGACACCCGAGTGAAAAATTACGTGTCTTGCAAGAATCGCATCAAATACCATCGAACCACTATCGAGCAACATCGATTTTTTCATGAAAATCATGATTTTGAAGGCTCCATCGAGCTGGCATCAAGCACCATCGAACCACGTCGATTTTCTGCAGATTTCAAAATTTTATATCTGAAAAAAATCGCAAAAAAAACCCAAAAAGCATGCCCAGATCTGTTCGAAAATGTAGTATTTTAGTGTCCTAAGTAAGGAATACTTACCGTTACATTGATTTCTATTATATTTTACCTTACCTATGAATTTTTTTTCTAGAGAGGGAGTTGAGAGGAATGAGTTGAGGGAGAGAGAAGGAAGAGAGAAGGGGAGGTGAATGGGAAAAATTATGAAATGGGTATTTTGGGTATTGTCAAAAAAATTTGCATTTTTTTGAAATGATTTAAATGCCTAGCATTTTTTTTACTTAAAACCTCTCATTAAGTATAAAACTCATATTTCCCTAGTAATATTATGTAATATTGATTGTGCAATCATCTTTATATACTAATAATGACAATACATGAGCAACACTTAACAATCCATATAAAATAATCTTTCATAAACAAACACACGTAAACTTGAGAGCCTCAAAAAAAGAGGATCGACAGTAAGATTTGGTATGGATGCACGCTTGGAGTTCAACTTACAGAGAGATCATGTCGTCAATAAATAGGTTTGGGTCATAACTTAATATATAAGGCCAACTCCAATGGGTAAGTGTGGCTTAAATTGTCACATCAAAATTCAACCAATCAAATAAAAGAAAAAAAAAAAAATTTGAAGGCAACGTTGCCACTGCTGGGCGACGTTGCCAAACTTCAACACAAACTAACTTTTCCACATCAGCTTTTATTTTCCTTCTTTGACCAATTCTGACAAGTATTAAGCAAGGCAACTCCCATTGGAGTTGGCCTAAGTGATATTATTTTTTGAAGTGATATTTTATATACACTAACAATATACAACGTTAGAATCGCCAAATAAATAACATACGTGAACCTCAAAATTAGTACACCCAATTTTATTAAAAATTAATATATATTATATATTTTTTTTCAACTTGTGCTTACATTTTCTTACACTTTTTTTCACATTCTAAAAAATACATATAAATAATATAAATTTTTAGATATTTAAATAAAAAATATATAAAAAATTGTTAAAATAAGAATTTTTTTTCTAAAAAAATATACATTATTTAAAAAAAATATATATTAAAATGAACAAAAAATAAAATTAAAGAATGCTAAAAAAAATATTGAGAAAAAATGTTAAAAATTAAATTTTATTTTAACTAATGGGTTGACATGGGGTGCAAATATAATACCCATAACATACACCACATATATAGAATATATATATATATAGCTCACATTTTAAACAAGGTGTCTTGTTGAAAAGGATTAGTTTATCTTAAATTTTTTACAAAGGAAGCATGCAGTCAAATCTTTGTAGGAATCAGAATTAGAGGGAAAATGAAAAGTAGTGTATGTGGATTCCATTTTCTATATTTATTAGGTTTGGTAAGTTAGCTAGTATGTCTTTATTAAATTTATGAGCCTGGTGATGATCAGTATCGATCATATAAATATTATTATAAATGTCATGGCGTTGAGGTAAAATAGTACCATTCGATCACGTGTTTCATTCCTACTGAGTAGTTGTAATGCATTATATGATCCTCTTCACTCTCTTCTTCTTCTTCTTCTTCATTTGTATTATTAAGTGCATGACTCGGCGGCCCCATGCATTATCATTCTGTCGACTTTCTCAGCCTATTATTATATGTCCGGTCAATTAAATCTCAAATTTTATACCCTCCATTTACTTACAAGCAAGGTCATAAATTTGATTAAATTCCTTAAATAATCTATTACATTCATGCGTTTATAGTTAATATTTAAGCAAACCACAAATAAATAAAGTAGTATTTATAAAAAAAAAAAAATCAAGAACTTATTTTATTTTTCTCACAAGTTTTCATTATTCCTGCTTTTGACTGTCTCCACTTTTTTATCTGCATTTTTCCTCAATGAACAATACTAATCTATATCTACAAACAATAATTTATTGCGCTATAAATAAAAAAGTTTGAGTTAAAATAAAAAAAACAAAATGTAAAGTTTTACTGAGATATTCTAAATATATAATAGAATAGTTCTACTTCAGTGCTCTTAAAATGGGACACAGTTATCTTTTCATTTGCTTGAGACACACAAAGATTGTACATAGATTGTTTTTTTTTTTTTGAGGGTATAGTTTGATAGAAGATAGGTTCTTATAAAAAAAATTAGTAAATATATATATACATATAATTCGTAGTTAGCTACCTCATTTTAGGTGATGTTAAATTCGAAATAAAATAAAACCGAGATGCACGAGCTGAGAGAAGCAAATACTGAAATAGATGGATATATTAGTGATGTTATTTGGCACCTTAACGTGCCCAACACCACATGAGCTGAAACTCTATATTTGGTTAACGATACATCATAATACTTATTAAATTCAAATGTGTGAGATTCGATATTGGATTATACCAATAATTGGTGATGCCCTTTAGTATTTCTCATATATTTTATATTGTATATACATAGTACAAATATTTAGTGTTTTATGGGTATGGCGTGTCACTTCACTGGCCCCATTTTCAAATGTTAGGTTAGATCCCTAAAAATAAGTGTTGCTATTGGGTAATTTAAGGTGTCCAACTGCACACGAGGTGGTTCCCCACGATTGGTTAGCGATACTTCATATATTAGTTATAAATTCAAATTATGTGGGCCCCGATATTGGATTGAATCAATAATAGCATGTCACTTTTTTATATGGTATTGGGTACCAGTTGTGCCCCCAATTGCTTAGAAATTCTAAGGGGCACTAGTGGTGTCCAACGTCATATGAAGTTGGCATACTGTTATTGGTTTAATCTAATATCGGGATCTACACAATTTAGTTTTGTAATAAATATGGAGTATCATTAATCAATCATAAAGAGTCACCTCATGTGGTGTTGATCACATTAACGTGACATTTTTTGCAAGTGACATATATAATTTTTTATATGTTCATCAAAATATTAAACCAACTTATTTTCATTTAATCAATCAAATTTATTTCAGGCGGGACCTACTGTTTTAAAAACCAGTATCACGTCAGTAGGTGTAATATTTTGGTGCACAATTTTGATACATATATAAATATTCAATTTTTTTTAAAAGAAGGTAAGGCATAAATTATTTACCAGGCTGTTTTATCTTTTTCCTTTTATATAAGAAAAAAAGTTTTTACTTTCTTCTTCATTAAGAAGTCTTCCACGGCAACTGGCAATAGTGTTTTGTTTTTTCTTTTCTTCCCCTCGTATTAGCTATGAATATATGAATTAAGTATTGATCTTGAGACTCTTTTAAACCTTTGTCATGTTTTTTTCATCAACAATTGCAGTATATTTTCTTTACATTTTTTCTCTGAATAAACATTTGATTATATATATATATATTAGGTAGAAGTATCGTGCTATGTATATTTGCTTAGTTTTAAAGTTGTAAACATTTTTTATAATTTTAATAAAAATTAGTTCAATATTTTTGAAATATATATAATAAAATATGAATTATAGTTCTGTAGTACATATAAATATATATATATATTTACATGGTTACATGACATTTATATAAATTTGATATAATTAAGTGGATGACTCGGCGGCTCCACTTTTTTATCTGCAGTAGTTTGTTTTTCCTCAATGAACAATACTAATCTATATCTACAAACAATAATTTATTGACCTATAAATAAAAAAGTTTGAGTTAAAATAAAAAAACAAAACGTAAAGTTTTACTGAGATATTCTAAATATATAATAGAATAGTTCTACTTCAGTGCTCTTAAAATGGGACACAGTTATCTTTTCATTTGCTTGAGACACACAAAGATTGTACATAGATTTTTTTTTTTTTTTTTGAGGGTATAGTTTGATAGAAGATAGGTTCTTATAAAAAAAATTAGTAAATATATATATACATATAATTCGCAGTTAACTACCTCATTTTAGGTGATGTTAAATTCGAAATAAAAAAAAACCGAGATACACGAGCTGAGAGAAGCAAATACTGAATAGACGGATATATTAGTGATGTTATTTGGCACCTTAACGTGCTCAACACCACATGAGGTGAAATTCTATATTTGGTTAACGATACATCATAATAATTATTAAATTCAAATGTATGAGATTCGATATTGGATTATACCAATAATTGGTGATCCCCTTTAGCATTTCTCATATATTTTATATTGTATATACATAGTACAATTATTTAGTGTTTTATGGGTATGGCGTGTCACTTCACTGGCCCCATTTTCAAGTGTTAGGTTAGATCCCTAAAAATAAGTCTTGCTATTGGGTAATTTAAGGTGTTCAACTGCACACGAGGTGGTTCCCTATGATTGGTTAGCGATACTTCATATATTAGTTATAAATTCAAATTATGTGAGCCCCGATATTGGATTGCATCAATAATAGTATGTCACTTTTTTATATGGTATTGGGTACCAGTTGTGCTCCCAATTGTTTAGAAATTCTAAGGGGCACTAGTGGTGTCCAACGTCATATGAAGTTGGCATACTGTTATTGGTTTAATCTAATATCGGGATCTACACAATTTAGTTTTGTAATAAATATGGAGTATCACTAATCAATTGTAAAGAGTCACCTTATGTGGTGTTGATCACATTAACGTGACATTTTTTGCAAGTTACATATATAATTTTTTATATGTGCACCAAAATATTAAACCAACGCATTTTCATTTAATCAATCAAATTTATTTCAGGCGGGACTTACTGTTTTAAAAAAAAGTATCACGTCAGTAGGTGTCATATTTTGGTGCACAATTTTGATACACATATCAATATTCAATTTTTTCAAAAGAAGGTAAGGCATAAATTATTTACCAGGCTGTTTTATCTTTTTTCTTTTATATAAGAAAAAAAGTTTTTACTTTCTTCTTCATTTAGAAGTCTTCCACGGCAACTGGCAACAGTGTTTTGTTTTTTCTTTTCTTCCCCTCTTATTAGCTATGAATATATGAATTAAGTATTGATATTGAGAATCTTTTAAACCTTTGTCATGTTTTTTTCATCAACAATTGCAGTTTATTTTCTTTACATTTTTTCTCTGTATAAACATTTGATTATATATTAGGTAGAAGTATTGTGCAATGTATATTTGTTTAGTTTTAAAGTTGTAAACATTTTCTTTACATTTTTTCTCTAAATAAACATTTGATTATATATTAGGTAGAAGTATTGTGCAATGTATATTTGTTTAGTTTTAAAGTTGTAAACATTTTCTATAATTTTAATAAAAATTGGTTCACTATTTTTAAAATATATATAATAGAATATGAATTATAGTTCTGTAGTACATATAAATATTTATATCTATAATCTCTACATATATGACATCTGAACTCAACATTGGCATAGATATATATATATATATATTTACATGGCTACATGACATATATATATATATAATATTTAAAAAGAAATTAATAATAAAAATAAAATAAGAATAGAAAAAGTCATAGTGTAGACAATAGTATACATGAATCAACTATTTTTAGTTTCTAATATATCTCGCAATGTCCTTTTGTGAATTTGATGAAGAAAAAGAGATTCAATCACTTGATAAAAAATAAACTATTACACAAATTTATAAGATAAACAAATGATATGTATGATTTTATTATTTTTAAATAAATATGATTTAATTATTTAAATTATCATAAAATATCTTAAAATATCCTATTTTAATTAATTAATTAATTTTTTTAAAATAAATTTATGTTTGTTCTAGTTTTTTAATTTGACAGTGACAATAAGAGATTATATATTATATGTTTAATATAATGTTAATAGTATACGTGGATTTTAAATTTAAGTTTATCGCTAGTTGATAGTAGATTATATTATATTATATATTTAATATGATATTATTCTAATACGTGAAGTTTAAGTTTAATTAAATTTTATTTAAGTTATAAAATATAAGGTTTTATTATTTTTAAATAATTATCATTGTAAAATATCTAAAAAAAATATCTTATTTTAATTTGTTTAATTATTTATTTATCTAATTTTATCTAAGTTTAAGTCATGTTTACAATCTACCATTTGTTATCCAAAAAACAAGCATGAATGACATGGCAAACATTTAGTACACGTGGCTAACATCTGGCAGAATTCGTGCTCGACCATCGACCAGGAAGACATCTACTGTCACGACGTTCGATCTCTTCATATGACCAGCCTGGTCGTACGCATGCTATACGCGGAAAAGATCCTATGCAGTTATGATAATATCCGAAATTATCTCCCATGATTTCCTGAGTATCCGATTATTTAGGAAATAATATCTGTAACAAATTAATGTAAATCCTCCTTGAGCCTATAAATAGAGAAGGAGGGCTCAAGGGAAAAGGATCTTCTTCTTCTTTTTCGCTTTCTGATCATTTGATATATTGTCTTGTTCTTCAGAGGTTGGTGAAACTCATTGAACCCTAGTTCTTTGATCACTCCTTTAAATTCTATATCAATAACAATTCAAGTGGACGTAGGTTATTACCAGATTCTAGGGCCGAACCACTATAAACTCTTGTGTTCTTTATTATTTCGTCATCACATTCTTTCCGACGTGTTTGTCCACATCAAGAAAATTTGACTCCGTGTCAGTTGGCCAAAATCAGGGTCAACATTCTGGTGCTTTCATTGAGAGCTTGATTCATTATCGTTGAAAGATCAATGGCGAAAACTACCAAGAAAACTGGACAGGCGGCTGGCGCTGCACCATCTCACCCGCCTCCTCCTCCAAACGTGGCTGATGATGAGCCACATTTGGAATTTGATGAGGAAGAAATGGACTCCGAGACGGTGAAGAATACCCTAGGGATATTGCAGGATGAACTGGCCAATCTGAGGGCCAGCCAGGAAAGTGCTGCCGAAATCATGGCGCGGCAGCAACAAGAAATTGAACGACAGCGCTTGGAGCTGAGTGAAAGACAGGCGGAGATGGACCGTCGCCAGAGGGAGGCCATGGCAGCCCTCGAGGCAGCCCTACAACTGGCTAGGAATCAGGCTGCGCCTACCTCGCAGCCTGATCAACCTATAAATGGGCCGCCCCACAGGGGTCCCAATCCTAGCTCGCCTATCCAGCCCTCGAGCCCACAAAGGCCCGAGCAGCCACCGGCGCCTCAGGACGATGTCCCGCTAAGGGACCCTGAAGCACAACCTCTATCCCAAGCTGGTCGCGGCAATCCCCCGCAGCAGAGGCAGAATAGGGCCGGGCAGCCGCCTCGTAGTCCTAGACGCCACAGGGGCGATGAGCCAAACCCTCCGAGCAGAGGACAGCGTCCTCCTGGTAACATGAGGAACTCAGAGTTAGGCTTTGCGATCCGAGGCCCCCCACGACATGATAATGCACGGGGACCTACCGACCAACGCAGACCACCCTCTAATGCTCTGGAGGATCCACCCCGGGAAGGCAACCGAGGGAACAGTCGATTCCACCATAGCCAATCAAGATTCAGAGATGGCCATGGTTATAACGAGGCCGACTCGGGCAGAGGAAATGCCGGTCGGAGGAATGAAGAAAGAGGTGGAGGCAGAAGCCATCCACCTCGAGATGACCAACCCGACAGCCGGGACGCTGGGGGCAGCCCAGATAAAATAACGTCTTCAACCGGCTTGGGGCTAGTGAGCAGCGGAGGAGAGACGAGGATTTGAGAGATGTACTCAACGATCGCCGCGAGCGGAACGACGAGTACGCCCCCCAGCACCAGAGGCCACGGCGATTCCTGGCGCCGTACAGGCCCAGATAGATGCCCTCAACCAGGCAATGCAGCAGCTGGTCGGGGGAAGAACGTCTTATATCGACCACGATAGGAGAAAATGCACTCTTTTCGTCCAGAGGATAGCTATGGTAGAAACTCCTAGCAAGTTTAAGATGCCTACGCTTCCAAATTTTGATGGGTATGGTGACCCGGTATCTCACGTCAACAAGTTTGAGATACAAATGGACATTCAGAAAGTGTCCGAAGATGCTCGGTGCAGGATCTTCCCTGCAACACTTTCTGATGCCGCACAGGAGTGGTTTTTCAAATTCCCTCCTGCAAGTATAGTTTCCTGGGAATTGTTCGTAAAGGAGTTCTACGGAGAGTTCTACGCGGGTCGTGTGCACCCGACTGAGGCAAACCAGCTGGTTGAAATACGCCAGCAAGACGGAGAACCATTGAAGGACTACGTTCAGCGCTTTATGCGAGCAGCTGCTGGAGCAAAAACAGTGGGAGACAAAGGCAAGATGATGGCCATAACCGCAGGGGTTAAATGCCGCACGCCTCTATGGGACAGCCTAAAAAAACATGGGGTTAGAACTACCCAGGAATTCTTGGATCGAGCTGATCGATACATCAAGCTCGAAGATGCTATTGCCAATGAAGGGAAGCCCCCAGGCAAGGATAAGGGGACTGCCGAGCTCGCCAAAGCCGCCAATGGGTCTAAGCCCAACGGCAACGGCAAAGGCAACGACAATGGCAAGAATGGAGGGAAACGGCCACACAATGAGCCTTCCACCTCTGACAATAAACGATCCAAGGGTAACCGTTATGAACCTCGGTTCACTAACTATACTGCCCTTATTGGGTCTCGGGGAGAGGTTTATCAGGCCACGAGTTCCAGCGTGTCTTATAAGAAACCTGCTCCCATTCGAAAAGATATTTCGAGAAGAGACACCACCAAGTTCTGTCGTTATCATAATGACTACGGACATGATACCAATGAATGCAACCAGCTGAAGGATGAGATTGAGTTCCTTATTAGACAAGGACACTTGAGAAGATATATACGGGCCTCGGGAAATTCCCAACGAGAGGCTCCAGGTGGCAACGAGCAAGAGCCCACACGCCAACGCTCACCACCTTTGCAGCCTGATCCCATGATTGACACATTGTTAACCATCTGCGGAGGCCCGCACCTCGTGGGAAACAGCGGAAAGGCCAGAGAACGATATGCTCGGACTCTGCACCATGACCAGGACATCGAGATGATGACTGTGGATGACCGCGCGCCAAAAAAGGCTCGGTCAGAAGAGGGCGAAATAATCTTTTCTGATAGCGACGCCCAACATGTCCGGTTC
The DNA here is from genome assembly GCF_963169125.1 of Humulus lupulus. Taxonomy (NCBI): domain Eukaryota; kingdom Viridiplantae; phylum Streptophyta; class Magnoliopsida; order Rosales; family Cannabaceae; genus Humulus; species Humulus lupulus. The sequence goes on from NC_084800.1 coordinate 7,999,523, forward strand.
CCACATTTCGATCCGCTGATTATGGACATCCAAATGGCCAACATGATGGTGAAGAGAGTGCTAGTTGATACAGGAAGTTCGGTGAACATCCTGTACAAGTCTTCGTTGGAACGCATGAAGTTAACCGTTAAGGACCTGGATCCCTGCAACCAAACAATATACGGCTTCTCTGGTGAGGGACTCGCCCCAGCAGGGTCAATCAGACTACCAGTGACAGTAGGTACAGCGCCTGCTACCAGAACATTACTCGCTACTTTCATAGTAGTCGATTGTCCTTCGGCGTACAATGTTGTCATTGGGAGGCCTATACTGGTTGATCTACGGGCTTAGCCATGAAATTCTCGACAGACGCAGGGGTAGGACGCGTGTTGGGAAACCAGAGGGAAGTCAGGTAGTGCTACAACGCCTCAGTCACAAAGGCGAAGAAGGTAACATCGAAGAGCACTCCCCCAGATAGGTTGCAGATGGCAATTGATACATAAACCCAATCTGGTGATGAAGTCACCAAATAGGGTGTTGCCCAAAGTGAGGATAGAGATTTAGATCCTTGCTTTAGGGATTTTGAGGAAAATGTTGGACCCGTCGAGGACCTGGAAGAGGTCCAACTTGACGAGAAAGACCCGACCAAAGTCGTGAAGGTCGGGAAAAACTTAGAACCAACCACGAAGCATGCACTAGTGGAGTTTTTGCGGAAAAACCAGGAAGTATTTGCCTGGTCGCATAAAGACATGGCTGGGATAGATCCTGCAGTTATCAGCCATGTCTTGAACATAGACAAGAGTTTTCCACCCGTGCAACAGAAAAGAAGGTTGCTCGATAAAGATCGGTCGAGAGCCTTAAAAGAAGAAGTTGAAAGATTAAAGGAGAATGGGTTCATCAGGGTGGCGTTTTATCCGTCGTGGGTCTGTAATCCAGTACTGGTTCCCAAGCCTAACGGCAAATGGCGAACCTGTGTGGATTTTACAGACCTCAATAAAGCCTGCCTGAAGGATTGCTTCCCACTCCCAAGGATCGACCAGTTGGTCGATGCTACTGCAGGACACGAGATCCTCTCCTTCATGGATGCATACTCAGGCTACAATTAGATTAGCATGCATCCCCTTGACGAGGATCACACCAGCTTTCGAACCGATACGGGATTATACTGTTACAAAGTAATGCCCTTCGGACTGAAAAACGCAGGTGTGACTTACCAGCGATTGGTTAACCAAATGTTTAAAGAATTGATCGGCGTAAACATGGAGGTGTACGTGGATGACATGCTGGTAAAGTCGAAACAAGCGGAAGGACATGTGAAGGATTTACGAGAGTGTTTCGACGTATTGAACAAATACCAGATGAAACTAAATCCTCTCAAATGTTCCTTCGAAGTTGGATCAGGGAAATTTTTGGGGTTCATTGTTAATTCAAAAGGAATCGAGAGGCCAACCCCGACAAGATAAAAGCCCTGATCGACATGAAATCGCCAGAGAAGATCAAAGATGTACAAAGTTTAACTGGTAGAATTGCAGCCCTAAGTAGATTTATTTCCAAGTCAACAGATAAATGCGTCCCTTTCGTCAATCTACTTAGGGGCAACAAGAAGTTCAAATGGACAGGAGACTGCGAGCAAGCTTTTCAGGCCCTAAAAGTCCATATGGCACAGCCTCCTATTTTATCAAAGCCTATCGAAGGAGAAACTTTGTTCATTTACCTGGTGATCACTAAAGTTGCTGCTAGTGCGATACTAGTATGAGAGGAAGAAGGCGAACAAAAAGCAGTTTACTATGTAAGCAAGAGGCTAATCGGAGCAGAACTGAGGTATCCTCCCATTGAGAGGTTAGCATACTGTTTAATCTTGGCCTCAAGGAAGATACGTCCTTACTTCCAAGCCCATCCCATTACAGTCTTAACCGACCAGCCCCTTCGGCAAGTTCTCCAAAAACAAGAGGCGGCTGGGCGTTTATTAAAATGGGCAGTCGAACTGGGGCAGTTCGATATTACATATTCACCGCGAGCAGCAGTAAAGGGACAAGTCTTGGCTGATCTTATTGCAGAGTTCACTGAACTCCCAGACAGCGAGCAGTGTGAAAAGCCTAGTGCGCCTGAGCCCAAAGATGAAGCTCCTTCGTGGAAGTTATTCACAGATGGGTCGTCCAACGAATCTCACACGGGAGCAGGGGTAATCTTGATAACGCCAGAAGGGCATCGATTTCACTGCTCCATTAGGTTCGACTTCTCAGCGTCAAATAATGAAGCCGAATACGAAGCACTCCTCGCTGGATTAAGAATGGCAAAAGACATGAGTATAAAGGTGCTGGATATTTACAATGATTCACAGCTGGTAGTGAATCAAGTTCTAGGGGAATATCAAGCGTGGGGCCTAAAAATGGTGACCTACTTGAAAAAAACTAAAGACATGTTAGCCTAGTTCACGAAGTATACCCTCCAGCAAATACCCCGGGATCAGAATTCGAACGCAGATGCCTTGACCAAACTCGCAAGCACGAAAGATGCTGACACTTTAAATATCGTGCCAGTGGAAAGATTGAGCGAGCCAAGCATACGAGCAAATGAAACCAGTATGGAAATCCGAATGGAAGATACATGGATGGCGCCTTATTTGGAGTATCTTACAAATGGTGTACTACCAGCAGATAGGAACAAGGCCAGAACTCTTTAAAGGCAGGCTGCTAGGTATATTATGGTCGATGGTGTTCTATACCGAAGGGGATATTCCATGCCACTGCTCAGATGTATTACACCAGAGAAAGCTAAGGAGCTAATGAAGGAAGTACATGAAGGCTTTTGCGGGGATCACGCTGGGGGGCAAAGTTTGGCGAAAAAGATTCTAAGACAGGGTTATTTCTGGTCGACTATGAACGAAAATTCAATGGAGTTTGTGCGAAAGTGGGATAAGTGTCAAAGATTTTCCAAAATCCCACGCGCAACTCCAAACGAGTTAAAGCAGATGCATAGTCCTTGGCCTTTCGCAGTATGGGGTATAGACTTAATTGGATCCCTGCCAACAGGAAAAAGCGGAGTGAAGTACGCAGTTGTAGCAGTCGACTACTTCACCAAATGGGCCGAAGCTGAACCCCTCACTACCATAACGACCAAGAAAGTTCTTGACTTTGTCATCAAGAACATTGTTTGCCGATATGGTTTTCCTTGAAAGATTGTCTCAGACAACGGAACCCAGTTTGACAGTGACGTATTCACAGACTTCTGCGAAAGGCATGAGATTATTAAAAGCTTTTCTTCAGTTGCGCATCCACAAGTAAACGGGTAGGTCGAAGCAGTGAATAAAACGCTTAAGGACACCCTGAAGAAAAGGCTTGAAGACGCTAAAGGAGCATGGCAAAAACAGTTGCTTGAAGTCCTCTGGTCGTATAGAACTTCTCATCGAACAGCGACAGGTCATACCCCGTTTTCCTTAGCATACGGATATGAAGCTATGTTACCTGTCGAATTAGATCCCCCCTCACATCGACGCATTACATACGACCAGAGCCAGAATAGCCAACTAATGATGGAGTCCCCAGACTCAATTGAAGAAATACGAGAACGAGCCCAACTCCAAGTTGCTGCGTACCAGCAAAAGGTTGCCCAGTATTTTAACTCAAAAGTAAAAGAAAGAAAATTCAACGTCGGAGATCTAGTGCTACGACGAGTTTTCTTAAATACCCGCGACCCCACTGCTGGAGTACTCGAACCAAACTGGGAAGGGCCTTACCAGATTAAAGAAGTCCTTCATCCAGGCACCTACAAACTTGCACGCTTAAATGGAGATCTCGTTCCACGCTATTGGAATGGAGAACACCTACGCAAGTATTATCAGTGAACAATCCTTCTTAAAGGACTGGCTTGTATTAAATTTTACTTTTTACAAGTTTCGAAAAAGGGTTAGCCACGTTGTATGGCTAATCGCTTATAAGTGTAATTTCTTTTTAAGATCACTCGTAAAGACATGATTAGTCCATTTTTAATACGAGATTATAAGGGACTGTGCGCAGCCAGTCATACTTGCCAACCTTTGTAAATTTATTTTTACAAGTATTTGTTCATTACGTGTGTGTTTTGCTGTATTATAAGTGTTACATTTCCTACCGAGAAGAAATGTTCGCATAGGTCGTGGTCAAGGCAAGTGACCAAGGACCTAAAGCTCCTCGATCACTTGGGGGGCACATAAGGTACATCGATAGCAAAGCATACCAAAGGGTATGTAAACACATGAACAAAATGAGTGAAAGAATGCTACGGTACTTAGAGTATTTTTCAAAATTTATGTTTTGTTAAATCAAACCAAAGTACTATGCTAAGTTCGGTCATGCGAATAGATATTATAATAAAAAGAAACATTATAATATCAAAGGCAATCTTTCACACCGCGAGCAGTATTGCTCGGATGTAATTGTTCAATTAAAAGTAAAAAGCTTTTGCACCGCGAGCAGTATTGCTTGGATGTAATTGTTCAGTTATAAGTAAAAAAGCTGCCCTTGCAGCAATAAAAATAAATTGTCTTTACAAGCAGACCCGTAGGCCATAAAAACAAAACAAAAAAAGAAAAAAATTTACTGAGCAGGAGGGTCTTGAGGATTAGGGGAGTGCTCTGGTCGGCAGGAGGACCAGCTTCAGCATCAGCAGCAGGAGCCTTAGCCTTAGCCTTCTCCTCTGCCTCCAACCGGGTGGCGCACTGCGCCATCAAAGTTCTCTTCAACCGCTCAGAAAGATAGTTGAAGTTGGCCTCCCGGTTGTGCTTCCAGAAGTCGTAAAAGCAGAGGAGAGTGGCCTCCTTATACTTCTTCAAGTACATGGCCCCTTCCTCCTCAACCTCCTGCAGTCGCTCCTCGAGCTTCTTCGCCTCATCCCTGCTGGCGGTCAGATCGAGTCTAAGCTGCTTACACTCTTGGGTAACAAGTGCAGAACTTTCCCTCCATTTTTGCTGATCCTCGTTGGCTTTCTTCAAGGCCCCTTAGCTGTCCTGAAGCTCCTTGGTGAGAGTGGCTTGGTCCTCGCACAGTTGTTCATTCAGCTTGGACAGCTCCTTGTTCTCCTCGAGCAGCTTGTTATTCTCATCCTCAAGTGCTTGCTTAGCCTGGGCAAGCCTGGAGTCGAAGTTCTATCCCTGAGAAACCAACACCCTAGCACGGCGCCAGCTAGCAGTTAAAGACAGCAGCCCCTGAAGACAAAGAATGAGATAAAGTAAGGAAAAGAAGTCAGACATAAATGATGAAGTAGCAGAAGATGACTTACGCTTACTATCTCATTCAACCCTCTGTTGATGATTTGGTCGACCTCCATTGAGGCAGTTTCATTGATGGCGGCCTGGCTGCGTCTGTGCTTCAAGAGCTTATATATCCTCTCCCTGGCCGACCCGACCACGAGGCTGGACAGGGAGCCTTCGGGCAAGTTGTCCAATGCCTCCTTGTCAGCGGCCCTAGAGGAGGGCTGTGGATTCACAGGTGTGGGGGTCCACTGTTTGGTGGGGGGTGGAGGTGTCGTGTTCTCCTTGGAAGGGACAGCGGCTGGAGCATCGTCTGTTCGAGCCTTCTTCGAGGGGGTCTTGCTGCTTTCCCCTCGAGCCCTCTTGCTATCCTTCTTCGGGATAGAAGAGGCTGCGACAGCCTGATAGTGTGCAAAGACGTCCTCGAAGTCCATACCTGCACCAAAGGAAACAACTCGAGTAGTAAGATTAAATGGTCATAGGGGGAACAGAGATAAAAGTAAAAGGATTACAAGTAAAGTACCCGGGCTACAACTACTGGTCGTAGCATTATTTACTGAACTACCTAGTTCCTGGAAGAAATCTGAGTTTAAAGAGGGAGCATTCCTAAAGTTGCCATCCCCATCAAATAGAGGAGAGGGAATTGGAAAATTATTTAAAAGCGAGATTATTGTACCGTTTACATCCGACGAATCGTCAGAAAGTTTGGTAGGCTCGACAGCCTTTTGTTTTCCCTTGCCCTTGGGGACTGAAGGTTTCTCCGCTCAGGGGGGGGGGGACGGTAGGTTACCTGATTGTAACCCCAGTTGGCCGCCTTCGAGGAGGAGGCGCCTGAGGTTGCTGCTTGGGTTCCTGCTCGGGTCCCGCCGAGGGTTCATTCGTCACAGATTGGGAGCCCCAAAGGCCAACCAGCCTAAGGTTAGCCTTGTTGACTAAGTTTTTTACACTCTTATCAGCATTCGACATGCTGGCTAAGAGTGTCGCCCTTGACTCCATCCCTGGAGTAGGGACTGAACGTAACCAGGGGCCTGGAACACAATGGATGTCAAGATATTATGACAGAAAAACACTAAGTAAAGAAGCTACTCGTGTAAGAATTTTTACCTCCTCGGGTGAAGGCCAGGTTGTCCGTAGCAAGGTCAGGAGTGAGGAAGTATTCATGGTGATACTTCCCCACAATAGAGATATGGGTGGTGTCGGACAAAAAAGTGCGTCCGGATTCCTGATGGCAGAAGTGAAAAAACCCTGTACCGTCTTGGTTGGGGTTGGACTTAAGGTCAAAAAGAAAATTGACCTCGTGGGGGGAAGGTACTGGCCAAACCTTGACCAGGCGCTGTAGGCCCCGCCTGGCAGGTTGGCTCGCTAGTCGATAGATGGTTTAACTAAGGTCACACCTGTCAGATTGTATTTGTTTAAATAGTTGGCAATCATCCGCAGTGTCACCGTACTTTGAGGGACGATGTGCCACGTAACGGCTGGCTAGTCAACATGGCGAGGGCGGGCACACCTTTGGACATTGGTCTCAAGAGTGAATTCGCCTCGACCACTGGTCAAGGGGGCATCAGCAGAAGGCTGGCCTGAGAAGTTAGGGTTATTCCTTTTTCGAGCTTTTGTTTTGGTTCGGGCCATTCTTTGATTGGGGACTGGAGGACGGTTTGAGCTAGGACGAGAAAAAGGGATTTCTGGTATCAAAGTAGATGGGTTCTCTTCGCCTTCAAGTAGTTGGGCCAAGAGGTCATCTTCAATAGGTCTTTCTCCCCCCCCCCCCCTAAGTGTGGAAGATTGGGATAACGTTGCTCATGTCTAAATAACCAGCAGCACCTACTCCTACGCTAGGTTCGACATTAATGGTTTGAAAAACGGATCAAAGAGGAAAAAAACCGTTTCCTGAAAGAGAACTGTTTCGACTCCTAAAGGGCGGGAAAATACCCAGTTTTTTCACCTAGCTTAAAGATTGAATTTTTACGTCGATCTTACGCCCTAAGCCTATGATCCTTACTATCAAACTAAGTCCTAACCTATAGAAAGCATAGAGACGCCCTCTTACCAAGCAGTGGAAGGTTTATACAAAAAAAATCCTCATAAAACCCTATTCAAGAACACAGAAATTACAGAACCTAGAAACGACATGCATGGTATAATGAAAAGTTTAAAAAGGCAAAGTGATTACGTGGGCGAAGATGGAGATTTGGAAGAGAATGAAAAAGTTCGAGTCGAAGAGATCCTCGGCTAGGCGATTGACTGGTTTCGAAGCTCTGTACTCTGAAGGCAAGGTTCTTGAAGTTCTTGACAAAGATGGTAGTAAGAAAAAATTTTATAAAGAGGAAAAAGAAGGTATTTATGGGGACCGAGGTATGGCCAAAAAGTAGCAATCATTATTTTTAATTCTCAAAACGTGGGGAAGTGTATAAGCCGTCAATTTGTTTCTTGAAAACTGAAAAGGCTTGATTAGACATAATTATGTCACGGCTTTCAAAAACGCACGGGGATCCTGACAGACATCGTGGGGATATGAACGGTTGTTTCCTTAAAGTTTCTTTATTGTTGGTCGCACTAAACAAACTTGGGGGGCAAATGTTATCCAAAAAACAAGCATGGATGACATGGCAAATATTTAGTACACGTGGCTAACATTTGGCAGAATTCGTGCTCGACCATCGACCAGGAAGAAATCTACTGTCACGACGTTCGATCTCTTCATACGACCAGCCTGGTCGTACGCATGCTATACGCGGAAAAGATCCTATGCAGTTATGATAATATTCGAAATTAACTCCCATGATTTCCTGAGTATCCGATTATTTAGGAAATAATATCTGTAACAAATTAATGTAAATCCTCCTTGAGCCTATAAATAGAGAAGGAGGGCTCAAGGGAAAATGATCTTCTTCTTCTTTTTCGCTTTCTGATCATTTGATATATTGTCTTGTTCTTCAGAGGTTGGTGAAACTCATTGAACCCTAGTTCTTTGATCACTCCTTTAAATTCTATATCAATAACAATTCAAGTGGACGTAGGTTATTACCAGATTCTAGGGCCGAACCACTATAAACTCTTGTGTTCTTTATTATTTCGTCATCACATTCTTTCCAACGTGTTTGTCCACATCAAGCAAATTTGACTCCGTGTCAGTTGGCCAAAATCAGGGTCAACAACGTTAAAAATAATAATATTCTATTAAAGTTAACAGAAAATAAAAAAAAAACTGTTAAAACTAAGAATTTCTTTTATCTACACACTTTTTTATATAAAAGAAATATTATAGATTTGCATTTAGTGAACATTATCTTTGATTTAGAATATTTAAAACTTTCATTAGCTAATCACCAAACAACTATAATATATATATAGTTCATAAATGAGGTGATTTTGAAAGAATGTAATGTCTTGCCTTTCTCATTAGTAACGTGATATTATATACAATGTACAAAGAGTAATCTTAGCCAAGAAACTAGGAACTGATTAGCTAAGAATATGGGCAGAATATTTACAAGATAATCTCCTTAACAAATTAGGAGATAAATACAAATTATATACAAATATAGAATATATGTATCATATATTCTAACACACCCCCGCAGTCGAAACTGGAGGATCTCGAACGCTGAGACTGTCTCGAAAATCTTCAAATAAAATACGAGGTAGACCCTTCGTAAAAATATCGGCGATCTGATAACGGGAGGGAACATGTAAAACTCGTACTTCGCCCTTAGCGACCTTCTCCCTGACAAAATGAATGTCCATCTCAATATGTTTGGTACGCTGATGTTGTACCGGATTCCCTGATAAGTAAATGGCACTCACATTGTCACAATAAACCAGAGTAGCCTTATGAATAGGAAAATGTAGTTCAAGCAATAAATTTTGGATCCAACAAGAATCAGAAACAACATTAGCTACTCCGCGATACTCAGCCTCAGCACTGGAACGTGACAAAGTTGGTTGTCTTTTGGACGACCAAGATATCAAGTTGTCACCTAGAAAAACACAATAGCCGGAAGTCGAACGTCTAGTATCCGGGCATCCTCCCCAATCAGCATCAGTATAAGAAAGGAGCTTATTGATAGAGGATTTATACAAGTGTATCCCATAAGATAAAGTACCCAGCAAATAGCGCAGAATACGTTTAAGGGCACTCATATGCTCGCTCCTGGGATCATGCATATGTAAACAAATCTGTTGAACAGCATAAGAGATGTCAGGTCTGGTAAAAGTAAGATACTGTAAGGCACCGGCCAAACTGCGGTACTTGGTGGGATCCTCATATGGTGAATCTGTCAAAGCACCCAGTTTTGGTTTGGTGTCAACCGGAGTCGGACAAGAGCTGCAATTAGCCATACCAGCTCTTTCAATGATCTCCGTGGCGTACTGTTTTTGAGACAAAAACATACCATTAGCATTGCGGGATACAGCAATCCCCAAAAAGAAGCTTAGAGGACCTAAGTCCTTCATAGCAAACTCGCCACCCAAAAGTGCCATAAAATGCTTCCTCATTTGATCTGATGAAGCTGTAAGAATAATATCATCAACATATAACAAAATATATGCCATATCCGAGCCCTGTCTGTAAATAAACAATGAGTTATCAGATTTACTGTGAGAAAAACCAATAGTGGCCACAAAATCGGCAAACCGCTGATACCAGGCCCGCGGAGCCTGTTTTAGGCCATATAGAGATTTCTTTAGTAAACACACATGATCAGGGCGACTTTTGTCGCGGAAACCCATGGGCTGATGCATATAAACTGTCTCAGTGAGATAACCATGTAAGAAAGCATTCTTGACATCTAACTGGTGAATAGGCCAAGATTTAGAAATAGCAATGCTAAGAACAGTACGAATAGTGGCCGGTTTGACTGTTTTTGAGACAAAAACATACCATTAGCATTGCGGGATACAGCAATCCCCAAAAAGAAGCTTAGAGGACCTAAGTCCTTCATAGCAAACTCGCCACCCAAAAGTGCCATAAAATGCTTCCTCATTCGATCTGATGAAGCTGTAAGAATAATATCATCAACATATAACAAAATATATGCCATATCCGAGCCCTGTCTGTAAATAAACAATGAGTTATCAGATTTATTGTGAGAAAAACCAATAGTGGCCACAAAATCGGCAAACCGCTGATATCAGGCCCGCGGAGCCTGTTTTAGGCCATATAGAGATTTCTTTAGTAAACACACATGATCAGGGCGACTTTTGTCGCGGAAACCCATGGGCTGATGCATATAAACTGTCTCAGTGAGATAACCATGTAAGAAAGCATTCTTGACATCTAACTGGTGAATAGGCCAAGATTTAGAAATAGCAATGCTAAGAACAGTACGAATAGTGGCCGGTTTGACAACCGGACTAAAAGTCTCATCATAATCAACACCCTGCTGCTGAGTTTTCCCATCACCTACAAGACGGGCTTTATGCCGCTCAAAAGAACCATCAGATTTCCGTTTATGGCGAAAAATCCACATGGACCTAATAACATTCACATCAGGTGGCCTAGGTACCAATTTCCATGTTTCATTAGCAATAAGAGCATTAAATTCATCTAACATTGCATTTTTCCAATTTGGGTCATGAATAGCACTAATGGGATCCTTAGGTAAGGGAGATATGTTAGTGGAAGTCATGGTAGCAAAGTTGGAAAAATATTTCGAATTTGGTTTGGAGATACCATTTTTCGCTCTTGTTGTCATATGATGGGGAGTCGATTCTGGCAACGATGTTTGTGAGGGTGTTGGTTGGTCTTGGGTGGGCTGATGGGTTTGTTGTGGGGCTTGCCCAGTGTGCGTGGGGGTAGAAGGGTGCGAAATGGGCTGCTGTACGGGTACCTGCAATGTGACAGTACCGTGTGAGATGGGGGGGCCTGATGGTGATGACCCAGCGGGGGAATGGGGAGGCGATGTTGGGCTTGGTGAGGACGGCCCAGCAGAAGGATGGCTGGGCGTGAGTGGGCCAGCAGATCCCACATGCCCAGTAGGAGAAGCATGGTCAGTGTGTTGCTCAACATTTTGTGGGTTGGTGCTTTGAGTATGAATATGATGGAGAATTGGATTAACATCCAAAAAATTATAGTCGGCTGTGTGAGGAGTATGAAGTTTAGAAAATGGGAATTCGGCTTCAAAGAATTTCACATGACGACAAATAATTATTTTTCCACTAGACATATCATAGCACTTAGAACCTCTATGGTTTGCAGCGGGACCAAGATAGACACAAGGAGTGGACCTTTCTTGCAATTTATGAATAGAAGTGGACGGAAACAAGGGAAAACATAGACAACCAAACACACGTAATTCTGAGTATATGGGGTCACATTGATATAGAACTTGAGTGGGAGACTGAAATCCTAAGACTTTGGTTGGAAGTATGTTTAGAAGATATGTGGCCATTTCTAGAGCATGATGCCAAAAGGAGAGGGGCAAAGAAGCATGAGCAAGTAAGGTCCGAATGATATTGTTTATGGATTTTATGTGGCGTTCGGCTTTTCCATTTTGAGGTGAGGTATGGGGGCAAGAGAGACGAAATAGCATGCCATGTTGATCAAAAAACTCTTTAAAAGTGCCATTTATATATTCTGTGCCATTGTCACATTGGAAGGTTTTAATGTTACGGTCAAATTGTGTACGAATTAGACTATGAAAAGATTTGAACAAGTGTTTGACTTGGGATTTCTTTGCAATAGGAAACGTCCACAAAAATTTACTGTAATCATCAAGAAATAGAACATAATAACAATGGCCAGAGGAACTCATGACAGGAGATGTCCAAAGATCACTATGAATTATATCAAAGGGAAAAGCAGTGTGCGACATAGAATCATAAAACGGTAATTTTGTGTGTTTTCCGAGAGGACACGAGGAACAAAAAGTCTGACAAGCCTTATTACAATCAATAAAATTTTTACTACTAAGAGACCTAAGAACAGCATCACCAGGATGTCTTAGACGATTATGCCAAAGATCGGATGATATAGCGGTAAAGGCTGAATTATTGACTGGAGGAATGGCGTGAGAGTTTGAGAAGAGAGGATAGAGGTCACCGGTACTGTCACATCTCAGAAGTCTGGCCCCCGTCTGTAAGTCATTCACAGAAAAGCCAAGGGGGTCAAATTCAACGGAAACTGAATTATCAGTGGTGAATTTTCGGACAGATATTAAATTCTTAATTAATTTGGGAGCATGCAACATATTTTTCAAATTAAAAGGAGGGTATGGAGATGGTAAAGTAGTACTACCGTGACCGACAATTGGAATTAAATCACCACTACCCACAACAATGTTATTGTTTTTAATGCTCGAATTGTTGTAAGAGGAAAAAATACCTTGATCCGCCGTCATATGCGAAGTTGCACCGGTGTCCATGTAAAAATTCCCGTCAGGCTGAGAATAGGAAAGAGCGTTCATCGCTGCCTCAATGTCTGTAGGAGTATAGCTGCTTGAGGGAGCTACGACATTGTATGCCTGAGGTCGCAAGCCCAGAATGCCTGGCCCAGCTGGTCGAGGCCCACCCTGCGGAGCAGAGGCCTGTCTTGGAGCCCAGGTTGCAGCCAGGTATGGACATGGAGGAGGGTTGGGCCACTGAGCAACCCAGGGGGCGTAAGGGGCCCAAGCTTGCTGCTACCAATTAAATGGCACATGCGGCCCAGAAAGGTGTGGGCTTGCTTGTCCATTATTATTGCGGCCCTTCCCAGAAGCTTTAGAATTAGATTTCTTTGGTTTGCCTCCTTTAGAACCTGAGCGAGACGATGAAGAAGAGGTGGAGTTGCTGTCCGTACTGTGGTGGCTGCCGGAGCTAGCGACGAGGGCCGTCTGGGAGCGGCTGCCTGAACCTCCTTCCTTGGATAGGCGGTTCTTGATAGTTCGTTCAGCAAGTTTAAGACGAGAGCGGCAGCTCTCGAATGAAGGTAGGGGCTCTTGGTTTTGGATGATATCCACCGTTCCGGCATAGGCTTCAGGCAACCCAGCCGTGAGTTTGAGCACCAACCTGCTATTGGAAATAGGAGCATCCACATCGGCAAGGCGATCGGCCAAGGATTTGATGTGATTGCAATAGCTATCAATCGACGAGAAATTCTCGAAATCAAGATCCGCAAGTTCTTCGTCAAGATGAGTAGCCCGAGAAGCCTTGTTGTCTTGGAACATGGACTCGAGACGTGCCCATGCCCCTTGAGCAGTGTCGTCTTTGAGCAAAATAGCATGGAGAAGATCGGTGGATATAGTCCCATATATCCATTGAAGGACCGCGGCATCAAGACGCTTCCATAGGGCCGGGTCTGCGGCTTTGGAGTCGGCATTGGCGGTGACTTCTTTTTCCTCCGTAGGAGGGATTATGTGGTGATGCAAATCATGGACCCTAACAAGAACCTTGAACAAGGCCGCCCAAGAGTGATACATACCATGCTCCGCATCCAATGTGATGGGGATAAGGGACTTGACATTGGTGATTGTGAGAGCAGGATGGAATTTTGTTTGTTCGGCCATGGAAAAGAGCAGCGGAAGAAGAGAAAAAGAAGAAGAAGATAGGCGTTTGTTAGGGAAATTTGGATCGGTTTAGACTGATACCATGAAAGAATGTAATGTCTTGCCTTTCTCATTAGTAACGTGATATTATATACAATGTACAAAGAGTAATCTTAGCCAAGAAACTAGGAACTGATTAGCTAAGAATATGGGCAGAATATTTACAAGATAATCTCCTTAACAAATTAGGAGATAAATACAAATTATATACAAATATAGAATATATGTATCATATATTCTAACAGATTTGGTTGTTTGGAAATACAATAAATTTGAGTTTTTTTTTTCGTTAGTTGGGTGACTTCACACATAAATGTATTCTAGTTTTTATTTCAATTTATATTTTAGCCTCCACCAACATATCCTTACATGTTTGCAGTAGGATTGTCATAACCCTTCCATTATTCATGGTTGACAATATCGACTTAGGAAATCAAAATATGTAGTTAATTAAGTTTGCTACATTAAATAATCAAATAATAATTAAGTAAAAATTAAAACTTTTAGATGCAACAAATGCAAACAATTATCACAGATACAAAACTTATTGCGGCAACATCATATAACATTAGCTGTGAAATATTTAAATAAGTCGTCACTAACAAGAATCAGATACGATAAATTTGAGTCCAATTTGAATAAGCGACTATGTAAAGTATCAGTGGTAACTATTTCGCCCCTAATAATTCATCTTTATCAGCGTTCATTATTGTCGCTGTTAATATCAACTATTAGTTTTTGGACCAAAAAGTGGTACGTTTAAAAATTTATCAACTCACAAGCGCGCGAATCTTTAATTGTGAGTATAGAGATTGTGTAAGCAAGAGGTCAAGCCAAAATGAATTGCGTAAAATTCAAGAAAAAATAATTTAATCTAAATTATTTTAATTCTAACCTAGTTCCAAAAATTATGAGATTTTTGGCAACAAAATGAAATATTTATGATATGAAAATAACCAACTCAATAATTATTTTAATGGTTTGAGTATGAATTATTAAGATTTCAGATTCCATCTAAGCATAAATAATAAGATTTATTCATATATTGATTGTCATAATTAATTAGAAATCAATCTAACTATTTTTTTTTCTTAAATAGATTTCCATTCACTTCAAAATTATAACTTCTAAGTATTAAATGTCAAACAATTTACTGAAACAACAAATAATCAAAAAATATTATTTTTAGCAAAATATAAAACAAAGCTTTAATAATATCTAACTATAAAAAATACTTGATATTAAAGATGAAAGAAATTATTGAGAGAAGCGAAAATCATCAATACCATATTGTACTATTGAGATTTAATACAAAAATAAATATTAAAATAAGTATACTAGGTTTTATCTTCCATCTTAATAATAAGAGAACTTAGAAACCCATAACAAAATAGGTAAATAAAAAAAATGTTTCTGAGCCCTAACAACATTTTCTCTAGATTTCTCTGTTTCAAACGGTTTATTTTTCTAAATACCTAAACACCTATTTATAGTAAGGTAAAATGACTTACTACAAATTGCATAGGGTAATTTTGCAATTAAAATATTACAAATTACCCCCTGATAATGAGGTATTTTGTCTAGAAATAAAAGGGAAATTCATGTGATTTTTTAATTTTTTTTAAAAAATTATTAGGGGCTCGTCACCCCTAATATTGGGGCCCCGCCGCCCCTAACAATGTTATATACCCAGCCTCTATCGTCCCCTCCGCTCACTCCTGCAACTTAAAGAAGAAAAAAAAAAGAACTTTGATCTCACCCTTGCGCCCTGATCTCACTCCTAATATTGTACTATTGATAATCAATACAAAAATAAATATTTAATTAAGTATACTAGGTTTTATCTTCCATCTTAATAATAAGAGAACTTAGAAACCCATAACAAATTAAGTAAATAAAAACAATGTCTATGAACGCTAACAACATTTTCTCTGGATTTCCCTATTTCAAGCATTTTATTTTTCTAAAGACCTAAGCACCTATTTATAGTAAGGTAAAATGACTAAAAGTGAAATAAAACTTACCATAAATCGCATGGGGTAATTTTGCAATAAAAAATATTACATTTTCGTACTTGCCACATGGCATAACTTAACTGGCTAATGTGGGCGGTTTGACACGTGTGAATTTGTTGTTGGTTGAAGTGGGGTGCAAACTTGGACACGCGGCGCAAGTTCATTGGCTAAAATAGGGGTCAAAATGATACATGACAACTAGAGAGAAGAAGGCAAAAAGTATTTAAAAATCTGATATTTTTCGTCCAATATAAAGTCCACTTGTGTTGGAGAGAATGAGATCAGCACATGGATGTGGAGTGGAGAGTGAGAAGCACATGCACATAGAGCAAGTGAGAAGGGGGAACACATGGGGCCCACTGTAACACCCTAGATAGCCAGGACCGCTACACTGTGTACTTATAAAGGTGCAGGACTTGCTAATCAAGTCATTTAGTCAAAACGTGCCACTAAACCATAAATGTGCTAAGGATAAAATGGTTTTGGTCTCAAAAGATACATTTCATATACTTAAACAAATTTACATATGGGATCCCAAAAAGGAACAGTGTTTAAAAGTTAGTTTACAAAATTTCCAAAATACAGATTCCCATCAGCCACTCTAAGGCAAAACAGACATTTATAGCTTTTCTGTTCCTGTCATCCTCTCAACCGTGGCGGCTAAGCAGCTGGTCATGTACATTCTACCCACAGAGCTCTCCAAGTCAGGGCTGATTAAGTTTGCCCTTGCCTTTACCTACACTACGTAGCACCCGTGAGCCAAGGCCCAGAAAGAAAACATATTACACATCTCAACAATCATATCAAGAGAATAATTCATCAAGCATGATCAACCACTTAACATTCCACATTAATCACATAGCATGTAATCAGAATCAAAGATGCAACCAATCATTAATAACAGTCAAATCACATAATAACTAGGGCCGACAACTTAGGCCGCACCCTCTGTTTACCCCACTAATTTCAACCCACTTAAACCGAGCTCAGTGCATAATAAGTTGTCCTCGTGTAGTGCACCAAATTTTTTTTTTTTAGATTATTTAAATTTTGTGCTTTATTTGATTTAAATGTTAAGTGTGATGAATTGTTTTATTTAAGTGTTGTTATTATATTTAATTGTTTATTTGTTTTATTTGATGGTTTGTTATTTTATTTAATTGTTAGAAATGTTTTGGTTAATTAATTTAATAAGTGATTAAATGTGTAACATGTTATCTTACTATTAGTGTTACATTTTATTTAAGTGTGACAAATGAGGTATTTATGTGAGCTATGGTGGAATGCACTAAGGTGCATGATAGATAGTAATGCACCCTAGTAATTTAGTGTGTGCTAGTGCATGGTAGCATGGTGCACATGTGTAGATTTTTCTACACATTTTAGGTTTCCTTATTTTAGATTTAATGGAGTTATTTATTTAAAAAAAAAATAATAAAAGAAAAGGGAAAGGAGGAGTGGGCGTGTGGCCTAGTGGGAATGCAATATATCATTAAAATGGTAAAAAGGATCAAAAATTGAAGACTATAATCATTTGGGGATAGGCTTGATCATGTTTTATTCCTTGTATCTTTTTGAAATAAAGAAAAATCAAGGAAAATAAAAGAGAAATGGAAACTTACCTTAATTTTGTTTGGGAGACTTTATGAGAGGATTTGTGATAAAGGGACTAAGAAAGGAGAGAAGAGCCATTGCTCTTGTGTGTGTGTGTGTGGCTGCCGTGACCTAGAGAGAGAGAGAGAGAGAGAGAGGCGTGTAGAGAGAGAAAGAGAGAGAGGAAGAAAGAAAGAAAGGAAGAAGGAAGAAGAAAGTGAAGAGGAACCCCCCTAGAGTATGTCTTCTTGTTTTCTCTTTGTTTAATCTTTATTTGATAATATGATATTGATTTGTGTTATGTTTTGTGTGGGTTTGGATTATTCTTTCTCCTCATGGTGGCTTTCCCATAAAACCCTAGGCTTGAACAAGGGTGGGGAGTTTGTGGTATTGATCTTTTGTGTTCTTGATTCTACAATCAAGAGAGGTAATGGTCTTTTCCTTAGCCTTATATTGTTTTTGGTGGTTGTATTTGAGGTTTTGCTAATGGTGTTAATGGTTGATTTTTGGGTAGGAATGATGTATAGGATTTGGATTTTGTGAGAGTATGATTTGTGTTTAAGGGTTGTGATGTTGATTTTGCTATGCATGAAAAATTGTAATAATCTATGAGCACATGTAAGGTGATTTCGGCCTAGGTACACCCAAGGGTGTTCTTGATTTGTTGTGTGATTTACAAAATATTTGATCCATGTTTTAGGACCTTTGATATATGGGTAAGAGAACAAGTGGTAATCTTGATATTTTTGATCATGAAATGTTGTTAGATGCATGTTTTGTTTTGAATGATTAAATTGTGAGATGCATGAAAATAATGATAGAAATATGCTAGGTTAAAATAAGGCACATGTGAATATGGTATAATTTACTATATGCTATTTTATTGAAAAGGTTTTGTTGGCTTTCATGGAATTGCAACAAATGATTTTAAAAGGATTCATGTGATTATGTTAGTGGAATCATGCATATTATAAGAGCATAATGAGATCTTAGGCATGAATGATTTTATGTAAATTTTTGAGACAAAAGTTGGGTTTTACAAAGAATTAAGCTTGCTGTTTTTTTTCAAAATAATTGGGTAAAAGTTGATAAAAATATGAGATTTCATGCATAAACAATGTTCTTAATGTATGTGTAAATTTTTATGAAATTAAAAGAGGATTTTAAGTTTCATGTTATGATATTTTACCCAATTAATTTCCTACAGAATTTTTATTGAATTTTGAGAAAAATTGAGTTTATAAAATTGAATATGGTGATTTTAATGATAAAAAAATGGTTGCTGGAATTTTGTAATAAAATGTGAAGAAAGTTTCACTAAAAATGAATTTGATTAATTTTTGGAATAAATTATTTTTCCTAAGTTATGGTAATATTGGAAATTGATATTTTAATGGTATGAATGCATATTTTGATAAATAATGATTTTCTTTATTTTGATTGAGAAAAATATTTAGACTCTATTTATTTGTGATTTTTGAATAAAATAAATAGTGGCTGAAAGTTTGTTTTAAAAAGTTAACAATTGTTATTAAATTGTCACATATAGGTTTTTACTACTTAAAAACTAAGTCTTAAATAAATTAAATCAAAATATAATTTTTCCACACTTAAAATATATTTTTCACATCATTTTTGTAACACAATAATAAAATATATTTTTCTAAAGAAACATGTTAAAATAGGTATTTTAATTAAACCCAAGCTTGTTGGTTAATTCTTGGTAAATTAATATTTATTTAATGAAAATGTCACATATTTTATTTTGAGCTAAAATAAAATAAAGTTTTGAGAAATTTAATCAACTTAGAAATTTTAAAGAAAGCATGTAATATGGCCATTGATTTTCAAACAATAGAAGCAAGAAATGTAGAGTTATCGTTTTTGAAAACGTCTTTATTACGCAACGTTCCCACGTATGCATGTTACATGCAAATCAACTTTTACGTCCAAAATCATGATTATTATTCAAATATGTAATTTTTATAAAACAATCATGTTAGTAAAATGGGTAGAACGGGCATTATTCTTTTGGCGATAATTGCATGTTTTAGTGTAACTGTATTCATGAGTGCATGGCCCATGCACACATGAGTTGTATGGAAGGGCAAAATAGTAATTTTATGAACCTAAGAAATGTTATTTTGATTATGATATAGGCTCGTTGAAAGATTGTGAAATTCTTAGCTTGGACCTGAGGTAAGGAAGTTAGATAGATTTTATGTTTCTATGCTATGAATGGTAAGGTTGTTATATGAATGAACTGTTATGCAATTATGAATGCCTTAATGTGATGATATGATTGAATGTGAAATGTGTATGGATGTTAGATACATCAAACAGAATACGATGTTAGATACATCAAACAGATTTCGATGTCAGATACATCGACCGAGTTACTAAGGACATTGAGACGTGACTCCTAGGGCGGACGCGCCGAGGTTATTCAAGGACCAGTGATCTCCTGTTTACCTCATAGGGTGACATGGACAACTAGCGTTCCATGCTCATCATGTATGCTGTATGTTGTGATATGATGATATGTCACATGTATGTTATGATATGTTGATATGTCACGTTTATGTTATGATATGATGATATGTCACATTTATGTTATGATATGCTGATATATTTATGTTATGATATGCTGATATACTTATGTTATGATATGATGATATGTCACATTTATATTATGATATGTTGATATGTCACATTTATGCTATGATATGTTGATATGTCACATTTATGTTATGATAAGATGAAATGTTACGATTATGTTATGATAGACCATGATGTTTTAGATGAATGTTAGTGTTTGGTTGTTTGTTGTTTTTTTTCTTACTTGCTTACTTGCTTGTACTTCCTTACTAGGCTTTTAGCTCACCCCCTTACTTTCCTTCCAGGTAGCAAATAGGTTTTCTCTATGGCACGCGTGGTGACGTGGGGAGTTCTTCATCATGGGGTGTATGGCGTGGGGCAATCCTATGGACGATAAAACGATCAACGTAGAACGCCATTTAAATTATGTTTTGTTTTAAGGGACTTTTTTCCTAAATTATCAGTGGGACTCTGTTATTTAACTTAATTGGTTTTCTTTGAACTCTGCATAAAAACCTATGTTTTATTTTAAACTTATGGCGCCAACTTGCATGATTTTTAATAAGTCCCCCTGAGACTTTAATAATGGATGGTATTCTTTTATAATCTATGTTATGCCACTATTTTGTAAGTATTAGTTTAGGGCGTTCTTTACACCTCGGCTACCAGTGGCCGAGCCGCGCCCTGTGCACAAGTGTAACCTTTGGCACTCTTAGGTCGTTGGTTTACTATTTACATGGCGTAATACCATCATTTTCAATACATACATATTAGGGGACCCTTAGTCCAATTACAAATACACAACCAGGTGCAGTTTTCTTACCTTTGGCTTCCAAGTGAACTAGTTAGTTACGAGCGATGCTCCTTGAGCGCGATCTGATCCCCGAGCCCTAGCTTAGCACCTAGTCACAACCAAGATAAAGGATACCATCAAAAATCTTAAATGAGCTTCTAGACAAAGTTCTAGTCTCCGGAACATTGACCTTTACCAAACATGGTAAAAGATTGAATCCCGAGCACCCTGGGTTAAATTCCCAAGCCTAGAATCTAAAAATCCCAAAATCCCTTAAGGGTCGCGGCATTAGCCACCCATGCCGCGGCATGGCCCCAACTAGAGGCCTCCCAATGCACAAAAACAGGTAAGGGTCGCAGCCCTACTCAGACCATGCCGTGGACCGCCCTCCTTCCTCAGCACCCATCAGCTTCGAAGGGTCGCGACTCACCAAGAACTATGCTGCGGCCCGACCCCTTCGAACCCAGAAAAACCTCCATTTTTTACTCTCAAACCTCATGCAAACTCACTCAAAACTACCCCAATTCCACAACTCAATTATCCAAAAACTTCCCACAAGATTCCAGCAACACAACCCAGCTAAAAACTAGACTAAAAACCCATCAAAAACCCACTTCAATCATTGATACTTTCTAACTCAAGAACTCAGAACCCAGCCATGGAAACACTATAACTCAACCTTTAAACCTTAAATTAGAGCTTACCTCAGCTGCAAAACCAATCCTCCAAGAGTTTTCTAGCCTAACTTCCAAGGTTCCAGCCTCAATTTAATCTTCAAATCCAAAACCCAAAAACCACTTAGAACACAACCAAAATCATAGAATTTCAACAACAGAAAATTAGAATCAATCTTTACCTTAGTCCTGGTTGAATTCCTTTGCTAAAATTGAGCTAATCCCTCAAGACCCAAGCCTAAATCACAGAGCTTTCAGCTGAATTCCTTTAGATTCCAAGAGTTTCCTTTGAGAGAGAAAGGGAGAAAGAGGAAAGAGTCGGTTTATTATTGTTATACCCAGATTTCGAGCCATAGTAAATATGACCTCGAAAGCTGAGTTCGCATTAAATGGTCTCGTGAGGGTTAGGGTATGCTCTACGATTGTAAATCGAGCCTGCAAAGTATGATACATGACCTCGAATGTAGTGACCTCGAAATGATCTCGATCTCGAAAGGTAGCTCTGAGAGCCCCTCATCTTCAGGAACAACTTCAGAGCAGGGATCTTGAGCTCGATGTACTATCTCGAAAGCAATGTTAGCTCGGGAGATGTCAGTGGCTCGCACAATGACGTGAAACCTGAGATGCTGAAGCTTTGGAGATACGCTATGACCACCTTGAATATCTACAAATATTGTAAACATGAGATGTAATCCTCATTTATTGATGTAAATCCCCAAGAATCGTGGGATATTATTTAGTCAGTTATGTGTTTCCTGGTCTTCAGGGACGTTTTCTTTTTTATCTGATTAAAGGCATTTAAAGCCATTTATTTTTATTCACAAAAGGGTAACTACCCAAAATATGTGGGATAGTATTCTGCATCCTTCTCTATAAATAGAGAAGCCATGCACCATTGTAGAGGACTGAAATTCTGATCCTTGAGAGAAAACTCTGGAGAATTCATGCTAAAGAATTGTTCAGAGATAATCTTGAGATTAATAACAGAGACTCGTGGACTAGGCAGATTTAACTGCTGAACCACGTAAAAAACCGTGTGTTTGATTTGTTTGTTCCGTTTGGCCATCGTCATCCATTGTTTTTGTGCTCTTCTTTTATCTGTTGACGAAAAACGGCGTCAACAGTTTGGTGCTTTCATTGAGAGCCTTAAGCATCCATCCCTGAGAGATTCATGGCTGCAAACAATCAGAACACTCCTGAAGAAAATTACCCAAGGCGTCCTGGAAAACAACCAATGGAGAACCCGGAGTCTGAGGAGAGAAGTGGATCCTCCGATTCCCGGGGACCTCCACCTCAACCGAGGGATGAGGATATGTACTACAATCCTGAACGTTACGTTCCTATTGTAGAACTGGAAAATAGGCAGTTGAAACAACTGTTGGCAGAAGCCAACAAACGGAATGAGGAGTTGACTAGGATAGCCGCGGAGGCGCAGGTGGCTCAGCCCCCGCCTTCGCGCGAAAACCAAGTCCCTCCTCCAAGGGACGTGCATGTTCCACCCCGGAGGCCCCGTGGACGACCACGAAAAGATGCTGCCACGAGGAGGCCGACTCAACCTCCGGCACCAGCAGAGCCATCCGCTCCTCCTAGGCCCCAGAGGAGTACCCGAGCTCGGGTCCCGCCTAATCCACCTGCGGAAGCACCTGCAGGAACTGAGAATAACCGAGCTCCTACCGAGGCTCGGACTCAGGTTCCTGGTAGCGCAGCGAACGCGACTGGCCCATCTCGGGCAAATTCTGGACCCTCTAGGCCGAAGCAAGGGAGGCAGCCACCGTCACCTATACGGTTCCCTCCATCTCCCGTAAGATATCCTTCACCTCCCCGCAGAAACGCTCAACCTGTTCAGAATCAGGATCAAGGGCGTACGGGGGATAGGCAAGGACACAGGGAGACTTTCCAGGAGCGGAGAGGCGCACAATCTGAGAGAAGTCAGACGTCCCGGTCTCGCACTGCGGAGACAAGGCGACATGGGAAGAACCCATCTCGAAACGACCGATCAATAAGTTTCACCAGTGACGAGTCCGGAGAAACCAGGTCCGTCAGTAAACGCGACCGAGGTCATAAAAATACTGGAAGCCGCAAGACCCGTCCTGACCTGCGGAATCATCTGAATCAGAGCAGGGGGAAGGGAGATCAGACGAATCCGGACCTAAGGAATCACCTAAATGGGCGTAGAGATCCCTCACGGAGACGCGAGCCTGGGATCATAATCAATGACTGGCAATTCCAGACACCGCCTAAGGACGCAGTCCAAGAAAGGATTGATCAGCTCGAAAAATCCTTTAGGCTTTTAAAGAATGAACGAGGGAACGGTCGATATGAGGACTCTGACGAGGAGCTCGAGCCGTTTGCTCCCAATATTTCTAACACTCAGTTTCCCCAAGGGTTCCGGATTCCTCACGTCCCAACGTTTGAGGGAAAAACCGACCCATGTAGCCACCTGAGTACATTCAACACTATTATGAGAGCTAGTAACGTGGGTTACGAGCTCAGGTGCATGTTGTTTCCAACATCATTGGCCGGACCTGCCAAGAGTTGGTTCGAGAAGTACAAGAGACACTCGATAACTTCATGGGATCAGTTGTCTAGGGACTTCAAGAAGCAGTTCCGGGCTATGATGGGAGTCAGACCAGAGGCATCCACTTTGACCAACGTCCGACAACAGCCGGACGAAACACTGAAAAGCTATCTGACAAGATTTAATCTTGAGGTCGCCCGAGCTCGAGATGTGGATGACAGTGGGCACCTAATGGCTATCCGAGCTGGTGTTTTACCCGGGAGTGCCCTTTGGGATGACATGCAAGGGAAACCGGTGAGGTCAATAACCGAGTTTAACAGACGGGCGCAGAGATTTGTCAATGTAGAGGAGGCGAGGTCAACGCTCAAGGCGACCTCGCAGACCGAAACTACAACGATAAACATTAACTCCGCCTCAACCTCAGTTGACCCAGCAGCTCCACAGCCTACCTCGGAGAATCCCTCCAAGAGGAAAAAGAGCGAGGGAAATAACCCCGAGGCTGAAGGAGGAAAGAAAAAGAAAGGAGAAAGGTATTACTCCGTATATAAAGTACACACCGAGCTCAACGAGTCTCGGGAAAATATATACCTGGCTAATGAAAACCAGGTCCCCTTCAGACGTCCGGACCCAATGAGGAATCAAAAGTCCAAGAGGGATTCCAGTAAGTATTGCCGGTTTCATAGACACCGGACACACAACTGATGAGTGCCGACAGCTGAAGGACGAGATCGAAGGGTTGATCTCGAGAGGTTATTTCCGGCAGTATGTCAAAAACCAGAGTACTGGACAGACTACTGCAAGCCAGAGAGTAGCCGCACTTCCGGCAGCACAGAATAATAACTCCCAATCTCGGGAAGAAGACAGGCCTCCGCCGATAGATGGAGAGGACGTAATAACCATCTCGGGATGTCCTCATCTCGCAGGAGGGGGTAGAAATGCTCAAAAGCGATATGTGAATGAGCTGAAGACAGGGGACGGGTCTCCTTATGAACCCGAACCAAGGGCACCAAAAAGCCAAAGGGTTTAAACTCAACCTATAACCTTCACTGAGGAAGATGCCTCCCATGTCCAGTTCCCTCATCATGATCCACTAGTCATCACCCTGCAGCTTGCCAACAAAAGAGTGCGCCGAGTTCTCATAAACAATGGGAGCTCAATTAACATTCTCTATAAAGCAACACTAGAGAAAATGGGACTCTCCCTTCGCGACCTGAAGGCTTGTGCAACCACTTTGTACGGCTTTTCTGGAGAAGGAATCGCCTGTATGGGGTCCATCGAACTCCCTGTGACCTTGGGAGACTATCCAGTCTCCGTGACCAAGATGATGGAGTTCGTGGTAGTAGAGTTACCATCTGCCTACAATGTATTGCTCGGGAGACCCGCCCTGGTCGGGCTGGGGGCAGTTTCATCTGTAAGGCATCTAGCCCTCAAGTTCCCTACTCCAAGCGGGGTCGGAACATTAAGGGGAGATCAATTGGCAGGGAGAGAGTGCTACAGCATCTCTTTAAGGGGAAAGAAACAAACGAGCGCTCAAGCACTCGTTATCATACAAAATAAAGATGGGACGGTTTTAGAAATCGACGAGGAAATCGATCCAAGGATTGAGGAGAAAGTTGACCTCGAACCGTTGGAAGAGCTCGAAGAAGTTCAGCTCGACGAAGCTGAACCCTCGAAGAAGGTAAAGGTCGGAAAACACCTCCTAGACGAAGCCAAATAGCAATTAATTTGCTTTCTGAAGAAAAACCAGGATGTCTTCGCATGGTCACACTCTGACATGGTGGGAATAAGCCCTAATGTAGCGAGCCACGAATTGAATATAGACAAAAGCTTTCCCCCGAAGCAACAAAAGCGAAGACAGCTGGATGAAGACAGAAAGAAAACACTAAAGGAGGAAGTTGACAGGCTGAAAGCAAATAATTTCATTAGGGACGCCTTTTACCCTGACTGGGTGGCCAATCCAGTGTTGGTCCCGAAGCCCAATGGGACGTGGAGAACGTGCATTGACTACTCGGACCTCAACAAGGCCTGCCCAAAAGACTGTTTTCCACTGCCGAGAATTGACCAGCTCGTAGACGCCACGGCGGGGCATGGTCTGATGTCGTTCATGGATGCCTATTCTGGATATAACCAGATTCCCATGCACGCCCCAAACCAAGGGCATACGAGTTTCATCACAGATAAAGGGCTCTACTGCTATAATGTCATGCCATTCGGACTCAAGAATGCTGGAGCCACGTACCAGCGGCTTGTAAACATGATGTTTTCAAAGCAAATAGGGAACAACATGGAAGTTTACGTTGATGACATGCTTGTAAAGTCTCAACTTAACAAAAACCATGTTGACGATCTCGAAGAGTGCTTTGGCATACTCAGGAAATACAACATGAAGCTAAATCCTATGAAGTGCACTTTTGGAGTGTCTTCGGGAAAATTTCTAGGCTTTATTGTCAACTCTCGAGGGATCGAGGCTAATCCCGACAAAATAAAGGCCCTGATTGACATGCCTTCACCTCGGAAGCATAAAGATGTCCAAAGCTTGACTGGGAGGATGGCCGCCCTGAGCAGATTCATCTCGAAGTCAACGGATCGTGGCCTTCCATTCTTCAACTCATTGAAAGGAAGTAAGAAGTTTGAATGGACGGAGGAGTGCGAGCTGGCCTTTCAGGAGCTCAAAAAGCACTTAGCCGAACCGCCCATCCTCTCGAAGCCTGAGACGGGAGAAGTATTGTTCCTCTACCTCTCAACCACCGAACACGCGATAAGCGCGGTGCTCGTTCGGGAGGAAGAGAGGGTGCAGAAACCCGTCTATTACATCAGTAAAAGATTACTGGGGGCAGAGTCAAGATATCCACTGATGGAGAAGCTCGCCCTCAGTCTAATCCACTCATCTCGCAAGCTCCGCCCTTACTTTCAGGCGCATCATATCCATGTACTAACAGATCAACCACTAAGGCAAGTCTTGTCTAAACCAGAGGCGTCTGGTCGACTCCTTAAATGGGCTGTTGAGCTCGGACAGTTCGAGATCACCTACCATCCAAGAACGACCATTAAGGCACAAGCGTTGGTGGATTTTATAGTGGAGTGCACCGGTATAGCCGACGACGAGGTAACAACCACGACCCACGAGCTGTGGAAACTTTACGTCGACGGGTCGTCAAATGAAAATGGAGCGGGGGCAGGTTATTCTGATCACTCCTGCAGGGAGCAAATTTCACTCTGCTTTAAGGTTCGGCTTTAAAGCATCTAATAATGAAGCTGAGTACGAGGCTTTACTTGCGGGACTAAGAATAGCAAAAGAGCTCAAGGCCAAAGCTATACATTGCTACAGCGACTCCCAGCTCGTGGTTAATCAAATCTTGGGAGAATACCAGGCTCGTGCCACAAGAATGGCAGCTTATCTGGCGAAGGCAAAATCCGCATTAGAGTATTTCGAGTTTTATGCAATCGAACAGGTTCCCCGAGAAAAAAACTCAAATGCAGATGCCTTAGCTTGGCTCGCCACTTCCGTCGAAAATGAAGAGCTAAATGTTATACCCGTAGAGCACCTATCCGCACCCAGCATTACTGAGCCAGACGAGGAAGATGTGTATATGATTGAAACAGAACCGGCCTGGATGAGTCCAATAGTTGATTATCTCGAAAATGGAACTCTTCCAAGAGATCGAAATCAAGCTCGAAGATTGATGTGTCAACTTCCTCGTTACACCATTCTGGATGGAAGGTTATACAGAAGAGGGTATTCCATGCCGCTGCTTAGATGTGTAACCCCTCCCGAGGCTAAGAAGATCATTGAAGAAATTCATGAAGGGTTCTGCGGAGACCATACCGGGGGGCATAGCCTTTCCAAGAAGATTATACGCCAAGGATATTTCTGGCCAACCATTAAAACGGACTCTTTCGAGTACGTAAAAAAGTGCGACAAATGCCAAAGATTCGCCACGATACCCCGAGCTCCACCTTCCGAACTGACCATGTTGACATCCCCATGGCCTTTCGCGGTATGGGGCATCGACCTCATAGGCTCACTCCCAACTGGCAAAGGAGGAGTAAAATATGCTGTGGTCGCGGTTGATTACTTCACAAAATGGACGGAGGCTGAACCATTGGCGACCATAACTTCGAAAAAGATCCTAGATTTCGTGGTAAAGAACATCGTATGCCGATATGGAGTACCAAGAATGATTGTATCTGATAACGGAACCCAGTTTGATTGCGACTTATTCACCAACTTTTGTAACAAGAACGGTATAGTAAAGAGCTTTTCGTCAGTGGCTCACCCTCAGGCGAATGGTCAGGTCGAAGCCGTTAACAAAACTCTCAAGAGCTCTCTAAAGAAAAAGTTAGAAGAGGCAAAGGGACGATGGCCCGAGGAATTGCCTCAAGTCCTTTGGGGATATAGGACTACAGCTCGGACATCAACAGGACATACTCCGTTCTTTCTAGCGTACGGCTGCGAGGCGATGTTGCCCATCGAGGTCGAAATCCCGACGATCCGAACTCAGATTTACGATCAAAGTTCCAATCATACTCAGCTCGAAGAAACCCTAGACTTAATCGAAGAAAAAAGGGAAGAGGCTCAGCTAAGAAATGTTGCTTACCAGCAACGAACCACAAGATATTGCAATAAAAGGGTTCGAGATCAAAAGTTCGGAGTGGGAGACCTGATATTGAGACGCGTATTCTTGGCAACCCGAGATCCAGCAGCTGGGGTGCTCGGGCCGAACTGGGAAGGACCATACCAGATAGAATCAGTCATCCGACCTGGCGTATACAAACTTGCGAGATTAGATGGGAGCCTGATACCTCGAGCATGGAATGGCGAACACCTTAGACCATATTATCAATAGCGTAAAAAGTGTCGCCTGTAACCATGATTTTCTATCTGTATTTAGTATATTTTTGAATTTCATCAAATAAAGGGTATACTTTGTTTCGCATGTAATTTATTTTTATTTTTGCAATCTCTCTTAATTTAATAACCTATGGTCACACTCATAGGATATTAAGGGGGCATCATTGGTATACATACCACCAGCTTAAAAAATAAAAAAAATAAATTAAAACATAAAGTATTTGGATATAACCAAATACGCGAGCTTTGATAGTTCGGACTTAACCGAGCGAGCTTAGATAGTTCGGACTTAACCGAGTTATCAAAAACATAAAGTATTTGGATATAACCAAATACGCGAGCGTAGATAGTTCGGACTTAACCGAGCGAGCTTAGATAGTTCGGACTTAACCGAGTTATCAAAAACATAAAGTATTTGGATATAACCAAATACGCGAGCGTAGATAGTTCGGACTTAACCGAGCGAGCTTAGATAGTTCGGACTTAACCGAGTTATCAAAAACATTAAGTATTTGGAAATAACCAAGTACGCGGGCTTAGATAGTTCGGACATAACCGAACTACCGAAAACCTAAAACGTTTGGAGTTAACCAGATGTGCAAGCTTAACAGGTTTGGAACAAACCAGCCAAATTATCGATCGATGATAAATGGGAGCCTAAACCTATTGCGAGATAAGTCAAAGTCGAGGCTGGAATATCTTAGAAAAATAGTTTCGAACTCTTAACCTCGGAGCCAAAATACTGAGGATGAGGAAAAGTGACTAAAAAAAGATATAACCAAATCATTCATATTACATGCCATATAAGTATTTTTCAGTTCATGGTTAAAGTAATGTCCGACCTTGATAAATAACGAGGTTGGAAGCGGATAATTCGAATAAACTATGCATGAATGCATCGAATTTCGAGCATAAATCTAAACTATGTTTGTATGAATTAAATAAACATAACTAGCTCATCAATGTAAGAATATGCAAAATATTTCGAGCCAAGAAATGTAAAGCATATAAAAGGAATAGTTAAAAAAATTGTGTCAGCCCCGTGGGCACAAATTTAAATAGTTATAGGAATGAGGGGACGCAGCCCCGATAACTGATTTCTCCGAGATCGGATTTAAGGAAGAGAAGTATCCTTGGCCTTCTCAGCATCAGTATCACCAGACCCTCCAGGACGAATAGCATGGCTATCCTGCTGGGCCGCCTCTCGAGCAGCTACACTTGCCTCGAGACGGGCATTCCACCGCTTAACATATGTGGCTTCGAGAGGACCCGGGAAGCTGGTGTCGAGGTCGGCATTGTCGGCCCAAAGCTTGTACATGGCCTGGTCGACTGCTTTCTCCTTCTGCTCCTTAGACTCGTTCAGGAGGCGGACCTTCTCGCTCTCCATGAGGTCGAGGGTAGCAGCTTTCTCCTCTTCGAGCTTGGCATTGGCCTTCTCGAGCTCAGCATTTGACTTTTCCAGCTCCTCGAGACGGGTCTTCAGTTTTTCAAGTTCAGACTTCGAGTCTTTGAGCTCGTCAACCATCTTAAGCTCGAGATCCTTCGACTTCTGAGCCAGAGACAAACTCGTTTGCACCTCGTTGGTCAGTTTATAGTTGAGCTGTGCTGAAACAACAAGGGCCTGAAACACAAACGAATCAGAATTGCAAATTGAGGCATAAATAATTAAAATAGAGTTGAGAAGGCTACCGCGGCGGTGAGTTCGATACTCTTCTCATAAAGAGTGTTGCAGTCCGAGGCCTTGCGCACGAGATCCCAGTGGTCGGCGCCAAAGCCAGATAAGCTCTGACCTACCCGAGAAAGGACGTCCGAGCTGAGTACAGCCCCTTCCGTCCCAGCGGCACCATCAAGTACATACTCCTCAGTGTGGGTTCGAGCCGTTGGCAGCTGAACCGTTAAGGTAGAAGGTTTCTTCGGGGGCCGAACAATTGTTAACCGGGTTTCGGTGGGAGACAACGAGATGGTTGCAGTCGGGCCTGGCCCATCAATCTGGGCAGTCGGTTCCTTGGAGGTGTTCGCAGTGGTCTGGGCCGTGGGAGTCGTCTCGCGATGTTTAGGTACCTTGGACGGTCGGTCGGATCTCTTTGGTATCCTCGGGCGTTTACTCTTCTGGGCGCCCGCTCCCCCATCGCTAAAAATCACGGCGTCGAGGTCGGGATTCATGGCACCTGCACAATGACAGTGAGTTAAACAATAATAATAACTTTGAAAAAAGATGGAAACCAGTTGAAGAAAAAACCTAACTGAGACTCTCCCCCGAGCTCGAGCTTGGGGACCATGAAATTCCCCCGTCTTCAGAAGAGGTGGGGGGAGTGCCTTCCCTATAAGTTGGTGATAACCTCGAGAGGTCCCTATAATCATTGGTCCCATACTGCACAGCTATCCCATTCCACACCTCGTCCGTGGTGTACATAGTGTCGTATTTCCCGAGCCCACTATCAAACCTATGGACACAGTCATCTACCCAACTCCATATGTAGAAGTGGTATCTATCCTGTGGGCACGAGACTAGTCTATTGGGCATGTGTTTTAATAAAGTGGGGGACCACATTCGCGAAGTAGGAAGGGTTTTACCTCCATCGGAGTCCGAACCCGAGGCTTCGTCATTGGCCTCATTCCCCGACCGCGGACTTCTCGAGCGAATTGGGAGAGATGCCCTCCTTTCTCTCCTCGGAGGAAGGATGCCTGTGGGCCGTGGCACTTCCTCCCAGCGTTCATATTTTTTACTGGACCAGTCAGAGGTTGACTGGCCCTGTCCCAACAACCCACAAGCTCGTAGCTTGTCCTCATGTAATAGAAATGAGAGAGATCTCCTGCCGTAAGGGAGTCGGAGCAAGGTCTCTCTGTGCCCCTTCATTGTCTCGTCAGGGGTGGGACGCTGAAAGTTAGCTGAAAGGCGAGATACACTTCAACTAAATATGGACTTAAGGGCTAAAATTCCGAG
The DNA here is from genome assembly GCF_963169125.1 of Humulus lupulus. NCBI lineage: Eukaryota > Viridiplantae > Streptophyta > Magnoliopsida > Rosales > Cannabaceae > Humulus > Humulus lupulus. Next base: position 8,031,235 of record NC_084800.1, read on the forward strand.
CTCAAAAATAGAAAGTAACGAGAATACTTACGAATTCGCCTGAACGAACGATGTCGAGACGGGGACAGACCGTCTGTCCAGAAAAAAGCCTTCTTGAAGTCAGGAGGGTGGTTCAGAAGATCTTCAAAGATCTTCGTCTCTTTGGGGTAGCTCGAAAGATAGTAAAAACCATCTCCTCCCCGAGCTCGGGAGGGATTACTCTTCAAACAAAAGAGATATAAAATCTCTTGGGGTGAAGGCCCTGTCCACCCCAGCTCGTGGAATAAGGACCTCAGGGCAGACAGCACCCTGTATGAATTGGTGTTGAGTTGGAATGGAGCCAACCCAACGAAATCAATGAAGTCTCTGAAAAAGGACTTCAGGGGCAGCAAAGCTCCTGGCCTTATATGTTCCTGGCTCCAGGCCGCGTATTTTACACTGGAATCGCGGCCCCCAGGGGCGAAACAGCTCCGTTCATGCCTAGTCGGAGCTCGACATTTCAGTGTGTCCAACGAACTAAGGCCATGGAGGGCCAAGATATCAGTTATTTGGTCGATGGTGGTAACCGAGCTCTGGTAGAACTCGGCTTCAAACATCTCCCTCCTAGGCTGCGAAGACGAAGGCTCCGCCATTAAGGAAAACTGGAGTTCCCCTGGGTGGTATGCAACCGTGACTTTTAACGCAGGGTCGAGGGGAACTGGCCTAGGTCCTGGGTTGGGCTCCGGATAGATGGCTTCCCGAAGAACTCTTCTCTTCTTTTCAATAACCTCGTCTATCTGGCGACGATAGTGGGCTCGAATGTCTTCTTGCTCGCGTGCGATCTCGTATTCTTTAATCCGACGTTGGTTCCGGGCAAAGACCGATTCTGGGCTCGGAGATTTGGGCTCGTAAGGGATTGCTCGTAATGACCCCCACCGTCTTTCCGGATTCTGTGACATCTAGCGAGAAAGAAAAAATGGTGAGGGCCATGCATGCAAGAATCACGAGCTCGATGGGATGAACTCGGAGATTTAAGGACAAGAAACTAAGTATTAAGACCCTTACTAAAGAGTTAGAGCGTGTGTTCCACAGGAAAGAAAAGGAGCGTGGATGGTTTTTTGAAAATCCCAAAATTCAAGGGAAAGAAAGGTGGCGGTTAGCCAGGAAATGGCATTTTTGGTTTTCGTGCATTTGTCAAGGACAAGGGTTTTTACCCGAAAACTTATTGGACAAGAAACATGGCCTAAAATTTTCAAAACCCAAAAAATTGATACTTTGCTCAAACGTTAAAACTGGACATAAACCAGTGATGTGAAATCCAGCAGGGAAAGTCTAGGAAACCTGAAAGCCTATCGAAATAAAACCCCCTATCTTATTATGCTAAGAATGTAAACTAGCATACACATCAAAAACAGTATAAAAGAAACTGAAAACAACAGAAATGGCATTCTTACACAGTGATGGTGATTGCAGAGAAATCGTCGACTGAAGAAGAGGTTGCAAGAAAGAACTCACTGACTCGAACAGACCAGGATTTCTTTGTTTCTTAGGTCGAGAAAACATGCGCAGGACAGAAGCTTCTTAGGAGAGTCTGGTTTTCTGGTTGTTTTTCTTTTCTTGCTTACGATGAACAAACGTGAAGAAGAAGATGAAGAGGGGGGGTCTCGTATATATAGGTGGAAAAGTGGAATTAATCAGGAGCGTCGAGTGAAATGCTCACTAGATCGAACGGATGGGGATCAATGACAAGAAGGCGCCGAAAAGTTGTCAGATGGACGATCGTGGGCGTGTTCCCAAGGTACTCAAGTGCCTAAAGTGAGCAATACCCGGCTGACGCGTGTCCATTTTTAAGAGTGTGACGGTATGGTTCCCAGAAGAAGTAGTTCAAAAGTTTCCTTCTCTTAGGATTCGAACAAATACTTTTGAGGGGGCAAGATGTTATACCCAGATTTCGAGCCATAGTAAATATGACCTCGAAAGCTGAGTTCGCATTAAATGGTCTCGTGAGGGTTAGGGTATGCTCTACGATTGTAAATCGAGCCTGCAAAGTATGATACATGACCTCGAATGTAGTGACCTCGAAATGATCTCGATCTCGAAAGGTAGCTCTGAGAGCCCCTCATCTTCAGGAACAACTTCAGAGCAGGGATCTTGAGCTCGATGTACTATCTCGAAAGCAATGTTAGCTCGGGAGATGTCAGTGGCTCGCACAATGACGTGAAACCTGAGATGCTGAAGCTTTGGAGATACGCTATGACCACCTTGAATATCTACAAATATTGTAAACATGAGATGTAATCCTCATTTATTGATGTAAATCCCCAAGAATCGTGGGATATTATTTAGTCAGTTATGTGTTTCCTGGTCTTCAGGGACGTTTTCTTTTTTATCTGATTAAAGGCATTTAAAGCCATTTATTTTTATTCACAAAAGGGTAACTACCCAAAATATGTGGGATAGTATTCTGCATCCTTCTCTATAAATAGAGAAGCCATGCACCATTGTAGAGGACTGAAATTCTGATCCTTGAGAGAAAACTCTGGAGAATTCATGCTAAAGAATTGTTCAGAGATAATCTTGAGATTAATAACAGAGACTCGTGGACTAGGCAGATTTAACTGCTGAACCACGTAAAAAACCGTGTGTTTGATTTGTTTGTTCCGTTTGGCCATCGTCATCCATTGTTTTTGTGCTCTTCTTTTATCTGTTGACGAAAAACGGCGTCAACAATTATGTTCTACTGTTTTCTACAGCTCCTTAAGTCTATCCTTAGGCAATTAAGCTAATCCCAAAGCTCAGGGTACCGGAAACGTTCCCGAGGGCAAAATAGTAAAATTCTCCAATATTCCCACCTAGACTTCCTAACCTCAAATATATCTCAAATTATTTATATACATAACCCGGTAATCTAAATAATCACCCGATACCTGAAATACCCCTTGACTTGTCCAAAGTCAAGCATTAAGCCCCGTTGTGACTTTCCCGCTATCTAGCTCCCTAGGATCGCCTCAAGTCGCCTGCTGCAGATTTACCCACATAATAATGTGGTTCTCACAAGTATAACATTTAATCACATTTATATTCATATAATCATACACACATGCTTATCATGTAATCGTGCATTAAATCAATAAATTCACACATAAACCAATTATGCCCTCCTGGCACACTAATCAAGGCCCCTAAGCCATATTAGTGATTTTGGGTCGTTACACCCACACACAGCAGGTGCTGCAAGAAAATTCAGTTTTAGGGGCGACACATTGTTGCCTCTAATATACAAAAAACTAGGGGCGACACGTCGCCTTTAATAAATTAATAGTCGCCCCTGATAATAAGGTATATTGTCCAAAATAAGAGGAAAATTTAGCCAGTTTTTTAATTTTTTTTAAAATTATTAGGGGCAAGGTGTCGCCCCTAATAATGTTATATACCCAACCTCTATCGTCCCCTCTCCTCACTCCTGCAACTTAAAGAAGTAAAAAAAAAAAAGAACTCCAATCTCGCCCCTGCGCCTCAATCTTACTCCTACCCTCCTTCCCCCCTTCCTCGATCTCTTCTCCCTCACTCTCTCACCCCTATCTCTTTCTCTCTCTCTTGGCCTGCCCCCCTTCCCCGATCTCTTCTCTCTTTCTCTCTCTGCGAGGCTCCTCCACCACCACCGGATCTGCCTCCACCACTACCACTAAAGCATATATAGTAAGTATATATTTATTTATTTTTATTTATTTGTATTATATATATATATTTATATTTTAGTAATTATTATATTGTGTTTGTGTGTAGAGATTAAGGCAAAAGGGAAAATTGAAGGATAAATTCACTAAGGTATTTTTTCTTTTTTATTATGTTTTTTAATTAGTTTAATTTAGTTAATAAAAAATATATTCATATTAGAAATGTTTGAAATATTAGAATTATTAGTGTTAATATGTGTTTAGGTAATAATAGTGTTATTATTATTTATTTAGAAAAAATAAATTGTGAATGTTTACTAATATGTATTTAGAAAAATTCATTGTGAATGTGTGTAGAAAATATTGTGTTTATTGTTATTAATATATTTGTAGAAAAATATATTGTGAATAGGTGTAGAAAAATATATAATATATTGTCAATGTTCTGGAAATTTTTTGAATGTTATTTGTAGGCTTTTAAATTTTTGGGATAGCTTAAAATATAGTCATTACATGTTGCCGAAATTTTGGTAGAATTAGGGGACTAAATAAATAATTAAATAATAAATAAAACTTTGAATAATTTGAATTAACAAAATAAATTAAAGAATAAATTAAAAAATTAGATAAATAATTTAATTTAATATTAACAAATTTAATAATTTTAAAATAATTTAAAATTTTCATAACTTAATAACAAATTTGATAATTTAAAAATAAATTAAAAATTAGATAAATAATTTTAAAATAAATTAAAAAATTATAATTAATTTAATATTAACAATTTTAATAATTTAAAATTAAATTAAAAAATTAGATAAATATGGAGGACGAGGCAGCTTATTTAAGAGACTAGGTTTATATTATTGTTAGTTATTGTTACATTATATTAACAATATGGATATTTATTTTCTTAATTAACTAATTTGAATATTTAATATAATATTAATATATATGTTTTCAATGATTTAAATTTTAACTATTAAAATAATTTTTTTATTTTTTATAACTAAATTGTTATTAGGGACGACATAGTCACTCCTAATAATCAAGTATCAGGGGCGGCTGATGACATATCAGCGGCGACACATCGACCAAAAGTTATGCCACATGTGAAAAAATTTGAGGCGACATCTCCACTTTTAGGGGCAAGGAAATCGCCTCTGATATTAGAATATTAGGAATGACTCATGTAACGCCCTACTTCCTTAGAGTCGTTACCAAGTGAGTTTTAAAACGAAACAATGTGCAATGAACTCGCTAACCGAGGTTTTTAAAACGAAAGTGTGACTAATCAAAAGTTAAGGCTGTAATCTTTGAAAATGCGTTGTTTCATTAAAAACTTCTAGTATTAAACAATTGGGATCCCAAAATAAGGTTTGAAAACTATTTACATCTTGAAATAAGTTTACAGTTGATTAGTTATAAAAATCATAGATTATTACAGCCATTTCTCGAATAAACCCCCAACCAAAGCAGTCAGGCAGGCCAAACATGTACGCGTCACTTCACGCTCTCCGTACTCATGGCTGGTTGACCCAGTCTTTGCCCTTACCTCCAACATAGAGCACCTGTGAGCCGAAGCCCAGCAAGAAAACTCATGCAGCTCATAACATATGCAAATTATACAGTTAATCATATCAGATAGTCCACAGATAACCAGGTCAACCATTAGACTTAAGCAATCCGGCCATGCCGCCCCAGAAGCCTTACCAAAGCCTGGGGTCTCAGTCCTCACCGTAATGATATCACATGTATCCATGGGGTCCCACCCTGACTACAAGCACTCCACGTGCTATGTGGTACTTCCGGCCCCACTGCCGTTCTCGGCCTTTCGCCGTTCTCGGCTCCATTGTCGTTCTCGGCTCCTCGCCGTATCATTCAAATATAATCACAGATAGTCTAACTCAAATAACATTTGAACATATATCAATTCAATCAAGTCTGCACCCTAACATGTAATACAATATAGGGTCGTGCCCCGCAATCACACTATGGGCCCATGCCCTATCCTATGGGTGCTATAGTTTTCTTACCTGTCAATTTTATAGCTTTCAACACTTGACTCCTTGAGTACGATCCCACTCGAGCCTTAGCGCACACCTAAACACAGCCATAGGTCAAAGTCAACACCGAACCCCAAGTCCGAAAACCTAGCCTCGGGACCAATCCCGAGCCCCCGGGAAGTCCTAGATCCCCAAAACAAAGTGATGGAATTGAGCCCCGAACCCTAGGTCAAAATCCCTCAACAAAAGCCCAAAAATCCCTTTCTGTGAACAGTGCAGCGCTACAGTGCTCTAAAGAGGGCGCTGTAGCGCTACAAGCAGAACCACACCCCCCAGAAATAGGGTCTAGCGCTACAGCGCCCACTAACTAGCGCTGTAGCGCTAGTTGCAGCCAAGCAAACCCCAACTTCTTTTTCTGCGATTTCTTTGAGCTAATCTCAACCCAAACTTCCCCAAATCTTTATCAAACTCAAAATCAAGCTTACAAACACTCTCCATGCATCCCAAGCATCCCCAAATCTCAAAACCCAAGCACATACATCCCAAATCTCAAGATTCACCATAGATGAACCCTAAACCCAGAAATTCAGTCAAACAACAAAGTTAAAGGCTTAGAACTCATACCATTGATGCAATTTCGACCTTGATTCATTTCCTAGACCTCCTTAGCTTGTTCATCCTCAAATCTTGCCCAGAAATTCCCTAAAGTTCCCATCAACTCAGCTCAAAACACAGCTCAAACCAGCCAAACCCTTAAAACTGAAATTTCTAAAAACTTACCTCAAAAGTTGATGTGTTCTTGCTAATCCTTGCCAAATCTTCAAGTCTAACTCAAGATCCTTGATGCTCAGCCTATCATAGCTCTCCACTGAGCTTTGCTCCAAGAAAAATGGAGAGAAATGGTGCAAGAATGCACAAACCGCCCCCTTTGGAAAACCCTATGTTTTTCTCTCTTTTCTTTTCTTCCTTTTTCTTTCTTTTCCTTCAGATTTCTCACACTCTCTAACAATCCCACTCACTATATAAAGCCCCATTAATCTATCTTTAAAATCCAATTGACCAAAATGCCCTCCCTATTAATTCTAAATCCCTTTTGTCCAAGTAAGGCCATTTTAGTCATTTTACCCAATTCCCGCTAATCCTCAAGTGTCTCTAATATTTTCCCGTTGCTTTCCAACACCTGATAAAGTCACCAAATAATATACCTCGATATCAAAAATAAACCCCAATATACTCATTAACTTCCTATTTATACCCCCAGGCTCGCCCCGAGCCGGGTATAAATCTCCGCCTCGACTTTCCGCTAGTCTGCTCACTGGGATCGTCTCGAGTCACAAATCACAGATACATCCACATCACAATGTGGTCTCAACAATCATCACATATCAATACAGTTATGCCCAACATGGCCAAAATTACAATTACGCCCTTCTAACAAAATCAGGGCCTACATGCATACTAATACACATAGTCATGCATCTTAATTAGTCAGATAGTCATATAACATGCTTTAAATCATAATCATGCATTTAAATCATCAAAGTCGCACATAAATCCCATCATGCCCTCCTGGCATGCTAATCAAGGCCCTTAAGCCTTATTAGCGAATTTGGGTCGTTATAGCTCATTAGTCATCTCTAATGTACACCATTAGATGCATTTTATTAGGGACGATTTTTATGGTTATTAGGGGTGATATCGGTCTCCCCTAAAACTGATTTTTGTTGTAGGGTGTGCAGAAGGCGACACATGGCAGCGGTTGGAAGGCTCTTCAATTGGGTTGTGCTTCCTTTTGTCCTCCAAAAATGTTATTTCTTTGTTTTGGGCCACAATTTTGCCAATTTCTTTATTTCAGCAACTCTTTTGCTTTCTTTTTACTTTCTTCTTTTAGATCCGCCACAAATGCTATTTTTTTCAAACAAAGATCAAATTAAATTAAAAATATATATTTTTTCAACATAAAGATATATCACATTAATTTCATAAACATATTTAATTAAATGTAATTTATTTTGATGTTTTAAAACAATAAATATGTATTTTTGAACATTTATCATTAGCAATGAGATATTAGTGGTGACATAGTAGTGGCGACACGTCGCCATCATATGGCATTTGCGACGACTTCCGGGATACTCAACGGGAGCAGATGGACCTTGTAATGCCCCGAATTCTCCGATGTGTTTAAAGGCGTGAATAGTAGGCCAGGAGAGCCATACTTGCTTAATTATGTTATTAATTGATAAAATGCATGTATACGTGGATTATATTATAATATGATGTGAAATGCATGCATGTGAGTCCATATTTCTAATTACAGGGGTGTGATGGTAATTTGGCCCGTTAAGGGTAAATTGTATATTTGTATGCATGTTGGTGATATATTTTGAGACCACATTAGAATGTGGGTTTGTTCGAGCCATTCAGCATGAGACGATCATAGAATGTAAATTAGCGGTCTGGTCATAACAGGTTTGAGTTCGAGGCTCGGGAGGAGTCTCGGGGTGATTTTGATGATTAGAGCGTTACCGAGAATTATAGGGTAACGTGATATGAATTATTGGTGTTTGAGATTATTGAGGTTAGCGGGAATTGGAGAGCGTTAATTATGATTAACGAGATAGGTGAAAAATACCGATTTTACCCTTGGAATAACTTTAGAAGCCTTAAATTACCTAGGGGCATTTAGGTCATTTGGTTTGGATGTATATGAGACTATAGATGGCTGTAGAAAACAAAACAAAAACAGAGCAAGAAATTCCCTTCCCGTACATCCATTTCTCTCCTTCTTCCTTTGAAGTTTTTGGTCCCAATTTGAAGATACAAGCTAGGAAATCAAAGCTTGGAAGTTGTAGACTTGGTTCATCCTTTGAAAAGGACTTAAATCCCATTTGAGGTAAGAATTCATCCATGAAAACAAACCATACTTTGTTTTTCTTTATAGTTTTGATGTGGATAGTTGGAATCAATGGGGATTTTTGTGTAAGATTGATTGGGTTTTGATGAGGGTATGATGTAGATGAAGTTTAGGGGTTGAATTGGGTGTTTTGGTAAGGTTTTGGATTGGTATGGAGCGTTGGTTTCAAGAGAAATCGCAAGGAAGAAGAACCAGAAAGTTTCTGGTCTGTAATTGGCGCAGCAGCGCTAGGCAGGGCAGAGAGCTGGGCTCTCTGACTTGGAAATAGGGCTGTAGCGCCATTTATTAGGGCTGCAGCACCATTAAATAGGGCTACAGCGCTGGTCCATTTTTCAGCACACTTATTTTAGGGCTCGGAATGATTCTTAAGGCTCGGGGTTTGGTTCCTTTGCCCCGTTTGAGTATATTAAGATTCCAGAGAGTGGGGGGTTGATCCCGGAAGTGTGGTTTTAGATTGTGAACTATTTATTAATTTATTTTATTAATGGATTATAATTTGTTATGATTAGGTAACCGCTAAGGAATCTAAAGGTTGATCGTTCTCAAGGGTCGTTCTTTTATTCATTCTAGCTCGAACCAGAGGTAAGAAAGCTGCACCCCAAATGTGACATGCATGGTTATTCTTAAGGCATGTTGGTTGTATAAATATGGACATGGATTGAATATAGAATGCTTAGCAAATGTTGCTCACTTGTGCATGGTACTGACTCATTAGTCAGATTTGGCAAAGGTGCTAGTATCAACTGTGAAGCTGTGACTCATTAGTCAGGTTCGGCAGTGGTACTGGGCACTGGTCACGTTGCGCTGACTCATTAGTCAGGACAGCCTTAGCGTGTTTAACGCAAGCCAGTAAAGATTAGATCTAATCGACTTTCTGCATTGAATGACTCAAAGAGCATTAATGCCGGACCGACCTCAAGTTCGATGAATATTATAAGCGCTTGAAGGCTAGTGGCTTACCTAGCAGCCACTCTTCCATTTGAATTAGTGACTTGCTTGTCAGTCACTCAGTATGGTTTACCAGAACCTGTTGAAGGCTAGTGGCTTACCTAGCAGCCACTCTTCCATTTGAGTTAGTGACTTGCTCGTCAGTCACTCAGTATGGTTTGCCAGAACCTCAAGTGATATTCACTCATTTGTTTGAAAGCTTTGAGCTCTGTGTGATTATAATGATAATCATATGATGATGTTTACATATAACGCAATGTTTTCTTGCTGGGCTTTGGCTCATGGGTGCTATATGGTGCAGGTAAAGGAAAAGAAAAGCTCACCCAGCCTTGAGTGGAGAGCTTAGGTGGTGATGCATATGGGGCCGCTTGACCACCACGGCCAAGGAGTTCTCAGAGGAACTAGGGGGTTTACCCTATTTTTGCCGCTTAGGTCGGCGGGGTTTATAATTTTGGAACATTAGTGACATTTTTGAGTTGTAAATAACTTGTAAATGTTCTTGTGGGCCCATGAGCAGTTTTATGTATCAAATAAAACTTATCATTTCCTTTTTATTGGTTTTCACCTTAACCTGTTAATAACACTTAGAATACGTTTTAACCAAAGGACTCAGGGAATGAGTCAAATTTCCGGTTCACCGTTCACCGTAACTGTTCTGGGATAACCAGGGCATTACAGGCCTTTAATTTTCCTATACTGTCCATATATCGTTCAATTATTGTTCAAATAAATAAATGAGCCAATAAAAGAGCCACAACTAAAATAATATCCAAATAAAATGAAGTCGAAAGAGTCACTAATAATTCAACAATTCAAAATCTGTGAGTATAACTATTCACAATTTTGAGAGAGAATATTAGAGTGTTCCCCATAAAAAATATGTGAGCACATTCAAGAATATGAGCGTAGTCCACATCTAGTGTGTCTAAACACATTCAGATTATTAATCCTTCCTTTCTCGTCAAATTAAGTGTCTAACATTGAAATAGTATTAATGGTATCCTTCCAAGGTTTATTCATACATACCACGACACCTATCTCTATTATTTGTTTGCAATTTGTTTCTTTGAACATTAATATCGTGTTCGTGTACGTACGTTAGTTGGTAGATATTGCAGTGGCAACCAGAGACATTTCATTTACACATGTGTTTTGCATTGAAATAAAGCCACATGAAATAGTTTGGTTTATAGCTTTTACTTTTAGATGGGTTTACTACTATTTATTTTACTCAATGGCGAACCTCGGGTAGACATTTTTTGAAGGAGAATACAATTAGTTATATTTTATTTTTCAATTAGTTAACATATAATTATAAAAAATTAATTTTCTTTTCTGGTTATTATATTTTATCAATTTTGATATTTACACTTTTTACTTTCTTTCATGATGAGTTAAATAATATAATGTTAAGAATAAATAATTGTTTTTTCAAATTATTATTTCAAATCGTGCCTCCAATTTTTTTCGTCTATTAAAAATTCCTTCCGAATTATGCACGTTATTGAATCGTGAGACTTTTATTAATTTTCATCATGTGTGGCAAACAGAAGGCTGATTTGGTTTTGCCATGGGTATAACTAAAATTCTTAAAAATTATTCTAGAAAAATTAATTTAAAAATGATAAAATTTAATTTCTTATTAAATAAAATTATTTCTTTTACCTTTTCTTTTCTTTACTAAATGAAATTAAATCAGCCAAATAAACCTTCTATTTACCACGTAGAATAATGTTTTCCCTAAAATCTAGTGCAATGATATGGTATGGATTCTCGACCCGTGGTAACCAAAGAACGATATAAACTTTGAAGAAGTTAGTCGACCCTCGACCAGAAGAACAGAGATTCATATAAAGCTTTATCCAACAACTAGTTAGGACTTAGTCAAAGCTTCATTCAGAAAATCAAAGCCTATATAAATAGAAGACTTAGTGAATGATTATTTTCTAAACTACCATTTGCATACTTTTATACATAGATTATTGTATCTACTCAAGCTTACGATACTCAGTTGATGTGGGTTTGTGATTTTCTACAATAATAAAATTATTTAAGTGGACGTAGGTCGTTACAAATGCTTGGGGTTGAACCACTATAAAGTCTGGCATCGTGTTCTACTTGAGTTCAGTTCTCAGTTTTTATTATTGTTTATTTGACTCAATATTGTTGGGCAAATCTGTAGTCAACAGATGAAAACTAATAGAAATCTCATAACTCATTAGCGTGTATAGTTGAGGATAATTTTTAAATAGCAGAAAAATTTAAGGGCATGATTTGAAAGTGATGATAGTTCAGGAAATCGATTTATTATTCTAAACTTTTTAAAAAATATATAATCTTTGTTTTGTTAAATAAAGAGTGTGATGGGATGAATCACAGAAATGTAACTAATTGTATATATGCGAGTGATATCACATTATATATAAAATCCAGATTATTAAATAAATGCATATTACAAAGTCATTAAATTATGATAAGGTTCCTAGTTTTAATTTGTTTAGGCTGTTAAATCACGTTTTCAAATACTAATTTATTGCATTGTCTAGGGAAAATCTATTATATTATTATTTTAATATGATAATTTTTTAAATGCAGGTACATTATTGATCATACAATTTTATTACACTTCTGTTTTGTGTCGATCAGCACCATAACCATTTTACATTGAATTAGCAAAAACAGAATTTTGCATTCGTCATATATATCAAAACAAAACATTCCTTTAACATAATCTGGGTCAAAAATATGTAATAAGAAAAAAAATTCCTTCCGCTTTTGTTTTTTTTCCGACAAAATGCTTTTTTTTTCTTTTTTAATATATACCCACGTGGTTTAAAGTCTACCTAATTAGGGAATGGAAATGTGAATATTTTTTTATATTTGGTACTGGTATGAATTTTTCTAATCTAAGAAACTGTATTCCAAGATTTTTAATTTTTCTTAATTTTGGATTGAAGTGAAACACACATATATGATGGTTTTCAGATACCGAGTAATGTAAAACACTTCAAAATTATTATTATTATTCTTTTTTTTAAAAAAACTTAAACTAATAATTTTTTAATTATTAATGACTTATTTTATTTTTGAAGCTTATAATATAAAAAGCACATATACACATTTCCAAACTATAAAATGATAAATAATATTTGTTCATTTAAAAAAATTTGATAGATAAAGCATTTATATTATAGTTTAATATAACAAATGAAATAATATTAAAAATAAAATAAGAATATTTTTGTATTTTTAAAAATTATACTTGATTCTAGTATTTAATAACTATATACGTTTAAAAAGAATTCACAGTAAAATTGTTTATAAATTATAATTTGGTAATTTTTTAAAATATCATTTGCAATTTATAATTATATTATTTATTATTTTGATAAAATATTATATTAATTTTATTAAAATATGAAAATTTGGCTCATTCGTACATGCACAATCAATCACACAAAATTATATTATCATGAATCATAAATAAGATTCGCACTATCAGAACTTCTTCAACTTTCTTCAAATTACCAAACAGCCCCTTAGAGAAAAGCAATGCATCCTCGTGCATGAATCACTTATAAAAACGTGGAGCCTGACTTAAATATCTTGCACCAAAACCCATTAAGCACGTACTAGCTATGGCTTCTCTCTCCCTTGCTCACCCGTTGGTGATCACCAGTAATCCTTCTGCTCCAACTAGTCGAATCCCATTTCCCACTAAACGCAGTCAAGTTGTCTTGGTACGTAGACTTGCATGCAAAGCCAGTGCCACTCCATCCGAGGGTAGTGCTAGTACTACTGATCATGCCAACCAAAAAAACCCTAGAAAACTTGACAGGAGAGACATGCTGATAGGCCTCGGAGGACTCTACGGCGTTGCTGGCCTGGCCTCAGACCCGTTCGCTAGCGCAACCCCAGTGGCGGCACCGGACCTATCGACATGCCACGCGCTAAAGGATCCACCTGAACAACCACCCCTGAATCCGTCGGATGTAAAATGTTGCCCACCATACAGCACCGATATTATTGACTTCAAACCAGCTCGATCATTTACTAAATTACGAATTCGGCCCGCAGCCCAAACTCTCGACCCTGAGGGCATTGCCAAGTACAAGAAAGCCGTAGAGCTAATGAGAGCTCTTCCTGAGGATGACCCGAGAAGCTTCGTTCAACAAGCCAAAGTACATTGTGCGTACTGCAACGGCGCGTATGACCAAGTTGGGTTTCCGAGCCAGTACCTTCAAGTCCACAACTCATGGCTCTTCTTTCCTTTCCACCGTTGGTACTTGTACTTTTACGAGAAGATCTTGGGAAATCTCATCAACGATCCCACTTTCGCCTTACCATTTTGGAACTGGGACAGCCCATCTGGCTACCAGATGCCGTCCATATATGTCGATCCTACCTCGTCGCTTTACGACGAGTACCGAAACCAAAGTCACTTGCCGCCAACCATAGTCGATCTTGACTACACAGCAAAAGAACTTACAACCCCCGCGCCTGCCGTGACTGATGCGGAACAGACAGCAACAAATCTCAAAGTCATGTACCGCCAGATGGTCTCCGGTGCCAAAAATGCATCTCTCTTTTTTGGCAAACCTTATAAGACTGGTGACTCCCCAAACCCGGGAGCAGGTTGCATCGAGAACATTCCCCACACTCCGATCCATATATGGACTGGCGACACGAGACGGGATAATGGGGAGGACATGGGAAACTTCTACTCTGCTGGGCGAGATCCCTTGTTTTACAGCCACCATGCTAACGTTGACCGAATGTGGAACATCTGGAAATCTCTTCCGGGCGCCAAAAGAGTGGATATAAGCGACCCAGATTATCTCAACTCCACGTTCTTGTTCTATGATGAGAATGCTCAGTTGGTTCGTGTTAGGGTTGGCGACTCACTCGACAGTAGAAAATTAGGGTACGTTTACGAAGATGTTGATCTTCCCTGGCTAAAGTCCAAGCCTAGGCCAGTCAAGTCAAAGATCGTCAAAATTTTGAAGAAACTCGGAGTGGCTCGTGCCGCCGACACTAATATAACGCCGCTCAGTCAGTTCCCGATAACGTTGGATAAGACGATAACGACCGTGGTGGCGAGGCCAAAGAAGTCGAGAAGCAAGCTTGAGAAGGAAGACGAAGAAGAGGTTTTGGTGATTCAAGGGATTGACTATGCCAATGATGTGCCGGTGAAGTTCGACGTCTACATTAACGACGAGGACGACGATGCCATTACTGGGCCTGACAAGTCAGAGTTTGCGGGAAGCTTCGCTACTGTGCCACATTCGACTACCTCTGTTACAAACATCAAGACGGAGCTGAATTTGGGAATATCGGATCTTTTGGAGGATATCGGTGCTGATGACGATGACAAGGTGAAAGTGACTATAGTTCCGAAGAGTGGTAAGGGGAAAGTTAAGATTGATGGCATCAAGATTGATTTTATCTCTTGAATCCATATTAATGTTGAACTCAATTATATATATGTGTTGGTGCATGGTGTGTAACGTTTCTGTGCTCATGTTTTCCTTTTATGTATTTAGCTCTATAGATCGAGCTAATAAATAAGCTTGCTAAATGTGATATTATGGTTCAGTTTGTATGTTCTATGGATTTTTAAATAATTCAAGTCCAGGCACCTGTTTGTCCGAATTTATTCTAGGCAAAATACAGGACGATGCACCCTCTTAATTATAAAATGTACTAAAGCGAGACGGAAAAAGCGAGTACGACCTTATTTAAATATATATATATATATATATACATATATAATATATACTAATAGAATAAAGTTATATTTACGTACTAAAATGCAATTTTAATATCGTTTTAACGGAAAAATAAAATATTATAAGCTTCTAGAAAATCTGAGTATGAAAAAACACATTATTATATTATAAATTACTAGAAATGTATATTAAAAATTTGAAAATTAAATGGTTTGATGACATGTCTCATGGCATAATACCAACTATGACATCATGCAGATATAGGGAGCTCTTAGTCCCGACATAATCACATAACTAAGTGCAGTTTTCTTACATTTGATTCCATTAGCTTTAATCAATGAAACCGACCCTCAAGCACGATCCCTTCCGAGCCCTAGCGTACACCTAGTCATAGCCATAGATCAGAATCATCACCAAACTTCCATTCCAAAATCTAGCCTCGAGACCAATTCCGAGCCCTCGAGAAGCCCTAATTCCACCAAACGGTGTGGTGGAATCAAACCCCGATCCCCCGGGCAAAAACCTTAGGAAATAACTCAAAATTCCCCTTTTGGAAACAGGGTAGCGCTACAACGCCATGAAGAGGACGCTATAGCGCTACAAACAGAGCCAAAAAGCTCTCTGACCACTAGGCCTAGCGTTGTAGCACCCAATGGCTAGCACTACAGCGTTAGTCTTAGCACAGCCAAACCCTAAAATTATTCCTTCGATTTTCCTCGAAAACCTCTCCAAAACTCATCCAAACCTCAACCTTACCCCAAAACATGCCTACCAACATTTATAACTCACCCCATATGACCCAACCATACAAAACTCAACCACGTGCACGCCAAAATAAAGAAACCACCATGATTGATCTTGAAACTCAAAAACTCAACAGAACATCAAAAACTTCATAATTCAAGTGACCAAGTCCAGAGTTTCTTACCTTCAATGGAGAAATTCGACCTTAGGCTATCCTACACACTTCCTTAGCTTTCCCTCCTCAAAACCTCAGCCTTAATTCCCTAGAATTCCCATTAAAACTCAGCTTAGCAAACCATTTCAGCTAAAACCAGAAACTCAAGAGAAAAACCTTGAAACTTACCTCAGTTAGATGACTAATTCCTATTGAATCCTCAACCTTGATCAAGGTCCCAAGTGTAAAGCCTTAGCCTAAAGTTACTCTGAATTTTCAGCCTCAAACTCCAGAAGAAAGGATGAGAAAATTGTAAATCGAGAAAGAGAAAAGGGTAAGCTTCTAAGTGTTCTATTTTTCTTTCTTTCTTCCCTTCTTTCCTTTTCTTTCAGCTTCCCTCAGTTTCTAAACATTCCACTAAGTGTATAAAGGTTGAGTAATACTTATCCCTGATTTTGAACCAAATGACCAATTTGCCCTCCCATAAATCCTAAGCTTTTAAATAATTCTAAGGGCATTTTGGTCATTACTCCCAATTCCCGCTAAATCCTCGAATATCTCTAGTATTTACCGCTTACATCTCGACACCTAACTAATCACCAATTATTTTTCTCAATATCAAATAATCTCCAATATACTTCTCAAATTCCCAGAGATACCCTCGGACTTCCACGAGCCGGTATAAAGCCCCGCTGTGACTTTTCCGCTAAACCGCTCACTAGGATCGCCTCGAGTAACAAGCTGCGAATATATCCACATAATAATGTGGTCTCAACAATTTATCACAAATATTAACATGTATGTCATCAACAGGCCAAAATTACGAATATGCCCTTCAAACCTAATCAGGGCCTACATGCATACTAGTACACATATATCCAAATAATTATATAAGCATGTTTATCACATAATCATGCATTTAATCATTTAAATCACATATTATCCAATTACGCCCTCCCGACACCCTAATCAAGGCCCTTAAGCCTTATTAGTAAATTTGGGTCGTTACAGCAAAGGTGAGGGATTTACTTGTTTATTCTATAATAAATTTTTTCGGTCTGGTTTATTTGTTAATGTTTTGTTCATAAGATAGACGGGGCTGGGGAATAAAGAAATCTTGATTTTTTTTAGATTTTATTCACCTCGATAGGTCTCTATAGGCCTCGACAACTGATACCTCAACAGGCCTCGATTTAAATTGGAAAAGTTGGGTATTGTATGAGGTTAAGTACCTCGATAGGTTTAGCTAGTGCCTCGACACACCTAGACGGGTTTAGAAGTAGCTAGAAAAAAAAACTTAATGTTAGTGGCACCTCAATAGGCATCGACAGGTCTCGATAGTTGTATAATTTCGATATGCCTCAATAGGCCTCGATGATTGCTTTATTTAACTATACCTCGAGGTGCCTCGACAAGCTTCGATGTGCTAAAAATAGTATTGCTTTGAACATGTATTGCCTCGATATGCCTCAAAAAGCTTCGATGGGCCTCGATGGATACCAGATTGCTCAAAATGTTATTAACATTTTTTTTTTCAGATGTCTGACCTTATTGTCCCATTGGAGAACCACTTTCCTGCTTGTGTTACTTATAGGGGTAGTGCTTACTTAGATACCCTTATAGAGCAGTTTCAAAGGCATGGGCTGATTGAACGGGCAAAGGCATGCCCATTGGGACAATTCTTTAATGCAAAGGTCTTTAGTTTTTCTGGGGTTCTACTGCACCAGTTGATGTTGCGTAAGGTGGAAAGAAAGAAGTTTGAAGAGGGTCAGTTCTACGTGGGCAAGAGTCTTTGTAGATTCGGTATTGTTGATTTTTCCCTGGTAACCAGCTTGAATTTTAGCAAGATGTCGTCCATAAATGAGTTGAAAAAGCATTTTACCAGTGATCGAATTATCCAGATATATTTTAATGGTGAGGCGAATGTTAGTTTTGGTTAGTTGGAAGATGCTCTGAAGGCCTCGACGAACCCAGAAGATGCATTTAAGTTGGGTTTACTTGATAAAGGGGGTGTTGTATGCCCCTGAGAAGACAACGAGCATATGGGGTCACTACTACAAAATACCCTTTATGGGACACTTTTTTAGGACAAGCACATAAATGCAAGTCCTTAAAAATATTTGTGGAGTTTTAAGGACACTCATTGAGAGTCCTGAAAAAACATAATTTAGGACTCGCAATGGGTGTCCTAAAAAATATGCGAGTCCTAAAAAAATTTGAACTAAAAAATGAGTATCTTGATTACTTTTTCAAGTATCTGTGGGGGAAGTTTTTCTTTAAGAAGTTGATTAGAGAAGTTCAGAAAGACATGAAGAAGAAATTGAAACACTTTAAGGACAAGAAGAAAGAAGGTTCAGGGATACGACAGAAGGAGTCCAAGTACAGTTTCTATGGCTATGCCCCCGCACTTTAGTATTGGGCTTTTGAGGCCATGTTAGATATTGGGAGGAAATTCGGTGAAAAGAGTGGGAACTAGATTCTCAGGATGCTTAGTTAGTCTACCAAGATTGATATCTTTCCTTCCATAGCTTAGTTGGTTCCATTGTTCGACAAGACTCGAGTAATTTCAACTTTATCTTCTTAAATGTGACAAATTAATTTATTGACAGTTTACTTTATTAAATTATTTCTGACATATGTTATTTACTAATGCAGTTGGTGGTATTTTCCATGTTGAAACCACGTCCATGTGAGGTAGACTACTATAATAACCTCCCAGACATTGATGGTTAGTTATTCCCTAAGTTGGGATCATTTGTAGTGGAGGTTGAGACTGCAGTGGAGGAAGTAGAGCCCGAGAAGGAGGCGGAGAACCTGGCGGAGGTTGCAAAGGCAGCTCCCAGCACACATGCTCTCAGCATGTCCTCTAGAATCTGAATTGTCCTCTCAGATTGCCCATCTGTCTGAGGATGATAAGATGTACTGAACTTCAACTGTGTCCCCATGGCTTTCTACAAACTCCCCTAAAACTTGGAAGTAAAAGTGGGGTCCCGATCTGACACGATCGACCTAGGTGCTCCATGGAGGCGCACGATCTCTCTCACATAGAGATCTGCATATTGATCAACTGTATATGTAGTCCTCACTGGCAGGAAGTGAGCTGACTTGGTGTAGCGACCCATTATCACCCAAATAGAATCATGCTGACCAGTAGTTCTGGGTAAGCCCACCACAAAATCCATTGTGATGTCTTCCCACTTCCACTCTGGGATATCCAGAGGCTGTAATGACCCTGCCGGCCTCTGATGCTCAGCCTTGACCTGTTGACATGTCAAGCACTTAGCCACATACTCTACTACATCTTTCTTCATCCCTGGCCACCAATACAACGATCTCACATCCTGATACATCTTTGTGGTGCCTGGATGCAAAGAGTAAGGTGTAGTATGAGATTCATCCAGAATCTCTCACCTCAATGCAGTGTCTAACGGAACACATATCCGTCCCTTGTATCTCAACAAGCTTGTCTCCGACACTGAATAATCCCTGGATACTTTAGCCAGAACATCCTCTCTAATCTTGATCAGCTGTGGATCACTCAACTGACCTTCTTTAGTTCTCTCCAATAGCGTAGACTGTAGCGTAATGTTAGCCAACTGGCCCACCAGCAACTCTATACCAGCTCTGGTCATATCATCTACTAACTCTCTGGCTATCAGCCTCATACCATGAATCTGCCCCGGACCCTTCTGGTTTAAAGCATCAGCTACCACGTTGGCTTTTCCTGGATGATACAGAATCTCACAGTCATAATCTTTTACTAACTCCAGCCAACGCCTTTGCCTCATGTTCAGGTCTTTCTGGGTGAAGAAGTATTTCAGGCTCTTGTGGTCTGTATAAATCTCACACTTCTCTCCATAGAGATAATGCCTCCATATCTTTAAAGCAAAAACCACCGCCGCCAACTCTAAATCATGAGTGGGATACCTTTTCTCATACTCCTTCAACTAACGAGAAGCATAAGCTATTACCTTCTCTGATTGCATCAAAACACAGCCCAAACCCTGATGAGAAGCATCACAGTATTAACTAGTATTAAAAAATACAACTAAAATCAAATAAACCCATCTGCCTCGACAAAATTGATAGGTCAAACAAACTGCCTCGATGGTACCTCTACTTACCTCGATAGGGCCAAATCAAGTCGTGAACATAGTGGCCTCGATGGTACCTCGATAGACCTCGATAGGGCCAAATCAATTCATGAACATAGCAGCCTCGATGCTACCTCGATAGATCTCGATGGGGCCAAATCAAGAAATGAGCATAGCAGCCTCAATGGGCCTCGAGGCTACCTCAATAGTGCCAAATCAAGTTGTGAACATAGTGGCCTCGATGGGTCTCGATGCTACCTCGATAGACCTCGATAAGGAAAAATCAAGCAATGAACATACAGCCTCGATGGGCCTCAATGGTACCTCGATAGACATCGAGGCCCCATCAAGGCGTGTCTAGGCCCATCGAGGCATGTCGAGGCAGACAAGGAAAAAATTGCTATTTTTTTTTTTTTTGTCGGGAATTGATTTTATAACTATTCAGAATGTAACGGAAAAAGAGTACAAATTGGAGGGGGGGTTTCCTCCAACCAGAAAAACTCATCGTCTAGCCTAAGGGCATGCTTTGCCAATCCATGGGCCAAAACATTAAACTTTCGACCAACATGTGACAGAGTTGCCCCCGGAAAAGTAGACAATCACTACAAGAAAAAATGCTTTTAATAACACCGAAAATGTGTTATCAAAACATACGATAACACTTTCTGATGTGTTAAGACCGACTATGTTATTGTAGGTCAGGGTACTTTACATAACACTTTATCAGTGTTATATAGATGTGTTAGTTAGTTGTGCCATGTGGATAAGTTAGTTGAGCACGCCTGAATATTACTCATAGTTGCGAGAAGGGAGGAGGAAGAAGAAAAAGGTTTCCAACACTTTTTTATAATTTCTTTGCATTCTGACTCATTTGACCATATATTTTCAAATTTAAAACGAGGTCTTTTCCTGTTTCTTAAAAGGTCGGACCCAGTTTCATCTTGAAGAGTTAAGAGAAGCGCTCTATGATCTGAATGGTTGAAGTCTAGATGTGTTAAAGAGGCTGAAGTAAAACTATCTTTCCACTCTTCATTAACCATTGCCCAATCCAGCCTCTCCTGTAAGAGGTCATCCTCACAAAATCTTTGCCAAGTAAATTGATTACCTCTATAATCCAAGGGTTGTAATTTACATACCTCTAGTGTGTTTCGAAACGCTTCAATTTGGTGTTCGTTTCGCAGCCCTCCTCCATTTTTATCAGCTTGACTCAGAACTTCATTGAAATCCCCCATCACTAACCATGGCCCATGTGCTATTATTCGCAAATGTTGTAAGAGCTCCCATGTCATATGTCTATTGGATACTGCTGGGTGACCATAAAAGCCACTGAAGTGCCAAGACAAATGTTGATTATCAAAACTTATAAAGCAACTTATGTGATTGTAGGATGATGATTGTACTGAGATCATTACATTTTCTTTCCATAGCTGCATTAACCCTCCACCTAGTCCTATCCTTGGGACCTCAAAGCCATTATCGTAAGAGAGTTGCTTGCACATTGTTGCTACCTTATCTTTAGTAAGTTTTGTTTCCATTAGAAAAATTACTTCCGGTCTATTGTTTTTTATGAGGAATCTTAATTGCCTCATAGCTTCTTCTCCATTGAGTCCTCTGGCATTCCAACTAGCGATAGCCATTTGGGGATAAACACAAATATAGGACTAGTGGAAAGTTTGGAGAGAAAACGAATATGGGATTAGTGGAAACTTTGGACCAAGTTTATGATATTTGCTATTTTATTTATAAATGTTGTAGGCTAGATAAATTTTTCCATGAAATTAATTATAATTAATAGTGATCTCTTTCATATCGTAAGTAATTATGAATATTCCTTCATTTTTCATGCAATTTATTATGATAATTTTTCTTATTATACTGATATCATTTGTAAATAATGAATATTCTGATTTTTATATTTATTATACATATCTTTGACTATATCTTCTTATAAAGATGAGAATCAAATAATATAATTTAAATTTATTCACCACTCTATCTAATATTGTGAAAATTTCTAAATGAAGGTGAATCAAGTTGTTTTAAATGAGTTTTGGGTTATATATTGTTTTAATTTTATTCACCACTCCATCAATTATATATTGCTCATATACGTACATGTTTTTATTTTCTACTAGTTTACAATTTTTAGACCACTATTATTTTGATTTTCATAATTTAAAGGCATATCTAAACATTTCAAAAAACAACTTTATATATATATGGGTGCACTCTTAATGGTTACTACCCATGGATAGTTACTTTAATATTAACCATTGGATTAAGATCAATAGTTCATATTTATAGTTGTTAATTCATATTTCTAAAAATAAATTTTGATTTTTCAAATTTTTGGAAGGTTTAACTGATGGAAAAAAGTGTATTTATTATGAAAATATAATATTGTAAACTTTTCATTTTTCAAATATATGTCAATTTTTAAATATAACTAGTGTCTCTCATTGATTGGACACAACATTAATTATGGGAAAAGAAAAATTACTAAATTCGAAATTAATGGAGGAAAAAAAATATTTACTTGTTAGTGACTTGCTATACCAAGTCACTATGTTATCAAATCATCATAATTGTTAGTACCCATCTATGGGTAGTAACCATTGAGAAGTCTTCCATATATGTATAGTAATAAAACAATTTTATATATGCATATCTAACATTAATTTATTGCAAAACGTCAGCTCTTCCATCTCCTCTCATTTTTAATAGTATTTTAATTGCCATTATTTATATAAAATTTCTATTAAAGAAAAAATTGTTCAAGCATTCTTTGAAACTAGAACAACTCTTCCTCATAATAAATTCAGTTTCCTCATAATTGTTATTTGTAAATAATCAATATTCTAATTTATTATATTTATTATACCTATCTTTGACTATTTCTTCTTATTTATAGATGAAAATCAAATAATATAATTTATATTTATTCACCACTTCATCTGTGAAAATTTCTAAATGTATGTGAATCAAGTTGTTTTAATTGAGTTTTGGGTTTTATTTTGTTTTGTTTTAAATTTATTCACCACTACATCAATTATATATTGCCAATATACATACATGCTTTTAGTTACTACAATATACATACATACTTTTAGTTACTACTATCATATCATATTCATTCATTCTATGTAGATAATATATACAAAGGATAGCGCATATTGTAATGACCCACTAATCTAGACTCTTGGACCATTATCGAACTATACATACAAATTTCTCACTAAAACATACATTTGCGAAAATACCATAATTTATTATAAACTTGTAGAAACAAAGGTTACTTTCATAAAAATAAGTAGGATATGGGTACCCATTGTCTTTAAAACAAAAATAACTTAAAGTGAAAAGAGTTACATAGAAAATGCGGAAAATACATGTAAAACCATAAAAAGTATAAAATAAGACTACATCCTCGAATCGAATAACGCTCGGCCCCTTGACTCCATTCACCATTGATACACATCCTCTAAGCGTCACGAATCTTACCACCTCTAAAGCTATTTTCCTGCACATAAAACAAAAAGGAATGAGCCTAATGCCTAGCAAGGAAAATCTAACACATAGTCATACACATAAATTTCATAATAAACGTAAAGACATATCATAACACTTAATACATACACTTATTATAATGGCCATTATTACTTGGGGTCCCATAGACTAAACAAGCTTATGCCCATGAGATTAGTGGGGTCCTACTAGCTAAGTAGGCATATGCCCAAAATCTTTTTGGGGTCTTGTTAGTCAAATAGGGCATAAGCCCAAGCCTACAAACATACACATTCATACATATTCATAACATATCATATTTCATAACATAATACATAAGATAACATAAGCAATACACATATAGATTCTATCCTATTTTCCTTACCAAGTTACCGGGATATGTGGACTGAGTTGGGACTTTTTGGAACACTCCTAATAACCATTAAAAAGAGTGAGTCTAAAGAAGAAAAGAGATGAAATGAAAGGGATGGAAAGACTAAATCATTGAAAGTTACACTTACCAAAACTTATGTGCTCAAGAGCTTAGATTTCCTAACCAAAATAAAATGGGGTTAAGAGACTGAGTAGAAGATTAAGAGAAGGGAAAATAACTTAAAACAAATGAACTAGAGTTTTGGTTACCTCAAAGACTTGTAAGATCAAATTACACCACAACCGAAATACTATAAAACCTCACTTCCCAAAGTGTTTGATAAGCTTATGATGTTTAAGCTTATGATTTCCCAAACCAGGTGTTTACACTCTCACACTCACTTAGCACTAGCAGCTTCTGAACTTAGAGCAAAAGGTGAATAATGGTTGGGTACTAGGTCCTATTTATAGAGTTTGGGAATGAAAGTATCTTGATTTTACTTGAATAAAAATAATGGCTTTTTAGGTGAAAATCATTTGAATAATCGTTCAGCAGAGGCTGAAGACTCGTTCAAAAGATGTTGGACTTTTGAAGAAGTTTGAATGGCTGAAAGGAAAAGAATTCAAAAGAGTTTGAATTTATGCTGGAGGAGGCGATATATCGCCCCCTGTAGGCGATATATCGCTTGGGCCAGTATGCCCGAGGCGACCGTGCATCGTCTCGTGTTTTCCGTATCTACGTGTTGCGATATATCGCCCCCTATAGCTACGATATATTGGCACACGCTGAATATTTAAACACGAAATTACACATTTTTTAGCTAAGTTTGAATGGAGTAAATAGCCTTGACTAAGCCCTCAACGTATTCAAAGCTGCTGACTGACCCTATAACATTCAAACTTTACTCCTTATTAAATTTAATCCTCAAAAATACTTAATCCTTAATCACCATTCATAACATGTGCTTAAAATCCTATTGGTTGATATCTAAACCTTATGGTATAATAAATATAATCCTTAATTATCAGTCATATAATCAAACCTTAGGTTATACTTAATATTCTTAAACTATAGGTTAAACTTATAAAATCTATAAGTACTACTATGAGTGTCCAAATAATTCCCGGTCTGAACCAAAAATCCTCAGTAACAAAGATAATACTAAACATACTATAATACTACTAAACAATTAGCTAAGTAAAGTTCTTGGACTCTACACATATCTAACATTTCAAAAAACAACTTTATATATATATCCAACATTAATCAAGCAACTTTATTATACATATCTAACATTAATATATTGCAAAACTTTCACTCTTCCAACTCCTCTCATTTTTAATTATAATTATTTGTATTAAATAAAATAAAAATAAAAAATTGTTCAAACATTATTTGGAAATATAAATAATTCTTCCTCATAATAAATTCAGTTCCAACCCTAGTACTGAAAAAAATGAATATGCACATTGCCATCGAAGCAAAATAAATTTTACTTCCCAAACAAAAAATCTTAATCCATAAACACAACAATATGTAATAGAAAATTAAAAATATTTCTCCATACCATAAAAGTTTTAGAACCATGGTTCTTATTAAATCAATCCAAAAAACCCTCTTACAAAAGTTAACAATAAGGACAAAAAAAGAAGAAAAAAAAAAGAGGGGAAGAAGGGAAAGCTCAAATACTCAATATTATTCTTTGAAATTATAAAATCCAAAATATGAACCGACAAAATAGAAAGACAACCATCATTCTTATCATCTTTATCTTTAAAGCAATTCCTTCATGCTTTTGGGACTTTCATTTTGCCTTCATTGTGAACAGGCACCTCCTGGGAAGGGATTGTAAGAACTGCTTGGGGAGTTGGCATATATGTTTCCTTATGTGGCTTTTTGGTCAGTGTTGAGGTGTTTTTATCATTGTCCAAAGAAATCTCCTTTTGCTTATTGCTCTTCATATTTCCTATAGCAATCTCTGTACCTGACTGTCTGTTCGAGGAGGTTTTCTCCTAAATATTATTCATAAAACAAATTATGATTTGTAGAGAAAATTTTAAGATTTTAAAATAACAACGACAAGAATTTTACCTATTGTTCCCGTTTTTTGTCGTTTGACCAACGAATCCAAAGATAAGGGTTGTGCATAAGATAAAGCCGCTTGTTTAGCACGTTGTGCCATAGATTTTTTCTTTGATCCATAGGCCAAGGGAGAGATTGAGGAAGCAGTTGGAATCATGTTCGTCAAACCAGGTGTTTTTAGTGTTTCATCGTACTGTAAGGTTGGATTAAAACCCATATATCGATTGCATCTCCAAGAGCACCACAATCATTCTGGAAATGATCTAGAAATCCACAGTAGTAACAGAATGTAGAGAGACACTCAAATCGGAAGGAGACCCATATGTTGTCCTTTTCTTTGTCTAGATTCAAGAAAATTCCTCTGGACAGTGGTTGGGAGGAATTTAAAAGAACCCTTAGTCGCAGAAAGGTATGCCGCCTACTTGGATCAAACTCAAGGAATTTTCCAATAGAGTTGGCTATCCTCTCCCCCAGTGGTAGCGCTAATGGTGAGGATATGTTTCGCAATGGGATTCCGTGAATCTGAATCCAAAAAGGAATGTATTGAAAATCCTCCGCAGAGATCTGATCTATCCCAGTCGATTCGATCAAGACGAAGATATGACCAGAAAAATGCCACGGTTGACCCTTTAGGATTCTATTCATCAATGTCTTTGACTCAAAGGTGATTATGAAGATATCATCAGTGTAATCCTCAATTATCACCCCTGACCTGTCCTGCCATAATGCCTAGAAGAAGCTCTTCAGATTTTTCCTCTGGAAAGGCTTGTTCGTTAACATTCTACCAAAGATAACGTTTGGAGGGTCAATTTCTTCAGATTCTGTAGTAAGGGAGAGGGTGGAAATTACTTCGAGTTCTTGTGGATGAAGCTGCAGAATATCTGTAGGATTGTGTTTTGGAGAATTCATCTTTTAGATGGTAAGGTTTGAAGTTGAGGTATTTGTGTATGGCTGTAATGTTTGTAAGGTTTGTAAATGTGTTTAGGTAATAATAGTGTTATTATTATTTATTTAGAAAAAATAAATTGTGAATGTTTACTAATATGTATTTAGAAAAATTTAGTGTGGATGTGTTTAGAAAATATTGTGTTTATTGTTATTAATATATTTGTAGAAAAATATATTGTGATTATGTGTAGAAAAATATATAATATATTGTCAATGTTCTGGGAATTTTCTGAATGTTATTTGCAGGCTTTTATATTTTTTGGATAGCTTAAAATATAGTCGTTATGTTGCCGAAATTTTGGTAGAGTTAGGGGATTAAATAAATAAAACTTTGAATAATTTGAATTAACAAAATAAATGAAAAAATTAGATAAATAATTTAATTTAATTTAATATTAACAAATTTAATAATTTTAAAATAATTTAAAATTTTCATAACTTAAGAACAAATTTGATAATTTTAAAATAAATTAAAAATTAGATAAATAATTTTAAAATAAATTAAAAATTAGATAAATAATTTTAAAATAAATTAAAAAATTATAATTAATTTAATATTAACAATTTTAATAATTTAAAATTAAATTAAAAAATTAGATAAATATAGAGGAGGAGGCAGCTTATTTAAGAGACTAGGTTTATATTATTGTTAGTTATTGTTATATTATATTAACAATATGGATATTTATTTTCTTAATTAACTAATTTGAATACTTAATATAATATTAATATATATGTTTTCAATGATTTAAATTTTAACTATTAAAATAATTTATTATTTTCTATAACTAAATTGTTATTAGGGACGACACAGTTACCCCTAATATTCAAGTATCAGGGGCGGCTGATGACATATCAACGGCGAAAAAATTTAGGGTGACATTTCCACTTTTAGGGGCGAGGCAGTCGGAATATTAGAAACGACCCATTAGTCGTCTCTAATGTATATCATTAGACGCATTTTATTAGGGACGACTTTTACGGTTATTAGGGGTGACATTGGTCACCCCTAAAACTGATTTTTGTTGTAAGGTGTGCAGAAGGCGACACATGGCAACGGTTAGAAGGCTCTTCAATTGGGTTGTGCTTCCTTTTGTCCTCCAAAAATGCTATTTCTTTATTTTGGGCCACAATTTTGCCAATTTCTTTATTTCATCAACTTTTTTGCTTTTTTTTTTTTACTTTCTTCTTCTAGATCTGCCACAAATGCTATTTTTTTTTTCAAACAAAGATCAAATTAAATTAAAATATATATATTCAACATAAATATATATCACATTAATTTCATGAACATATTTAATTAAATTTAATTTATTTTGATGTTTTAGAACAATAAATATGTATTTTTGAGCATTTATCACTAACGATGAGATATTAACGGTGACATAGTAGTGGCTACACATCGCTGTCATATGTCATTTGCGACAACTTCCAGGATATTCAGCAGGAGCAGATGGACCTTTAATTTTCCTGTATTGTCCATATATCGTCCAATTATTGTTCAAATAAATTAATGAGCCAATAAAAGAGCAACAACTAAAATAATATCCAAATAGATAGTAAGTTGAAAGAGTCACTAATGATTCAGCAATTCAAAATCTGTGAGCATAACTATTCACAATTTTGAGAAAAAATATTAGAGTGTTCCCCATAAAAAATATGTGAGCACATTCAAGAACATGAGCGTAGTCCACATCTAATGTGTCTAAACAAACACATTCAGATTATTAATCCTTCATTTCTCGTCAAATTAACTGTCTAACATTGAAATAGTATTAATGGTATCCTTCCATTAATATGGTGCTGAGATAGGTGTAAAATGTTTGTTTATGAGCAATATACAGATCTGATTTTCCATAAAAAATGGTATCCTTCCAAGGTTTATTCATACATACCACGACACCTATCTCTATTATTTGTTTGCAATTTGTTTCTTTGAACGTTAATATCGTGTTCGTGTACGTACGTTAGTTGGTATATATTGCAGTGGCAACCAGATACATTTCATTTACACATGTGTTTTGCATTGAAATAAAGCCACATGAAATAGTTTGGTTTATAGCTTTTGTTGTTAAAAGTTGCTACAGAAATAAAAAAAAAGAACAAAATTACCGAATGATTATCTGGGTTGAGTCGCGGACTAGGTCGCTCTCTTTAAGACGTTCGCGGCACTGCCCAGAATTCGTGCAAGCAGACTATCAGCCCCATCGTCCCCAGGATAAAACAGCCCAGTCTAAACTGTGATTGGACCTCCACTGCACCGTAGAGAACCGTCGTATACCACACCCTTAATAATACTACTGCTCGGATTTTTAATCGTAAAGAGAGTTATTTTTTCTGAAAAGAGATGATCGTTCTAAAAAGTAATCGCACTTTTTAAAGAAAAAATCGTTGGCCTCTGCCAACAGCTGTTTCAACTGCCAGTTTTCCAGTTCTACAATAGGAACGTAACGCTCAGGATTGTAGTACATATCCTCATCCCTTGGTGGAGGCGGTGGTCCCCGGGAATCAGAAGACCCACTCCTCTCCTCAACATCCGGGTTCTCCATTGGTTGTTTTCCAGGACGTCTTGGGTAATTTTCTTCAGGGGTGTTCTGATTGTTTGTGGCCATGATTTTCTCAGGGATGAATGCTTAAGGCTCTCAATGAAAGCACCAAACTGTTGACGCCGTTTTTCGTCAAACAGTGAAAGAAGAGCACATAAACAATAGTTGATAATGGTCAATTGAAATAAAACAATGTAAACACACGATTTTTACGTGGTTTAGCAGTTAAATATGCCTAGTCCACGAGTCTTTGTTATTAAACTCAAGATTATCTCTAGGAATTCTTCAAGAATGAATTCTCCAGAGTTTTCTCTCAAGGATCAGAATTTCGGTCCTTTACAATGGTGCATGGCCTCTCTATTTATAGAGAAGGCTGCAGAATACTATCCCACATATTTTGGGTAGTTACTCTTTTTGTATAAATAAAATAAATGGCTTTAAATGCCTATAATCAGATATAAAAGGAAACGTCCCCTGCAGACCAGGAGACGTATAACTGACCAAATAATATCCCACGATTCTAGGGGATTTACAATAATAAATGAGGATTACATCTCATATTTATAACACTTGTAGATATTCAAGGTGGTTATCGCGTATCTCTAAGGCTTTAGCTTCCCAGGTTTCCCGTCATCTATCGAGCTAGAAACATCTCCCGAGGCCACATGGCTTTCGAGATCGTACGTGCGTCGAGCTCGGGACCCCTGATCCGAAGTCGTCCCTGAAGATGAGTGTGTTCCCGGAGCTATCTTTCGAGGTCATGAATACTTCGAGGTCACCATACTCGAGGTCGTCTATATCCTGCAAGCTCGACATACAATCCTGGAGCATGTTTCCAACCTTATGAGTCCACTTATTTGCGAATCCAAATTTCGAGGTCATAATTAACATAGCTCGAAATCTGGGTGTAACATTAGGGGACTAAATAATAAATAAAACTTTGAATAATTTGAATTAACAAAATAAATTAAAGAATAAATTAAAAAATTAGATAAATAATTTAATTTAATATTAATAAATTTAATAATTTAAAAATAAATAAAAATTTTATAATTCAATAACAAATTTGTTAATTTAAAAATAAATTAAAATATTATAATTTAGTTTGTTATACCTATTAGGATATAAAAATATCATTATTCCTAGTGACATATCACATAATATTGACTAACGATAATGTTTTGAATTGACCATTTTGAGAATTTAATAGTCACTGTCTTGATGCTTTCCACAAAATGGATTCAATCCATTGAACTCAGGGGTCTTTGTCACCATCTCAAAGCTTAATTGAGCCATATGATATTCTTAAATAAGAATTTGCTTCTCACATCCTTGAACATTGATTTCCAAGTCATCCTTAAATAATAGTGCAAAATGAACAAGTCCCTTCTATCATAATAGTGACTAGCTATAGGCTTCACCTTAAGTTGATTATCAAAGAGTATGTTCTTAACATGTACTTCCATCAAAATATAAAATCTTAATTACCATGTAATTAAGCTTAAACTTTCATGCTTGAACATAGCTTGGAAATCGTGATATTATTATATCATCTGATCAATAAGGATTAAGAACTATTAATGACTCTCGATTAACAATTTAGAGGTATATGCCATCAACCTTATTTCCTGCTTAGAATTGCAATTCTATAAAACTATTTTGATCCTTTATATGGAGTTTCTTATCGTATTCTAGCTAAGGGTCAACAATAGTAACAACGGAAGCTAAATAAAGAACAATTACATAATCTTTTGAACCCTCACTAACACCAGCATAAAACTCCAACTTGGACAGCTTTATTTAATTGTTATTGATGGTGGCTAGAAGAGACAAATGTATAAAACTTAACACTCTCAAAAGTAATCTCTGAAGTAATCACTTTCACTTACATGATTAAACTTCGAGATTTCCAAACACAAGGTCCTATGTTACCTCGTAATTCTAAAACTCTCGAAAAAGTCATAAAAACAAAATCATATTCAATCGCAATCTATATGAGGCTATTAGGAATGAAGGACTTAATCTAAATCTTTTTTAGAGCTTGACCAATAATGTCTCTTCAACGCACATAACATGGTTGTGAATATGGAATTATGTTTGTGATTATATTAATCCATACAAAATTTCAATATCTCTCCCACTTGGACCAATATAATCAACAAACACCATACTAATCTCCATTATCCAATAGGCAATCATATAAATCATGGATAACATCATACTGATAGGATACATATATTACACATGATTTGGCCTGAGAGATATTCAAATATAATAACAACCATTAAAACAACATACATATAATACAACAATTGACACTATATAAACATCTCGTTTTGTACTTGTCACTTCGTCAAACAATAGATATATGAAGTGACTACATATCATTATGCATGTTTGGATTAATCGCTTTAGGTGGTTTCCACTTTAAAGCTTTCTAATACACGAAAGCTTTTTAAACCTAATGTGTGTCGTATACCACAATAAATTTAACCAATAGTTTTCTTTCAATACTTCCAATTATTTTAGTATAATAGCAAGCACATGTCGAATCCACGAGGACTATCGTTCACTTTATTATTCAATAATTAGCACTAAGACTTAAAATGGGGATTTAGATTTCAAACTCAAAATTAAATAATATAAACTAGAAAGCAAATAAAGATTGATATTACGGTATTAAGAAACAGTTAAAGGTTAATCTCCACCCTCAACAATCACTCCCAATCATTAATAATAAATATTATTCCAATTTCTCAATTAAACTATTAACCCCGCAGATAACGCTGGAGTAGACAATTATCCCAATCTCCCTATTACAAGTAATTAAGGCGAAGCGCTCAATAATTAACTCTTTTAGCCAAGCAATAAATCTATGAAGCATACAATCTATTTAACTTAGGTAAAGCATTAAATCCTATGGAGACAAGTTAATCTAGGGAATAAATTAATGAAGCATATAATGTTGGTTTTGATTGATCAAATCAGAGATTATGCGCAGCGGAACAACAATCAAATTGTCAGATTAATCCCATAAGATTTCTAGATCTACTTCTTCACACTCATATATATATTGAATCAAGGACAAGAATAGAAACATTACCTCAGGTCCTTCCTTGCTGCTATCTTTTCGTATGGCTGAATCCTTGAGATCTCACACCAAGATCTTCCAAAATGTTCTCAGTCACACAAAGAACGAGTGTGGGCTCGCTATACAAATAATAGGCAATAACTATTTATCAGATATTCTCAACACATGATATCTGATAAAGTTTGGACCTAGGTTTTGTGAAGAACAATGACCTTTGTTTTTGTCACTATTCTCTTTTCTCTGAGAGAATCCTTGATATTTTTCTATTCCTGAAAACTAACGTTCTGTGAAAACTGATATCCCATATTTTAATAATATCCCATATATTAAAATATTTGTTATTTTAAACAAATTCAAAATAACTGATCAGTTATCAGATTTTTTTTTTAAATAATAATATTTTAATCATATTAAAATATCTCATTATTTATTTAATATTTAAATAACTAAAATTGTGGAATCAAGAGACTCATTCCATCTCTTATGCGTGTAGCACAGTGCCTGTACACTGTGCCACACGTGTACCACATGCATGTGCAGGCATGTGATTTTTTCCAATTTTTATTATTACTTAAATACCAAAAATCCCAAAAATAAATTAATTCAAAATTAATTATATTTTTTATAAATCAAATAATTAATTAATTCTTAATTAATTAATTACACATAATTAAACAATAATTATGTTTGATACATAGAAAAATATTTTACTTATCACATAAGTCCTTTTTGCCCAATTTTTGTATTTGCCTTTGACTGTGATTGTTTGAGCCATTTTGGGGACCATGGACCTATAACATTAAGCTCCAATAAATTGAAACTAAATAATTAAACTCTTTAATTATAATAGTTAATTTATTAATTCTGATATTACTCCACTATAAATTCAGAATTGCACTCTTTATGTTATAGATATACTTTTACAGAAATCTTTTTCTTAAGTCGTCTATTGATATAACCATCTTACAATAGTTCAACCCTCTAATTAATTAGTTCATAAATTAGAATGGAAGAATTACCATTTAACCTTTCTAATTTACTTCTTATTCCTTAAGTACCATTAATTCTCTAGTGAATAATTAATCTATAATCTAATTATAGATTTGAGCTCAAAATCATTCAGTTCCAGAATTAACCCTTAAGGGAACTAATATACGATCCGTTAGGAAAGATTAGATTCCGTATTGTTGATACATGTTCCCAGCCATCCATGATATTAAATCTCCAAAACAAAAGTCATTAGCCTCATTCTTTGAAGAGACCTTAACGAATGAATCAAAAGATTTAATAAACATGAACAGGAGTTCATGAACACTCAGGATTAAGGTTGATCTATAAATGATCATCAGTTATGACATGAATTACAAGTCTTTATTATTAAATGGTTTTTGGATAAAGACTTTAATTCACATCGATCCATGTCATATATAATCATATTATATAAAGCACCTTTACCGAGATGTCTTTCCACATCAATAATCTGAATCTAGATTATTTGTATCATTATGATACTCAGTAAACCGTACTTACAACTCCAATTAAAGAATTCCATAACTTTAATTTGTTGTTGTTGACTATTTTTATTCATTCATGTGATCTTAATTCTCTCGTACTAATACAAGATCACATCCTCAATAATGAATATGGAATTTTTCTGATATTTACAAAATTATTCAAACAATAATTTAACAATCTAAATATAACAATAATAATAAACCATTGTATTTATTTATTCACACAAAAAAAAAACAAATGTCTTTACATGCTTTTAGGACACACTCCTAACAATCTCCCACTTGTACTTAAAGCAAATGAGGCATTTCTCTCAATCCCATTTTACGTACATGACCCACGAATTGCTTTGCAGGAAGCGTCTTCGTAAACAGGTCTGCAAGGTTGTGTTCTGATACGACTTCAGAATGGACACATCTCCTTTATGTACAATTTTTCTGACTAACTGGTATTTGCGCTCTATATGATTTCCCCTCTTGTGGCTTCTTGGTTCTTTAGAATTAGCCACTGCTCCACTGTTGTCACAGTAAAGAACAAGTGGTTTCTCCACTTCCGGAACAACTTTCAGAACGGAGTAGAACCTTTTGAGTCACAGAGCCCTTTCTTAGCTGCTTCACAAGCCGCTACATACTCGGCTTCTATGGTGGAGTCTGCAATGTTGGTTTGCTTAATGCTTTTCCAGACTATCACTCCTCCTCCAAGAAAAAACACTAATCCAGAAGAAAATTTCTGACTATCTCTTTCTGATTTAAAATCAGAATCAGTGTAACCAGTGGGGTTCAGGTATCCACCTCAATATACAAGCATACAATCTCTAGTATTTCTAAGATACTTGAGAATATTCTTCACTGCAATCGAATGACTCAATCCAGGATTGGATTGATAACGGCTGACTATCCCTACTGCATAACAAATGTCAGGTCTTGTACACTACATGGCGTACATTAGACTGCCTACTGCTGAGGCATAGGGATACTGTCTCATGTCTTCCTTTTCCTGAGGTGTCTTGGGAAACTGCTCCATGGAAAGGAATACTCCAGAATGGGTTGGCATATCACCCTTTTTGGAGTTTTGCTTATTAAAGCGTTCTAGCACCTTATCAATATAAGTTGCTTGAGACAGTTCCAAAGTTTTGTTCTGTCTATCTCTAAGAATCTTAATGCCCAGAACATACTTGGCTTCTCCCAAATCTTACATTTGGAATTGTTCAACTAACCAGTTCTTTACATTTGATAATGTCTCTACATCATTCTCAATGAGTAGGATGTCATCAACATAAAGAACGAGGAATACTACTATACCATCTTTGATTCGTTTATAGACACAAAGATCGTCAACATTTTGTTCAACAACCAAATGTTTTTCTTGTGTCATCAAATCTAAGATTCCAAGATCTAGAAGCTTGTTTGAGTCCATGAATGGACCTAAGAAGCTTGCAAACCTTTTTCTCTTGATCTTTTAATTCGAACCCTTCTGGTTGAGACATGGAAATGGTTTCGTCAAGGTAGCCATTCAGAAAAGCTGCTTTGACATCCATTTGTCAGATCTCGTAATCCATGCACGCAGCTATGGACAAGAGTATACCAATGGATTTTAGCATGGCTAATGGAGAAAAGGTTTCTTCATAGTCAACCCCTTCTTACAGGAGAAAAGGTTTCTTCATAGTCAACCCCTTCTTTCTGTGTGTAACCTTTTGGCTACAAGC